>NW_024412394.1:50182658-50321843 GCF_014898765.1 Herpailurus yagouaroundi | reverse complement strand
TTTCACATTAACTGACAGGTAGGTATGGAAGAAAAACTGCCTATATAAATATTGTCCACCTACATTTTAAAACTAATAAATATCAACAAAAGCAGTGGTTCTCAAACATTAGATTTATAGGGGTCCCTGAGTGTTCGTGTACATGTGTACATCAAAAAGTTCTATTGTGGCAGATCTGCGGCGGGGGGGGGGAGGGGGGGTGGCGGGGGGGGGGGCATTTTTGCAAACACACCATGTGATTCTGATGTAGATAGCTGGGTCCACACTTTAAAAACACACATCTAGAGTTTAGTGGTTGACATGACAGGATGACACTGGCCATAATTATTCTTATAGCCTGAAGACTGCTTTCCTGATATGGAGTCACCTAGCTTCATGCATATGTTTGAAATACTGATTGACCCAGTGAAATGAAGGCAGACACAAAGTCCCTGGGAAATACCATCAAGGTTACTAGGTAAGCTGTAATGAAACCCAAGTCATAACAACATAAAATTTGCCTACCGACCCTTCCTACTCATCCCCACTTCAACCTTTCTAACTTTTTCAAAAGAACAGCATCTATATAAACAGCTTTTATGAGAGCCTCCAACTGTGATAAATTATTACTTAGCAATGAACTTGGAATTGCCATGCTCTCTGGGGCTGGTGAGGATTCACGCTATGTCAGGAGGTCGGAAGCTTTCTGCGGCAGCAAGCCACACCTGTACTCATGGTGCATCCTTTCTTGCTTCTTCACTTGGCCGAGACCAGCCGTTCCATAGTATCTTCATTGTTCTTGTTCTTTGTGTCCTGCTTTTCTGGCAGTTTGAAAATCTGTCTCCTAACCCTGCTGATACCTGTGAGCCAAGTAAAAACTTTCATGCTCTACATTTGGCTTTATTTAGTCCTAAAATTCTACCTCCAAAGTCCCAATTGCACCTTTAAAGACAGGAATAGAAATATCAGGAAGTGCGAACTTCCTGGCAAGCATGTCTGCCACCATTTCAAGAGCCTCCTCCTGCCCTGCTGACTCCTTTCGACAGCGCCAGTCTAGCTTTTCACACTCATGTCTGTGCACTCATGATTCAGTGAGCACGCCCTTCACATCAGCACTAATGGAAAGCAGGCTTGTGCCCTGAGGAGATAATGGACCAGCCCACCTGAAGAAATAAGCCCTCTAAATGCCTGAGGCAAATTGGTACCTGCCCAAGAAACCTCTCAGCAGGTAATGCTGGGGCAGTCCCACCCAGTTAAATCAGACACGGTCCCTGCATTTCTACCCACATTTTTTTCACCATTCTTAAATTTCAGAGAAGTGGAATGCATTCCAGCTAAGCTTATCTGGAAACTCTTGACTTTCATCTTTGTGGAAAGAAAAGGATTTTGAAAAGAAAATTTAAATGAAACTTCAAACCTCATTAACCATCCCTCCAGGGGTAGGCTACTGGCAATGAATCACAAGACTACCCTGCCTAATGGGAAATGTAAGCTGACTCTGGACTTGAAATCTTAGAGCCAACCTGGGCTGTGCAGCCCCTGCTTTAGGTGAGAGGTGCTGGAGCCGACAGCCCGTGAGTGGGTTCCTCTGTTGTATCCAAAAGACACATTTAATGGGCAGGAGGAAAACTTGTTTTTATCACTCTGCCAACTCTTTCTTCAAGATTTATTGGTATTTATCACGCGTTTCCATTTTATGTAAGTAAAAATGCATTAATAAGGAAATAAAGTCTTTCTTCACTTGACTTTCTGCACCGCATGAATTTCTGTGACCTCCAACCTTCCAGTGAATTGCAGCAATGTTGAGGCAGGCCAAAGAGTCAAGAAAACCAAGTCTTGATTAGGTTAAAAAATCAGGCACAGAGATGTAAGGAAGGACAATAACCATATTATAAACGTGCATAGTATTTCTTCGTTTTTTCTTTTCAGAGAAACTTCACATCTATTATCCTTCTCAGTGCAAGCATTACCCTTTCTGCCCTGAAATAGTTTTCGGGTATTAAAGTGCAATTGTAATTGGTTCTATAGGACAGGCTAAAAAGAGCAAACACCGGTGTGCTGTCTAGTAATATTTCTCTCTTTTAAACCAGATATAACAACAGTCTTCATGGGCTTATTGGGAGAATACACAGCGATAATTCTCCCTTTCTTTCCACAATTACCAGCACCCAGTTTCTGCAACCACAGTTCTCTATCTTCTGTTTTCACCAGCTTGTCCTGCAAACAGCCTATCTTTTCCCAGTCCAACTTCCCAGCTGTGCCCCATGTCCTCTTCATCATCAACATTCACATTGACTTTCGAAACACTTGCTCCCTAACAGTAAATGGCTTTGCTGGATTTTTACAATCATGGCAGACACATGGATTTGGGATAAACAGAATAACTAGAATAATAACTATTACTATTTTTTAAACACTTTGAGTGTGCAAGCTACGTGCCAGGCACTTATAACTACTGGTAAAGTAACCACACATAAAAGCAGGTATGACACACATTTCTTAACTGATAAAACTACAGAGAGGTTCAGTGACTTGCCCAGCTTGATACTGTTGGTAATCAAAAACAGAGATTCAAAATCAGGTCTGTTAACAATGCCCATATTCTGAACCATTACACACAGTCTCACAAATGGACAGAGGAGTCCCCCTCTTCTCATTTGCAACAAATCTTCTCTGACTTGACATTACTAGCAAGGAAGAAAACACACATAGCATGGTATTTAACAAGTTTTTGTTTGTTTGTTTTTAACCATGGCCATGATTACCATGGCTGCTAGTGCTGCTGCTAACACATCTCTTAATCACTCAAATGCTGTTAATGTTTTTGTTAATTTCATGTTTTATAAACAATAATATTCAGTAACACTCTTTTAGCACAATTAAATGTGCCTATGCAAACACTCAACGAATATCTGTTTTAGAGATTCTTAAGAATAATGACTAATATCATTTCTTATTAGTGTTCCATTGATATAAAACTGGTGAACCTTTCCATAGAAAGCATTCATTATAGATGCCTACCATTTGACTTTGACATTTTTACTGCATGCATTTTGTTGCTGTTGTGCTTTGAAAGTTGATTCTCACCCCCCACATCACCCCTACTCTGGTACCCAGACAGTGTTTTGCCCACAGTGGAAGTTTAGCAAATATTTGATTTGACTGGAACCATTAGAGATATATTCATTCTCTAAAACATATAGCAGAGTGAAATAATCTATCCAGTGAGCTGTTAATCTGCTACACTATCAATTAAGGGCACAGCCATCCATAACAGCAACCATTAAAGACTATTAAGTCATTTATCTTAAAGTCTGTAGCAGATTTCTGTTGGCAGACTTGGACAGCTTAAAGCATCTGCAATATGAGTGAATAGGTCAATAATCCATACATTAAATGGTCACTAAGTACTAAAACTCTTAGAAATGATAGGACACTAGGGCTAAGACAGTTTCATTTATGGATATAAAATTCACTTTCAAAAGTCTCTAGATATTAATTTCCATGATAGACCACTCAAGATGTACTGAGAAAGGCATGTTTACATTCATTTATTCAACAAGTGTGTATGAAGCACCAGCCATAGCAATGGGATACAACTCATGAAAGATACAACAATGCTGTCATTAAAGAGCTTACCACCTAGTTGAAGTCTTACCTAAAGTCTTACGTGAAGTCTTATAATATTATAACAATTATAAATCCCTACTGTAAATGGACAGCATAGTTGGAAAGAAAGCCTATTATATTGAAGGAAGTTAATGTACCATCTGAGCTGAGTTTGGCTTGGTGACAAAGTACCACAAAGACTTTAAAGAGCAAAGGATATAGGGGCACCTGGGTGGCTCACTCGGTTAAGCATCTAACTCTTTTCAGCTCAGGTCATGATCTCACAGTTAGTGAGTTCAAGCCCCACATCAGGCTCTGTGCTGCCAGAACAGAGTCTGCTTAGGCTTCTCTCTCTCCCTCTCTCTCTGTCCCATCCTCTCTCTCTCTCTTTCAAAATATATAAATATACACTTTAAAAAATTTTTAAAAATGAGCAAAGGATATAGAAACTCACCTGAAATAAGGGAATTACACAGAGCAGTAGAAAATGCATGGTGTCTCCTCACAGTTTCCCAAGACCGCTCCAAGTACCCAAAAATGGTGCATAGCTACCAGTGACATTTTACAAGCAAGTTGGGGAAATGTCAGTTCCATATTGCTTAATTTTGCATTGTATCATGGTCCTTTTATACTTAAAGCCTTATATACCTACACAGAAATAATTTGCTATTTAAGGGAACATTTACAGACATCATAACTTTCCCACTTCTCATGCCAATCTCAATATTGGTAAAAATAACCCCTTAGGTGGGGTGATTAATGATCAGTGCATTCATTCCCTTGACTCTGCCTCCAGCTATGTGGCATCTAAGAATGCCTCTATCCCCACATTGAGCTGGTTAGTAGCAAGTGTCATTAGAAATTTAAATTAAGAAACTAAGAAAGAATATAGATCAAAAAGATCTGGTGGATAAATGAGTAGAATAGTGAATACAAGAGAGCAGGATTGTGGAATGCTTTGTATTCTTGCAAAGCACAAAGATATGGAAAGCTAAGGTACATACTTATTAAAATCTGACCAAGTATAAAAGAAATTCAGGCAAAGGATGAACTCTGGACTTCTTATTCTAGCAATATGGCAGATAAATATACTAAAAATTCCTTTATAAATGAAACATCTAGAAATACTGGATGAAATATAATGAACACCCTTTGAAATGTTAGCTGAGATCATAAAATATAAAAGAAATACCTAGGGACTGGTGAAAAAAAAGAAAAGATAACTGAAAACCAGTATAGTAATGTAAGGTGAGATACGGCTTCCTTGGGCATCCGTTCTTATCCATGACCTAATTTCAGGTTTAAATTTGCTTTTAACAACAACCTCTAGGGAAATAGGACCAAAGCACAAACTAGTCCTAATAGCAATAGTACTATTCAGTACTACACTGAATAGTAAGACTCCTTCATGAGGCCTGGACCCTTGAAAAACTACACTCCTACTGAAGAAGTTGACATTATCTGAAAGATAAAGTTAAAGAAATTGCTCCACATGCAACACAAAAAAATATAAATTATGAAAGAGAAATTAAGAGACATGTTGAATAGAATGAGAATCTCCAACATATGTCAAGTTGGATTTCTAGAAGAAAATAATGAGAATGAGAAAGAGGGAATATTTGTGGAAACCATGACTGAGAGTCTCCAAAACTGAATTTGAAGATAAATGAATTCTAAGACTTAATTAATGGCAACAATGGAAAACAAAATACTGACTCTTTTTTTTTTTATTTTTTTTTAACGTTTATTTATTATTTTTGGGACAGAGAGAGACAGAGCATGAACGGGGGAGGGGCAGAGAGAGAGGGAGACACAGAATCGGAAACAGGGTCCAGGCTCTGAGCCATCAGCCCAGAGCCCGACGCGGGGCTCGAACTCACGGACCGCGAGATCGTGACCTGGCTGAAGTCGGACGCTTAACCGACTGCGCCACCCAGGCGCCCCTGCAAAATACTGACTCTTATGGACTGAATGTTTGTGCTGCCACTTCTGAAATCGTATGTTGAAATCCTAACCCCCAGTGTGATGGTATTTGGAGGTGAGCCCTTTGAGAGATGATTGAGTCATTAGGTCTCACCCCTTCCATCATATGAGGATACAATAAAACAATAGTCTGCAAGCCAGATGAAGATCCTCACCAGAACTCAACCATACTGTCACCTTGAAGTCACTGAGATTTCCAGACTCCAGAACTATGAGAAATAAATTTCCAACAAAAATTTAAATGTATTATAAGCCATCCAGGCTAAACTCAGACAGTGACATAATAGCACTAAGCATCCAGAGAAAATAACTGTCTGCCCAGAATTGTGTACATAGCTAAAAAGAACAAGAGAAAATTAGAACTGACTAGCAACAGAGTATCATTAAAAGAACTTGTAAAAGACACATTTCAGGAAGAAGAAACATGATATCAGGAGCAAAGTCTGAGATGCTAGGAGTAGTGAATAAAGAATCCAGCAAGTATATGGATGGATCTAAACAGATGATTTAAAACAATTGATTTGAGGGATATAAAACCAGATGAGGACTAAAATTCTGGATAACAATAACATAGAAGATGGGAAGGGTATAATCATGTTTAAAGAATTCTAAAGTTATTTAATGTTCAAGAAGGAAGTAGAGATATTACATTTAAACTTTGGCAAATTAAGTGGACATATTAAAATTTTATGAGTAATTACTCAAAATAGTGAACTTCCAAAGCAGTGGGGATAAGGAATGAAACAAACAAACAAACAAACAAACACCTCAAAGGATTCAAAAGTGGCAGAAAAAGATAAACTATGAAGCCAAAAGAGGAAACAAATTAAAAATATAAGTAATAATAAATGTAAATGGCCTAACCTGTTCAGTTAATAGGCAGAAATTATATGCATTAAAAAATAAATACAGCTTAAGGCTTTGGACAAAAATCACATAAAACATAGGGATTCAGAAATATTTAAAATAAAAGGCAAGAAAAAAGAATTTATCACTCAAATATCAGCCAGAAGAAAGGTAGATTAATACCAGAAAAAAAAATTAAATAAAGAATTTTAGGGATAAGGGAAAGTTACTTTATAATAATAAAAGTTTTGATTCACAAGGAAGATTTATCAATTCTAAATTTATAAGCACCTAATCTTAACATGTATGTATGAGGCAAAAAAATTAGACAAAACCGTAATAAGAAATTGACAATCCACCACAACAATGGAAAATTTTAATATACCTTTCTCAGAAATTGATAGATAAAGCAGACAGAAAATGAGCAAGGTGATAGAAGATTGGAAAAAACTATACACGAGCTTGGTTTAACTGACATACATAGAACTCTGCATACGATAATTCAAAACTAAAGATATTTTATGATAATCAACCACATAATGTGCCAAAAGCAAATCTTACCAAATAATAAAGTCTGTGTTCTCCAGCCACAGTGCAACTAAATTAAAATCAATAGTTATCAATCAATAACTATAGAGACAGAAATCAGATCAGTTATTGCTGGATGCTAGGGGATAGAAGATTGATCACAAAGAGGCATAAGGGAATTTTGTGGGGTAACGGAAATAAGCTATATTTGATTTGGTAAATGGATTCATGACTGTATGTATTTGTCAAAACTCATCAAACTATACACCTCCTAAAGTGGGTAAATTCTGTTTGGGGTCAATGGTAAAATAGTCCTATTTTGCCATCTTGCTGATGTCACTTTACTCAAAATATCTTTATAATACAAAATAATGGTCTATAATTTTCTCATCTCAGTTATAAACCTAGAAAGAAAAGTAAAAAAAAAAATAAATAAATAAATTATTAGCAAACAAATCCAAATAGTTTGGTTATTTTTTTGTTTAATCATTGCCAAGTTGGGTTTATTCTGGAAATAGCAGGCTAATGATTTAACACACCCATTTTTGCTATGAACATACATCTTTTGGAAACTTCACTTTTTCTGAGCAGTACTCAAGGAAAACTCTTCCAGAGATTTTTTTTAAATAAAAATCATTATAATTTATGTTTTCTTGTTATAAAATAATATGTTTATTTTAGAACAATTATAAAGTTTAGATAAGCTAATTACACAATAATCTCACCACTCACAGGAAACAATTTAAACTGCTGTATAACCTTCCACATCTCTTCCCTGTTTAATTGTTCACCTATTTCCTGCTTAATTTTAACTATTTTTAAAACAAATTTTTTTAATGTTTATTTATTTTTGAAAGAGAGACAGAGAACGAGCGGGGGAGGGGCAGAGAGAGAGGGAGACACAGAAAACAAAGCAGGCTCCAGGCCCTAAGCTGGTGGCACAGAGCCTGATGCTGGGCTCAAACTCATGAACCTCAAGGTCATGACCTGATCCAAAGTCAGAGGCTTAACCGACTGAGCCACCCAGATGCCCTTTAACTACTTTTTAAAAACAAACTCTGAAATGACCCAAATCATCCATTGATTTGGCATCATATATATTTATGCTATATCTACACTTTATCCCTACACATAAGAAAATAATCCCATACCAATAATACAGTCACACAGATTCCCATACTCAGAATGTCACTGTCTTGAAATTCTTACTAATTTTATCTCTGAATTTTGTCAAGGAAGGCTGAGACAATGGAGCATGTACTGGGGCCTCCTACCACACTCTGCCTCTTCACCTTCCCAGAAGGGATCCTCAGCTGAATGCTCCCTGCCCCCCACCTAGCAAATGCAGCTGCCCTCTGGCCCCAGCCCTCAGGGAGAGCTGCAGTTGGACAATTAGCACTAAGTTGCAGGATAGGGCACAGGAGAAGTGGGAGAGTCTGCACTTACCCTCCAAGTATCTCTGCGCCTGAGGGAGCACATTAAATAGCAAATTAAAAAATAAGAGCCTGCAAAAGAAAGAAAAATCCATGTTCTTGCTGTCTGAAAAGAGGTCTACATTTTAATATTGTAGACCCCACAAATTATGTAGTCTGTCCTGTTTACCTTATGTACCCACCCTCTGGCCACTCTCATGGCCACGTCCGAAGTGCCAGCTATCCTAAATTTTATTTCATGTTCAAACAAGTCAACCTCATGCTTGTCCTTGCTTCTCCACACATCATTCCATCTGCTTCAATATCCCTCCTAGGTAAAAGAATTTTACTCCAACTATTGCCACACCAGGGCTACATGATGTATTCCTGCTGCATACTTGAACAGTGTTGTCTTTTTCCCTGTCCAAGTGTTAATACAATATACTGTAATGGCTTATTTGTCTTTCTTGCTGCTCCTGTTGACTGTAGGCTCTGGGAGGGCAGGAACTGTGGTTGTTTTTTCCCAGACAACCAGAACAGGCTGATGAATGAGCCTTACATTTCTACAGCACGATCTGATTTTCCCAGAACTTGAATCTTTTATCTAATTTCCTCAAACACACACACACACACACACACACACACACACACACACACAGACCCCTTCAGTAGGGTTACATCATCGTTTTTACCTTATAGATGAAGTAAAGAAGCTATGGTGAAGTTAAATGATTTGCCTAAGGCCACACAGGCTGTGGCATTATAAAAATAAAAACAAAAACTAACATTTGCTAAGCGCCCAATATAGGCCTGGCTCTGTTAAAAGAACATTCTAAGTATGAAATCACTTCATACTCATCACCATCCTGTTTTGGTAGGTATATGATTAAACTACTTTGTAAGGAGGAGATTGTGAGCAATTAAGTAACTCATCCAAGGCTACAAAACCATTAAGACCTGGAACCAAACTGATGGCTTGCCATTTGGCTACAGAACTGCACTATTTCCCAACATGCCACACTGCCTCTTTCATGGAATTGAACATAAGCTGTAGCTTCTGTTCTCAAAGGGTTAAATCAAGTATAGAAAGAAGATATAAATATACACACTCTGTGACACATATATAATATATGTAGATAATATCTTTTGCCTAAATTAGATCATAGATAGTCAATGCTCTGGAAATGGAGAGGTTTACTCTATTTTGTGCCTGGAACCTCCATGAGTGCAGAGACCACATCTGGCTTGCTCACTATTACATTTCTAGGGCCTCGTAAAAAAAAAAAAATGACATGTAGAAGGAACTTAATAATCATTGGTTGAGTAAATTAAAAGAAACAAAATGCCTGTTACCTCAAGTGCTAGAAAAAAAAAAGCCCACGGAGGAGAGAGAACTTAGGCTACTTTGAAGACTGACAATAACTTGGATAAGTGATGAGATGATAGGAGAGCATTTCAGGAGATGAAAACACAGTGAGAAAAAACACATGAGGACAGAAGCATGCTTGGGTAGGTTGCCAACAGACCAATTGGAAATGAAATGACAGATTCTTTGGGAGGACCAGTAGGAATATAGGTTGAAGAGGTAGTTGGGGCCCAATGATGCAGGGGACATGTCAGAATAAGAAAGTTGGACTTTATTCTCTAGGCTCTGGGGCATCTTTAAGTTTTTTTGAGTACAAGAATAGTGTAATCCAGGGGCATTTTCAAAAGATTAATATGGCAGCTGTATGGGGGATAAATAAAATAAGGATAAGAGTAAATACAGGAAGACAAAGAGATTTTTATAATTGTGAAGGACTGAAGCAACAGGAACCTAAACATGGGGTTGTGGGGAGAACCGAGCTAAGGAAAGGCTCAGATTTATGAAGCATTATGAAGGAATCGCAGGACTTGATTAATGAACAGCAATGTGCTACTATTTCACTAGGATGTAAACACAATAAAGGGATAGGCAGGGTGAGGAAAGTCAATCCGGAAATTACCAATCATATTTTTAAATGTAACAATATTACTAATGAGAAAAAAAATGTTTTAATCTACAAACCCAACCCCTGGCAATAATCTTCTCCTAACTACACATTAGCACATCTTTTCAAATATATCTGTTGGATAGAACACTTCCTTCTCTCCCCAGGAATATCACTATCAGCTGCCTCTGCAAGGAATGCATGAGTCTAAATTATGTTGTTAAGAAGCTGCTGTTAGCTGCTAACAAATCAAATAGGGTGGATGGCCACCTTATTGTACCTCTTTGTCTGTAATTGTAGGTATGATTGCTGCTGTGGTGCTCCAGGTAAATAGCAAACTACAAAATAAAAATGGTCTCTTAATTTAACAGAGAACCAGAGTCCCTTAGTACAAAGATGTCAATCTGATTTTTAGACATTGCAATAAGATACTGTTAGCATAGCAATATGTAATTTGTGAATGATTAGCCTTCTGAATAATAAAAAACAATGGCAGCCAATGTTATGTTAAATTGCCACCTAATTTTTCGGCAAAATACTTTTAATCTCATTTCAACTTCCTAAGTATATGCCCACATAATATAGATGATGCTAGAATTAGAATTTAACAATGTTATTTTAATTTCTTATTAATTAATGAATGAATGAATTTTGAGAGAGAGAGAGAGAGAGAGAGAGAGAGAGAGAGAGAGAGAATACATGTGTAAGCAAGGGAGGGTCAGAGAGAGGTGGGGAGAGAGAGAGAATCCCAGGCAAGCTCCACACTGTCAGCCAGGAGCCCCAGGTGGGGCTCAAACTCACAAACTGTGAATTCATGACCTAAACTGAAATCGAGTTAGACGCTTACCAACTGAGCCACCCAGCCGCCCCAGTGTTATTCTAATTTCTAATCTGATTTTATTATATTCTAATGGATTTCAATCATATTTCCTTTTATTTTTTTTTTTTAAATTTTTTTTCAACGTTTTTTATTTATTTTTGGGACAGAGAGAGACAGAGCATGAACGGGGGAGGAGCAGAGAGAGAGGGAGACACAGAATCGGAAACAGGCTCCAGGCTCTGAGCCATCAGCCCAGAGCCCGATGCGGGGCTCGAACTCACGGACCGCGAGATCGCGACCTGGCTGAAGTCGGACGCTCAACCGACTGCGCCACCCAGGCGCCCCCATATTTCCTTTTAAAATAAATAAGATGGGGCCCACCCACCAGCATGCACATGGATTACAAATACTTAATAAATTACCTTCAATGCACCAACCCTCATACAAACCAAATATTATTTCCACCCCAAAGAAATGCTTTCCACTCCATCCTGAAGACATAGTACCAAAATAATGTAAATACGAAAGCTTACTATTTTAAGGCACTGCTGTGTAAGATTAGAGCATGTGGGGGAGGCTGCAGAAGGAAGAGTTTTAATGGTGTTAATATAAAAGACCTACATAAATATATATATTTAAATACATATATTTAAAATCCTTTAGTTGTCACAACATGGAGAAATTAGCCACCTCAATAAGAGGATGCTGACCTTTGCAAAAAGAGGAAGCATCTTACAGGGAGCTTGGTTTAGAGACACAGAGATGAAGCAACCATTCACAAGTGTAACAAGAATTCAGAGACTGAGCATGTGTCAAAGACAAGACTTATTAATATGCATCCATGTTCTCACCCACCCAATTTTTAAAAATAAATACATAAATCTGTATTCTCCCATTCAGTTTCTCCCCCATCCTAATCTCCTAAGGACTTAAAGTGGTCTCTTTGCCAGACTGCTTATTCTGAGTTACTCTGGAAAGTAGGTATAGCAGAGAAGCTTAAAAGAACCCAGTGCTCAGAAGGGCCCCATGCTTGGCTTAACTCTCTGCTGTAGCCATCTGGAAATTTTAATAATTTTTGAACAAGACCTCACTTTTTCATTTTGCATGGAGTCTTACAAAGTATGTACCTGGTCATAATTGCAGGACCAGGGTCCTGGAGGGTGGAAGATCCATAATCAGCAGCATTTAGCACATGGCACACAAACAAACTAGGTAGGATGATCCACACTCAGCAGATATCAGTGGCCAGCTAGTCAGGTCAAGGGAAATTTCCAGGAAAGCCTCAGAAGACACCAGATAGTGGGTCCCTGAGGCCCTGAGGCCACTTCCACCTTCTACCATGCCTTCCACTATACTCAGAACCCCCTTTGGAAAGTAGGGTGGACCTTTGGTAGGGGAGAAACAACAGTAATAAAGAATTTGAGCTTTTTTTTTTTTTTTTTGAGTTAATGTATTTGAGAGAGAGAAACAGCTCGAGAGAGAGTACAAGCAAGGGAGGGGCAGAGAGAGAGTAAGAGAGAGAATCCCAAGCAGGCTCTGCCCTGTCAGTACAGAGCCCAAAGTGGGGCTGGATTCCACAAACTGTGAGATGATGACCTGAGCCAAAATCAAGAGTTAGAAACTTAACCAACTGAGCCACCCAGGTACCCCAAGAGTTTGAACTTTAAATTAGTTGAAGATTTATCAAAAATATGAAACCAAGATTTCTTTATAAATTTTAAGTTTTCCCATCATTTTCAGGTATAGAGCTCAAAAGCAAAGGAACATCAGTGATAGAAAATAAAATTTTCCTTATTTTTTTCCCCATCTAAATCATCATATATAAATTTTGACACTTCTACAGGAAGAAAGTAGTACATGCTCAGAAAATGAGCTATTTCAGGTTCAAGGACTTGCCTCAACACACATGAATTGTTAGAGTAGGCAGTTAGTTAGGTTCTAACAGGATGCCTAGAGATCAGCAAAGAGGAAGTTCATGGCCAACTATGAGGAAATCACAGGCCTGTCCTGGCAGCACTCCAAAACAAAACCACAAGAAACCAGATCAAACCAGACAGGCCCAAGATGGCTGACAAAGTAGGCCAAAGTTCACATTATTCCTTTATTATACTATATTAACATACTAAAATCTCTTCCCTAAGAGTGCCGCAACAGGAAACCCCTGACCAAATAAGGAATGAAAAGCGTAATCCACATTCCTGAAAGAGACCACCCTGTTTCCAAGAAATGCCTTCCTCAAGTAATGAATAGTCTACCCTTTTGTTAACAACTGCCAATAAAAGGTAGAAACCCAAACCCCAGTGGGTGCTGCTCTCACTTGAGTTCACCCACTCATGTCTTGAGAGAATACTTTCACTTTGATAAACTTTCCTGCTTATGCTGGTCATCCACTGTGCTGTGTCTGTCCTTGAATTCTTTCTCACGGTGAGACCAAGAGCTTCCCACTACATCCTTTGGATGGGCCAGGTAGAGACCTTGGGGTCCAAGACCTCCCCAGTCCCCCTGGTAACAGATTCATATCCATGAATATTTAGGTGTTTATGCCATAGTTTGAGACTCTATTTTGTTAAGCATTCTGAATAAATGATGGTCAGAATACTGGTTTTGGGATTGGGGAGGGATACCGTGTCCTCTTTAAGCAATCATCTGGACATGTAACCCTGAAATAGGTGTGTCTGTAAGGATGCTTGGCAGTAAAATATGACAATCTAGAAAATATGTAAAATATACATTCCAGAGCAGATTTTAGACATATACCAGATGGCTTGTCATTGTTTTTTTCCCCCAGAGTTCCTTATAAAAACATGAAATATTTTGCTTCTCTTTAGATCAAGCCTACTCAAGCACAACAGATGATAGGATTTCCCACTTAAGAAAATGCTTCATTACTTCAAAAAAATATAGATGGCTATAAAATGAAGAGGCAAACTCACTGGTATTACTCTTCCCCATCTGTTTCTCCCTCATGCACACCCTTTGTTCACCAAAAAGTTCCCTCACCAGTTATCCCTTATTTTTAGGTTAGTCCATTTGGTGGCCTCTGCACTCTATTTTACTAAATTAGAAAAGAAGGTCATGGTAAAGAACATGAAAAGCTCTGACAGAAAGCCATCTATCTACAGTTTACTTGGGAGTTCAAGGCCAAGAGTAATTGAGATTGATTTCCCCCAAATGGGTAAGGTGTGTTAAGCCCATAGGGTAGCACTTAGCATATAATAGGTGATCAGAGTGTTAGTCACTTCCATTATTTTGCTCCAATCAGAAAAGGATCATTTTGCCAGCAAGATCTGTGCTGAAACCTCAGTTCTCTCTCTGCTGCCCTTTTGGGGAATCCAACCTGAACCAGACATCTTAAGACAGCTGGTCAAGTATGCCTAAGAATAGCTGGAGCAAGGATTTACTTGAAAAGATCATTTGATTATAAAGCGATTAGAGTTTGTTGTCATGGTTTTATGGTAAATATCACCTTATATTTTATTAAAGCTTCTCATTTTTGTATCCATATAAAAGCACCATGAAGGCATAGACCATGCCTATTTGGTTCATTATCACATCTCTGCATCTAAGATAACACATAGTAGGCACTTAATATATATGTGTTAAGTGAATAGGCAAATCAAGCAAAATGTAAATGGTGACATTTAAAATCACATAGCCCAATTCCTTTTAGAGTGGCCCAGAGAGTTACCCAAGGTCAATAGAATATGGAGCTAACCCTAAAAGTAATGGATTTCTATGTCCCACTGCACAGATCCCTGAATTATTAGCACTTTCTCCAACTGAAATAACATGCACATAATTTTCTTCCCAATTATTCTGGCTGAGGGATATACAAAAGGTTTCGGTGGGTGGAAGATTTATAGCACAGCTTCTGGGAAAGCCTAGAAGCACCATGGGGCAACTGCAAAAGGTCTTATGGTAATTAAATCAAGAAACCAAGAGACCCCTGGAGGCCTGCACAGTAGGCGCAGGGACTGCCCTCCTGGAGGAAGGCACTTTTGCTGACGTCCATTATATAAAAGATCCTTAGGCAAGCAAGAATGAAAGCAAATATAAGAAAGGAAAAATGCCCAGGGTTTCCTATGGTTTCCAATGTTCTCATACACACCGACCTCTAACATACCCTTCAGCTCCACTGAAATATTTCCCTATTGAAGCTGGGTGGATAATTCACATCCTAAAATTCAGATATACTACAAAAAAAAAATACAACTTCCTTTGTAATCCCTCTAACTGAACTAAATCTCTCGTGAACACCTCCGTTTCATTGGGAATTGGGAGAAGGGGGAAGGTGGAAATAGAAATGATTGAAGAAGTAATTTTAAACTAATGAATTCAATACTTCTCTGTCTTCTATGTTGATTTAAAAGAATTACTTAAAACTTTATTTGGAAAAATACTCAGTCTGCCAAATTTTTCTTATGACACCCCACATTTTTGATGGAAAGATGGCATGTGGGTATAAAGAGTAAATTATTAAGTCCTCAGTCTGATGGGGCTGGGGGTAAGCCTAGATCCACAGAGGGTCCTGAGAGTTCTATCACTAGGGCAGCCCTGGGCCATGAGGTCCTGTGTTGTGACCACTGTGGAGGGAGGGAGGAGACACTGTGCTAGAGAAGCAGCTGGAGTCCCTGATCAAAGTTACTCATCTCTGGTTGAGAAGGACCCCCTGATGCCTGCTGGCCCATTCTACATCTATATGTTTCCCCAATAGAGCCCATGGGAACTTTGAAATCTGTATCTCACCCACTGGCTTTGGAAATGGAGAAGTGCCAGATTCATCTTAACCCATAGCTAAATCACATCCTGCCACCAATTGCATCAACTTCAGTCTATTCCTACTCATACAGGTTGGCTGCCTCCCCAGGCTACTCCCAAGGAAATGGGACACTTTCTTTCCCCTTCCCAGTATCAAGAGTGTTCTCTTCTGTTTTCTATTTGGTGAGGACATCCTGAAAGGCCAAATCCCCCTTCTCTACCCTATGGGTGTATTTGTTCTAGAAGGTATCTGCCTTTACCTACTGTAGGGAATCATGACTGAGGGGGAATGAAAATACATTGGTTTATATTTCTAAAAATCTATATCCATTTAACTATAATCTCAGAGAGTTCAAAAGGATACAGGTTTTACTCCTATGATTTGGGTCAGACATTGTTCAAAGATGAAGCTACTATATATTAGAAAACTCAAAAATAAGTAACATAATATAACATAGTAAAAAATCTTACTCAATGTAGTACACTGAACTCTATTTAACATCCTTAAGTCATAACTAAGCCTTGATTTCTTTAACCGTAAAATGTAGATAATAACACCTGCTCTGCCTACTTCACCTGGGTGTAAGGAAAAGAGCTGGAAAGACATAAAGTTTAAAGAAATGAAACTTAGGATAGGAAATCCATAAAACACAGTTTTATCCTTGAGCCCCAACTCTATGACATAATGGGAATGCACTAAACATACAGCAAGAAAAGCCTGACCAAACATCCTCTGACAGCCTCTGAAGGATCAAGCAGCAATGTCCCATCACACAACATAAAGCTTGCTGGGGTATATAAAGGTGCTATTGTTGAACCAGATTTTATACATATTCTTTCTCTTCTATTCATAGAAAAAGCCACATTTACATGAGTGTGGTTGGAAAGATTTGCTGTAGAGCAGCAATTTTATGGAAACGTGTGTGTGGGAAAGGTTTGATTGAAGTGCATATAGCAATCCTTTAAGACTGATTTAATAGAGAGAAATGCCTGCCAGCATCTGGAGCTCTGCACTGGAGTAGCTCAGAGCCACAGATGCTACAAACATTTCAGGAGCCTTCTGCTGGCTAGAAATTGGCCACATTTTGAATCAAATCATTCTGCCGAGCAGGATTATTCTGTAGTAGTTCTCCCAGCATCTGGAACACTTTGCCAAGAATGAGTGTATTTTTGTAAACCCAAATCCACAGCAAGGTATATGGGGGAGGACCTCCCCCAAAAGATGAGCAGGAAGACAGAAAGGCTGAGAAACACAGGTGGCACAACGTCCAGCCTAGAATGGATCTTCTTCCAGATGCTCAGCTCTGCCTTGTTCCGAGGATTGCTGCAGGGTCTATACACCCTAACCCCAACTTCCATGTATCCAAAGAGTAAACTGACATCTAAAATGTCAGCTATAGGTTTCTGTCATGTTTAGAGAAGCAGAATCCTCTTAAAAATGAGAAAAGTGTGAGAATTTAAAAATAATTCTTCAGTTAGCTGTGGCTTTCTAATACCTTCTAACTCACCAGAACCAGTTGCTCCTGATGAACAGAAGCGGTGGCCTGTGCTTCTGGTTCGTGAGCTTCTTTCCCACATATTGCCTTACGTGATCCTCTCAAAAATCCTGGCATAACAGCAATGCAGGCATCACTATCCCAAATGGAGAGAAGGATCCAGAGATAATATGCAGAAAACGTATTTTCCAGGGGTGCCTGGGTGTCTCAGAGTCAGTTACGCCTCCGATGTCGGCTCAGGTCATGATCTCGCTGTCTGTGGGTTCAAGCCCCACATCGGGTTATGGGTTGACAGCTCAGAGCCTGAAGCCTGCTTCAGATTCTGTGTCTGCCTCTCTCTCTCTGCCCCCACCCCGACCCATACTCTCTCTGCAGCTCTCAAAAATGAATGAATATTAAAAAAAAAGTTTAAAAGACAGAAAAAAAAGAAAACGTACTCATCTGGCAAGGAGAAGGAAGAGCCATGATGAAAACCCAGATCTTCAAAGTCTCAGATGAATCCCTTTGCCTTTTCCCATGACTTCTCAATCATAGATGTTTTAAAGTTTGTTAAAGAATATGACAGGCAGTTGTGCTTCTTTCAGCTATAATCCTTGCAATTGATAAGTTTTCTTATACTACTTTTAAAAGTTAGATATTTCAGGGGCACCTGGGTGGCTCAGTCAGTTAGGTGTCTGACTTCGGCTCGGGTCATGATCTCACAGTTCATGGGTTTGAGCCCCGCATCTGGATCTATGTTGATGGCTCAGAGCCTGGAGCCTGCTTTGGATTCTGTGTCTCTCTCTCTCTCTTCCCCTCTCCTGCTCGTGCTCTGTGTGTGTGTCTCTCTCTCTCATTCTCTCTCTCTCAAAAAATAAATAAACATTAAAAAAAGAAGTTATATATTTTAAACTGCAAAATCAAGGTTCTCCCCTACCCTATTTCTCTGTTCATATGATTCCTTGCCAACCCCAGGGAAGATGAGCAGCCATCATTTTTCTCCCTGTTTAAAGGGTTCAGAGCTATCAGTTATTTTCATCTCTCCACCCAAGACGCAGGTACAGATACAAATTAGGATGCCAAAATAGTATTGATTAGCTTTTACCAGATAAAATTTGTAATTTATGAAAATGTGGAATTCCATCCAACATCTGAAAAGAATAGAAGAAAAAAGAAACGTGTGGGGGGCACCTGGGTGGCTCAGTCGGTTAGGCATCCGACTTCGGCTCAGGTCATGATCTCGCGGTGTGTGTGTTCAAGCACCACTACAACCGGCCAAGGAAACTAAATTAGCTTTAGAAAGTCTTTGGGATGGCACCAATATAAATGCTTACTTTGCCATCTTCTAGAATTAAATGGAAAACAAAATGCGGACAAGTCTATATTCATTCTAGGCACAAGTCAAAATGTTTAACCCAATTCTGCCAGATACTCAAAGGCCTAGATTGAAGGATGCATAGAAAGTCAAATCATGATTCTCCTTCTGGAAAAGCAGAAGTCAGTAAGAAAAGTCAAGAAGACAACCTGAAAGAACTGAATAAGAAGCAGAAGCTGGAGGCAAAAGTCTTACAATGTGTGCATACAATGAAATATTATTCAGTCATAAAAAGAAATACATGCTACACCATGGATGAACTTGAAAACACTATGCTAAGTGAAATGTGCTAAATGCAAAGGGACAAATATTGTCTGATTTCATTTATATGAAATATCTTGAGTAGGAAAATTCATAGAGACATAAAGTAGATTAGAGGTTCCCAGGGGCTGGTGGAGGGTGGGAAAAGAAGGAAAGTGTATTGCCTAATGGGTGTAGAGCTTCTGTTTAGGATGATGAAAAAGTTCTGGAAATACAACAGTGGTGATGTTTGTACAACACTGTGAATGTACTTAATGCCCCAGAATTGTATGTGTAAAAATGGCTAAAATGCCAAATATTATGTTATGCATATTTTACCACAGTAAAAAAAAAAAAGTTGGCAGAGGGGGAAAAAGGATAATTAAATTAAATCAATTCGTGAATGGACAAAACATTTAAATAGATATTCAGAAAATATGAAGCCCAAATGGCCAATAAAAATTGGCCTTCTCTTACTCATCAGATTAGAAAACAATAAATAGTCTGACAATCACAAATATTGGAGAGCATGTGGAGCAATAGGAATATTGATACAGCGCTCATGGGAATGTGAATGAGTATTCACCACCTTGAAGAGTAAGTCAGCAATCTAGTATCTAGTAAAGTTGAAGTACATATCCTAGGACCAAGCAATCCTTCTCCTAAGCATGTATCCCAGAGAAATTCTTGCATATATACACAAAAAGTCATGTGCAGCTGCTCTCACAGCAACTGTCAAAACCTAGAAACAACCTAAATGTCAATCAAAACATCAATGAATAGATTATTTGTGGAATATTCATATAATGGATAACTACATAGTCATGAAAATGAATAAACTAGAATTACACATATTTACATGGGTGAATTTCACAAACATAATGCTGAGCAAAAAAATGGCAAGTTTCAGTAAAATAGACTATCTACATAAAACATTAAAATATGAAAAGCCATACGCCATTTTCCTTCTACATATTTATCATTGCATTCTATGTATTACTGTCTTTAGAAAAAAAAATAAGATATAAATGGGAATAATAATTACCAAATTCAAGATAGGGTGACCTCTGATGGGGTGGGGATAAAATGAGAAATGACATTGGAGTTTCAACTTACTGGTAATATTTATTTCTTAAGTTGAGTGATGGATATACAGTTACTCATTATATTATTATTTAGAGATTTTTCTATGTTCTAACAATTCAATATAACTTCTAAAAAAGAAAATTAGGGAGAATCATATACATTTTTAAGCATGCCTTGCCAAAGGCATTGTGAATTATGAATTCAGAACTATCACAGCACATGATCTAGTTCTGGGTCAAACATGCAAAAATGCCTAACACCCAAAGTTCACAAATATCAGGCCATATAATATAAAGATTGAGAAGGGTAGCCCATAAACCCAATAGCCAAGTCCTGGGAAAATAATTCCATAAAACCTTAACAGTAGGCATAAGAAATGGAAAGAAAAATATATATTTCATTGCCCCTCAATTCCCTTTCTAATGTTTTGAGTGTTCGTGCCTGATTTATTTTTCCTCATCTAATTTCCTTAAGTGCTTCATTCCCATAAGCCATGTAAAATTTATATTTACAGAAGTCGGGCTCAGATATGACCAAATGAATGATTCACCTTTAAGTATCCATATACGAGGCTGTAGAAACTCTGTCCCCTATTTCCAGAGTTTGACACCCTCATCCTGGGTGAGTTTAAGTATCCTTCACAATACTCTATCCATCTTTCCATGTGCCAAGTAAAGAACCAGGAGTCATTTTCATATTCTCCTTGTTCAACAGTTTCACACCTGCCTGCATGCAATTATTATATGAAAAGTCATACCAACATATGGGAAATGGAAAAGAACACTAGGTGGGTGCCCCTAAGAACTCACAAAATTAGCTACACAGACTTCTATATTAATGTAAATATATCCAATGTCTAATACAAAATCTTTAAGGGCCTTCATCTTCAAGGGAGCAAAAGAGTAGTTTATTCCCTGTTTTACTAACAGGAATAAAACTTGACTAAGTGGCTCAACTCACATCACATGTCAGAACTTGGTAACTTAAGAAAATTATCTCATTTAATATGTGTAACAATTGTATTATTGAATTAAATATTAATAGTGCTATTATCATCACTATTATTATTCTCAGGAGCAGGATCAAAATGGAAAATCAAATTGCATATTTTTAATTCCTGTGTGGTTTCTGGCACATGGTTCCATCTCCATCAATGATATCGTGCCCTTACCCCAGTCCAGAATACAGAAATAAATCCAATTCTACTCTGCCTCCTTGGCAACAGGAGTCCCCAATAGCCATGTACAGTATCAACTCACCTTATTGAGAAAATGGTCACGAAGGCTTCTCTTCATGTATTTTGAATTTTTCCATCATTGAGAAAATATTCACTATACATAATTGCATGCTTTCTAATACTGCTTTCCTTCAAATTGGATTTTCCCCCCATGGATTTTAAAGCTACTTCCAATAGAGAAAAGTAAAAACAGTTGTAATTTCAGCAATTTGCCATTTTTCTCCTTTTGGGATAGTTTTACTCATTGTATTTGAAGGATAAATAACTAAATGATCTTGAAATATTTAATGTGAAAGAGATGCAAAGACTTTCAACACAAGGAAGCACATCTAATATGCCACAAAAGGTAGCTTAAAAAACAGAACCCCTTTTAGTAGATACATAAACTCCTATTTAACTACCAGCACTCTCCATTTCCTTATTCCTGCCCTATAATGAGCCATTTCATGTTTATTGGTGTTCAACTTAGTTACTCATGCCACTTAATATAATCCCATATGGTTAAGGCTTTGAGAAGCCCCACACAAAAAAAGTAAATCAAACAAGAAGCAAAAGGATAATGTAACTAAGAGCCAATCTGGAGGTAAAACAGAAAAGTATGTCTTCTCAGACTGCAGAGATTTAAACATGCCATGAAATTGTATCAAGCTATTGTACTGCTTTTACATAACTTCACATTTCTAAGTACTGCAACAATCCAGAGAGCCACATTTTTTCCAGTTGGTTTAAGTATTCACCACTCACTAGTCCATCAGGTTTTCCATTGGCCTAAGTCAAGTCACATAAATCAGAGGCATTCCCTACTAAGAATCAAATTTTGAAGACTAGGATTATTTGGGGAACTGTATTATTTTTGTATTATAGATTTATAATGAGGGTGTGATCCCCTCACTCCACATAAGACTTTTTTCTTGAAATAGCAGTTTTAGAACCCATCTCTGCCAAAGGATCCTCATATTGCATTTATTTAGGAAGCTGGTCTTGGCCGAGTCCATGGGCATCAAAAGCTGTGATCATTTACGGTATCAGCTTTCCCAGCTACTAAAAATAAACCCCAGAAAAGGATGGAAAGGATATCACATGTCACTGTGAATACTTACTAAAACAAAGAGACTGGAAAACTCATTTGAGTTTTTAGTAATAAAATATAAGGCTTTTAGTAGACTTTTGCTTTCTGAGCATCACTCTCAGGGCATGATTAATAAAATAATCACCAACACTGACACAGCACTTAATATGTACCAGAAGTTGTTCTAACTGCCTTACATGGATTAAATCATTTGGTTTTCATAACAACTCCTTGAGGTTTATTCTACAATTATCCTCGTTTTACAAATGAGAAAACTGAGACACAGAGAGGTTAAATAATTTGTACAGGGTTACACAGACAATGAGTCATAAAGTTAAGAGTCAAACTCAGAAAACCTGACTCCAGAGTCCATAATGTTCACTCTGACCCACTGTGGCACAGCACAATGCTGCATATCAATCAAAATACACCTAAAACATTTAACCGAAACCAAAAGCATGTATTAAATAATTAATCTCTTCATTACCCTTTGGTCATTCCACATTCACTTTTTTTTTCATTCCACACGTATTTATTATGAATCTACTTTGTGCTAGGCATGATCCTAAGAAGTGGGGAGAGAGAAAAAGAAGAAAATAGTTTTAAAAATGCTCAGAGACTACTAGGAAAGAGACAAAAATAAACAGATAAAAGGGAGAGAGAGAAAGAGAGAAGCCGAGAATGCCATGAAATAATATATGTCCAGTGCTAGAACTAAAATGACAAAATATATCTTAACCTCTAAAAAAAAAAATTTCTCATCACTGATCTTTCTTGAAAATCAAAATACAGGCTTCCTGTGTCCCACCTCCCACTGCTATCATCTCCAAGAGCCTGAGGTTTATGGCAGTTTACTGTAACATTTTTCTTAGCATTGAGTTAGAATTCCAATATTACCTTTCTAGTTTTTATATTCCCTTTGATATTCTAAAGCCAGTGTGAAAGTTGACTTTAAAAATTCTCCATTGATAGCAAAGTTTGCTATGCTAGCAGCTTCAGACAAGGCAGGTGCCTGAACACGGCACAAATCCAACCACTCCATCATGCCTGACCCAATGTGAGTGAGATCATTAAAATTCATGTGCCGATGCCCCAGTCTTGCAGAATATTTCTTTATAAATCGAGATTGTATAGCTACCGAGCCTCTTCAGAAACCATTTACAGGCTGCACGGAAGTAACTGAAATGACCTGAGCTAAGGAACAGGAAAGACAATTGTCCTGGGAGGGCACAACTGAGTCTGGCTTTTTAGAGTCAACAGACTGATTCTGCTTGAAGTAAAGTTGTGCCTTGTTTCCAACACCCTCCACCTTGGGCTAACTGCTTGAGGCTTCAGCTCAAAGTGAGACCAGAATGACTTCCTTTCTGGAAGGATTAGGCCGCAGCCTGAAGCTTCCTATTCTGATTTTGAAATCTTCACAGTCATTTAGAGGATGGCTTCTTACATCTGTTCTGCTTCCCTACTCCACATGAAGCCCTGGATCTCCCTCCTTACCCTAAGGAGTTGCACCTGTCATGAACTAAATCATTTGAGGTCTCTTCCCTAGAATTAAATGCAGCTTCATTTGCTGTTTGGATTGTATAAATTTTAAACAGGAAGACAGAACAGCACCTAAGACCAATTGGTTCCTGTCCTCTACTATTGTAGGGGCTTGAGTCATTTGCTCTTCTTTGCCTCAAGTTCCCTTTCTAGCAAATGACAATAATCCCTGTTGATGTCAGTTTATAAGAGACATAACTGGTGTGCATTTTTAAAACATACATTCATTCTCTCAGTTCCTGAAATGTTTCTTTATGAGTTTCTCCCATAGAATTGGGATCAATTTTCATTTTCTTCTGCTCCATTGCACCCAAGAATCATCAAAAGCTTATGTGGTTTCCTGTAATTTGAAAAGTGATGATCTCGGTGTCTGGGTGGCTCAGTCAGTTAAGCTTCCGGCACTTGGTTTCATCTCAAGTCATGATCTCAAAGTTCATGGGATCGAGCCCAGCATCAGACTCCACACTGGACATGGAGACTGCTTGGAATTCTTTCTCTCCCTTACCCTCTACCCCACCCCACCAAATAAATAAATAAACTTAAAAAAAAAGAGGGGGTCTGATCCAGTGGGCACCTCAACTGACCAGGCATCAGTCCGGTCCTGAGGCCTCATTCCTTTTTAACCTCTGGCTAAGTCAGCTCTTACCTCATCTCCCTCTTTTCTCTCTAGTTTTTCCTATTCATTCACCAAGTATTCATCAATCACCTGTAATCATGACAGATACCAGTTTGCTGTCATTATTACATGCTAGGGAGCAACAGTGCATATGGTCGGTCCTTGTCCACAAAGATTTACATTTAAGAGGAAAGATGGGTAAGGGAACTTCCCACCATGGACAGCCTCAGCCTGAAACTGGTTCACAGAGCAATGCTGACTTGAAAGAGAAAATTCTTAAGCAGCTTTGACCTTTCCCCCATGCTCACTCCTAGCCCCAATTTAGGTCATATAGGAGTAAATCTATGTCCCTAAAGGTCAGATCCAGAAAGTAGAGCTAAGTTATTTCTCAAGACCTTCTTGCAGCTGGAAAAGCATGACCCGCACTGACACCTGCTTATGGGAGAGCACTGTTGTGATGTCTTCATTCTTATTCATCAACTTTTTCCAGAGTAATGGAGACCAAGTTGGCCACTGTGTGGCCCAGTTCCCATGATTGTAAGCTTTCAGATAGTCTATTCCCAAAGCCTTTATTCTGATCATTGCCTCAGCTAAGGAAGGGGCTTGGGGTTGCTCACTCTAAGCCTCACCCCAGAGGCTAACTCTGCACCCCCAAACCAAACTCAGCAGAGAAAGCAATGACCGTGCATACAAGGTCATCCTGACCCTGTCAGGGCTTCCAAGATCTACCAACCCCACCATGCCCACTAATACCACTTCTATTACATGTACCCCTGCCTCTCTGCTCTGTTCTCATGTGCACTTGAAGTCACTCTCCCACAATTCCAAGTCCAGGTTGCTTTACTGACACACTATCTAAAGAGTGATAGCTAACACTTCAATTTGGCTTACTATGCACCAGGAACTATTCTATTGTGTGAGTGTGTGTACATGCACATGATTTTCAATCTTCACATGAAAATTTGACCCTAGGAGGGAGGGGCCAAGATGGCGGAACAGCATGGAAGGTTTTTTTGCAACTCTCATCCCTGAAATGCAGCCAGATCAACACTAAACCATCTTGCACACCTCGAAATCTGATTTGAGTATTAACACAACAATTTTCCAACTGGAACCACAGAACTCAGCAGGTACACAACGTGGAAAGGTGAACTGGGCAAGAGAGAAGCCGCAGAGGGCAGAGAGCTATTTTTGCCCTTGGGGAGAGGACGGAGATGGGAGTGGGGGGAGATTATTGGAAAAGAACCCCCTTAAAAAAGCAGCTGGAGAGAACGCGGAGAAGTGGAAATAGCCGCAAGGACTGAACAAAAAAGGGAGAAAGGAGAAAGTTTAAATCCAATTAAGACTCTGTAAACAGGGGGAGCGCAGAGTCTGAAATTCCACAGCTCAATATGTGGCAGTTCTCTGGTGGGAAGGGCAAATTCCCAGGAGTGGAGAGTGAAGTCAAAAGGGTCCACGGGCCACCTGGGGAGCAGCAGTTCCTCTGCTGGGGAGACATTTGGTAGGGGCTGTATAGCCATCCCACAGGCAAAGGTCCCAGAAGACCCCAGAGAACAACCACATTTGCTGGTGCTGGAACAATGATTTTAAGGGGGAAGTCTGGCACCAGATGTGTGTTGTGATTTTCCATAAATCCTGAAACGCTACTGCTACAAGATTGTGAGAACATTTTCTGGGATGGGCTGGCACCCAGCCGTAGTCTCTGGGTGTCTGCAGCAGCACAGTCTCATGAATGTTCCTGGGGTTGGGCCAGCACCTGGCCATTGCTCAGTGAGATCCTCCCCCAGAAGGTCTGATTGAATCAAAGCCTCAGTACCTCAGAAGTGAGGGGATAGGAAACACAGCCCCATTTGAGAAAAAACTCAGGACAGAGGTGCTGCCTGGCAGCCTGACAGTTTGGTCACAGACAATATAGAAGCAGGGAGTGGATGGATGCCTGAGACAAAGGAGGGGTGCTTGATTGCCAGTCGTGGAAAGCACAAGAGTTCTGATACTAGAGACTGGGTAGCTGGGTGATGCCATTTTCACCCCTCCCACAGATGCACATACATGCCTACATGTGCCACAGCAATCCATCCCAGGAAGGTAAGCAGCGCCATCCAGTGAACAGAGCTGTTACACTAACCCTGCCCAAATGGGCCAACGTCGCTCTTCAGGAACACCACAAGTCTCTCCACCTGCTTAGTTTACAGACTATTAAGTGCTTCATAGCTTGACTTCTATGGGAAACTAGATGTAATTTCAGTGGTATTTCATTCTGCTCACTGTTCCTTTTATTCAATTTTTTTCTTTTTCTTTTCTTTTTTTATTCTTGAATACAGAAAGAGAAAAAATCTACTTTTATTTTCCATTTTTATTAAAGACTCTTATTTAATTTTTTCTATATTTTTTGCTTTTTGTAAATTTTTAAATTCTATTTTACTTTCATCATTTCATTTTATTCTATATTATTGTATTTAATTTTCTCAAATTTTCTAAATTTTTCCCCTTTTTTCTTTTTTCTTTTCTTTTCTTTCTTATCTTTTTCTTTTTTCTTTAATCTATCAAGTTTCTTTCAACAGTCAGACCAAAACACACCTAGGATCTAGCATCCTTTATTTGATTTCTTTGTGTTGTTTTTATTTTTTAATTTTATTTTATTTTTTGCTTTATTAATTCCTTTTATTCCTCCAAAATGAAAAAAAAATAGGAATTTACCCCAACAGAAAGAACAGGAAGAAATGATAGCCAGGGTCTTAATCAACACAGATACAAGCAAGATGTCTGAACCAGAATTTAGAATCATGATAATTAGAATACTAGCTGGGGGGCGCCTGGGTGGCTTGGCCGGTTAAGCATCTGACTTTG
The DNA here is from genome assembly GCF_014898765.1 of Herpailurus yagouaroundi. Taxonomy (NCBI): domain Eukaryota; kingdom Metazoa; phylum Chordata; class Mammalia; order Carnivora; family Felidae; genus Herpailurus; species Herpailurus yagouaroundi. Next base: position 50,294,454 of record NW_024412394.1, on the reverse strand, counting down.
GCTCAGGTCATGATCTTGCAGTCTATGAGTTCGAGCCCCGCATCAGGCTCTGTGCTGACAGCTCTGAGCCTGGAGCCTGTTTCAGATTCTGTGTCTCCCTCTCTCTCTGCCCCTCCCCTATTCATGCTCTGTCTCTCTGTGTCTCAAAAATAAATAAACGTTAAAAAAATTAAAAAGAAAAAAGAATACTAGCTGGGGTTGAAAATAGATGAGAACCTTTTCTGCAGAGATAAAAGAAGCAAAAGGTAGTCAGGATGAAATAAAAAATGCTATAATTGAGCTGCAATCTCAAATGGTGCCATGGTGGAAAGGCTGGATGAGGTAGAGCAGCGAATCAGCAATATAAAGTAAAAACTTGTGGAGAATAATGAAGCAGAAAAAAAGTGAGACTAAGGCAAAAGAGCACGAAATAAAAATTAGAGAACTCAGTGACTCATTAAAAAGGAATAACATCAGAATCATAGGGTTCCCAGAAGATGAAGAGAGAGAAAAGGGTATAGAAGGGTTATGTGAGCAAATCACAATGGAAAACTTTCATAACCTGGGGGAAAACACAGGCATCAAAATCCAGTAAGCACAGAGGACTCCCATTAGATCCTACAAAAATTGACCATCAACAAGGCATATCATAGTCAAATTCACAAAATACTCAAGCAAGGAAAGAATGATGAAAGCACCAAAAGAAAAAAAAGTTCTTAACCTAAAGGGAAGACAGATCAGGTTCGCAGAAGACCTAGCCACAGAAATTTGGCAGGCCAGAAAGGAGTGGCAGGATATATTCAATGTGATAAATCAGAAAAATTTGCAGCCAAAAATTCTTTATCCAGCAGGGCTGTCATTCAAAATAGAAGAGATAAAAAGTTTCCCAGACAAACAAAAATTAAAGGAGTTCATGACCACTAAACCAGCCTTGCAAGAAATTTTAAGGGGGACTCTCTAAGGGGAGAAAAGATGAAAAACAAAACAAAGCAAAGCAAAAGACCAAAAGAAACAAAGACTAGAAAGGACCAGAGAACACTACCAGAAACTCCAATGCTACAGGCAACATAATGGCAATAAATTCATATCTTTTAATACCCTAAACGTCAATGGTCTAAATGCTCCAATCAAAAGACATAGGGTAAGAAAATGGATAAGAAAACAAGATCCATTTCTATGCTGTCTAAGAGACCCATATTAGACCTAAAGACACCTTCAGATTGCACATAAGGGGATGGAGAACTATTTATCATGCTAATGGTCATCAAAAGAAAACCGGAGTAGCCATACTTATATAAGACAGTCTAGATTTTCAAATGAAGACTGTAACAAGGGACGAAGAAGGGCATTATATCATAATTAAGGGGTATATCCACCAAGAACACTTAACAATTGTAAACATTTATGCTCCATATGTGAGAGCAACCAAATATATAAATCAATTAATCACAAACATACAGAAACTCATTGATAATAATACCATAATAGTAGGGGACTTAAACACCCCACTTACAACGATGGACAGATCATCTAAACAAAATCAACAAGGAAACAACGGCTTTGAACAACACACTGGACGAGTTGGACTCAATAGATATATTCAGAACATTTTATCCTAAAGCAGAGGAATATACATTCTTCTCCTTTGCACATGGAACATTCTCCAGAATAGATCACATACTGGGACACAAATCAGCCCTCAACATATACAAAAAAAAAAAGAGATCATACCATGCATATTTTCAGACCATAACACTATGAAACTCGATCTCAACTACAAGAAAAGAATTGAAAGATAAATACTTGGAGACTAAAGACCATCCTAGTAACAAATGAATGGGCTAACCAAGAAGTTAAGACGAAATTAAAAAGTACATGGAAGCCAATGAAAATGATAACACCACAGCCCAAAATCTCTGGGATGCAGCAAAGGCGGTCATAAGAGGGAAGTATATAGCAATCCAGACCTTCCTAAAGAAGGAAGAAAGGTCTCAGATATACAACCTAACCTTACACTTCAAAGAACTGGAAAAGGAACAGCAAATAAACCCCCTCCCCCCAAAAAATAATTAAATAAATAAATAAAACCCAAAACCAACAGAAGACAGGAAATAATAATAATTAGAGCAGAAATCAATGCTCTCTAAATGAAAAAAACAAAAAAACAAACAAACAACAACAACAAAAAAAACCCACAGAGGAATAGATCAACAAACCCAGGAGCTGGTTCTTTGAAATAATTAACAAAATTGTTAACCCCCTAGCCAGCTTGATCAAAAATAAAAAGGAGAGGCACCTGGGTGGCTCAGCCATTTAAGCATCTGACTTTGGCTCAGGTCATAATCCCATGGTTTGTGGGTTCGAGCCCCATGTTGGGCTCTGTGCTGACAGCTCCAAGCCTGGATCCTGCTTCGGATTCTGTCTCCCTCCCTCTACCCTCTCCCGCTCATGCTATGTCTCTCTCTGTCCCTCTTTCTCAAAAATAAATAAACATAAAAAAAGACAAGGAAAGGACCCAAATAAATAAAATCAAGAATGAAAGAGGAGAGATCACAACCAACATTGCAGAAATACAAACATTAATGGGAATATTATGAACAATTATATGCCAATAAAATGGGCAATCTGGAGAAATGGAAAAATTCCTAGAAACATATAAACTACCAAAAATGAAACAGAAAGAAATACAAAATTTGAACAGACCCATAACCAGGAAAGAAATTGAATTAGTAATCAAAAATCTCCCAAAAAACACAGGAGTCCAAGGCCAGATGGCTTTCCAGGGGAATTCTACCAAACATTTAAGGAAGAGTTAACACCTATTCTCTTGAAGCTGTTCCAAAAAATAGAAATGGAAGGAAAACTTCCAAACTCTTTCTATGAAGCCAGCATTACCTTGATTCCAAAACCAGACAGAGACCCACTAAAAAGGAGAACTATAGACCAATTTCCCTGATGAACATGGATGCAAAAATCCTCAACAAGATACTAGTCAACTGGATCCAACAATACATTAAAAAAATTATTCACCACGACCAAGTGGGATTTATACCTGGAATGCAGGGCTCGTTCAATATCTGCAAAACAATCAATGTGATACATCACATCAATAAAAAAAAAAGGACAAGAAGCATATGATCCTCTCAATAGATGCAGAGAAAGCATTTGACAAAATACAGGATCTTTTCTTGATAAAAACCCTCAAGAAAGTAGGGATAGAAGGATTATACCTCGAGATCATAAAAGCCATATATGAAAGATCCACTGCCAATATCACCCTCAGTGGGGAAGAACTGAGAGCTTTCCCCCTAAGGTCAGGAACACGACAGGGATGTCCACTCTTGCCACTGTTATTCCACATAGTATTGGAAGTCTTAGCCTCAGCAATCAGACAACACATAGGAATAAAAAGCATCCAAACTGCCCAGGAGGAAGCCAAACTTTCACTCTTCGCAGATGACATGATACTCTATGTGGAAAATCCAAAAGATTCCACCAAAAACCTGCTAGAACTGATCCATGAATTCAGCAAAGTCGCAGGATATAAAATCAATGCACAGAAATCAGCTGCATTTTTATACACCAATAATGAAGCAACAGAAAGAGAAATCAAGGAATTGATCCCATTTACAACTGCACCAAAGCCCATAAAATACCCAGGAATAAACCTAACCAAAGAGGTAAAAAATCTATACACTGAAAACTATAGAAAGCTTATGAAAGACTGTGAAGGAGACACAAAAAAATGGAAAAAATATTCCACACTCCTGGCTTGGAAGAACAAACATTGTTAAAATGTCAATACTACCCAAAGCAATCTACATATTCAATGCAATACCTATGAAAATAACACCAGCATTCTTCACAGAGCTAGAACAAACAATCCTAAAATTTGTATGGAACCAGAAAAGACCTCAAACAGCCAAAGCAATCCTGAAAGAAGAAAATCAAAGCTGGAGGCATCACAATCCCACACTCAAGATGTATTACAAAGCTGTAATCATCAAGACAGTATGGTACTAGCACAAAAACAGACACTCAGATCAATCGAACAGAGAAGCCAGAAATGGACCCACAAACGTATGGCCAACTAACCTTTGACAAAGCAGAAAAGAATATCCAATGGAAGAAAGTCTCTTCAGCAAGTGGTGCTGGGAATACTAGACAGCGACATGTGGAAAAATGAACCTGGACCACTTTCTTATACCACACGCAAAATAGACTCAAAACGGATGAAAGACTTAAATGTAAGACAGGAAGCCATCAAAATCCTAGAGGAGAAAGCAGGTAAAAACCTCTTGGACTTCAGCTGCAGCAACTTCTTACTCCACATCTCCAGAGGAAAGGGAAACAAAAGCAGGAATGAACTATTGGGACCTCATCAAAATAAAAAGCTTGTGCACAGCGAAGGAAACAATCAACAAAACTAAAAGGTAACCGATGGAATGGGAGAAGATATTTGCAAATGACATATCAGATAAAGGGTTAGTATCCAAACTCTATAAAAAACTTATCAAACTCAACACCCAAAAAACAAATAATCCAGTGAAGAAATGGGCAAAAAATATGAATAGACACTTCTCCAAAGAAGACAGCCAGATGACTAACAGACACAAGAAAAAATGCTCCACATCAATCATCACCAGGAAAATACAAATCAAAACCACCATGAGATACTACTTCACACCTGTCAGAATGGCTAACATTAACAACTCAGGCAACAACAGATGTTGGTGAGGTTGCGGAGAAAGAGGATCTCTTTTGCACTGCTGGTGGGAAAGCAAACCGGTGCAACCACTCTGGAAAACAGTATGGGGCTTCCTCAACAAATTAAAAATAGAACTACCCTACGACCCAGCAATTGCACTACTAGGCATTTATCCAAGGGATACAGGTGTGCTGTTTGAAGGGGCACATGCACCCCAATGTTTATAACAGCACTATCGACAATAGCTAAAGTATGGAAAGCACTCAAATGTACATCGACAGATGAATGGATAAAGAAGACGTGGTATGTGTGTGTGTGTGTGTGTGTGTGTGTGTGTGTGTGTGTGTATACATATATGTATATATATATACATATGTATATATGTGTGTATATATATGTGTATATATATACACACACACACACAATTGAGTATTACTTGGCAATCATAAAGAATGAAATCTTGCCATTTGTAACTACATGGATGGAGCTGGAGGGTATTATGCTAAATTAGTCAGAGAAAGACAAATATCATATAACTTCACTCATATGAGGAATTTAAGATATAAAACAGGTGAAAATAAGGGAATGGAAGCAAAAATAATATAAAAACAGGGAGGGTACAAAACATAAAGACTCATAGAGAACAAAATAGAGGGTAGTTAGAAGGGTTGTGGGAGGGGGGGATGGTCTAAATGGGTAAGGGGCATTAAGGAATGTACTCCTGAAATCATTGTTGCACCATGTGCTAACTAACTTGGATGTAAATTAAACAATGAATAATTTTTTTTAAAAATGACCCTATGAGCTAGGGTCAATTTTTTCTGCCCACTTCATAGATTAAGAAACTGACACATAGAGATCTTAAGTAATTTGCCTAAGGTTATACAGCTAGGAGTGACAGGACCAAGACTTGAAACTAGACTGTCTGCTTCCAGAGTCCACACTCTTAACTTCTATGCTGGGACCCAAACTAACTTTCCAAAAGAACACTACTTATAGAAGATCAAACGTCATTACTTCTACAAATTATTTAACAAATCCTTACATAGGGTGCCTGGGTGGCTGAGTCAGTTAAGGGTTCGCCTCTTGATTTCTGCTCAGGACAGGATATCACAGTTTGTGAGTTTGAGCCCCATGTCGGGCTCTGCACTGTCAGTGCAGAGCCTGCTTGAGATTCTCTGTCTCTCTTTTTTTCTGCCTCTCCCCTGCTTGCTATCTCTGTCTCTCAAAATCAATAAACAAACATTTTTGAAAAACTGAATCCTGCATAAACTCATACATGGTTAAGGGGACACAACATTATATTGCTATTTAAATTTTTGCTATGCTCTATTCGAACATGTTTTTAAAGCATGCTCTATGCTCTGAAAAAAAATGATATTGTTCAGGAATACTTCAATAAAATTTATGAACAATTAAGAAAAATGGTTTTAAAGGTCATCATGATGGTCATTATGGTCATTAATGGAATGAGTCAAGATCACTTCTCAGCAAACTGCACCTCCTTCTAGCAGGCACCAAAAATATAATCTTATCAATCACCATACCCAATGAGCTTTTGGTTCCACACTGTAAAACGGAGAGAATGTAAAATGCAAAATGATAAAGAAATGTAAAGAGTATAAAATGATATATGTAAAATGGCAAAGAAATTCTGACCACCTGGTACATTTGTTTTGAGATTCAACAAGACAATGTATATGAAAGCACTGTGTAAACAATTAAACCTTCGTGTAAACATAAGTTTTCATTAAAGACAAAATGACAAGATTTTTTAAATGGAAAATTATTTCTTGCTAATAAGAAAAAAGCCATGATAAGGCTTCATGCGGGCAGACATAGGGCCTAAGTTTTTTGTTCTAATATCTTCCAAGATAGAAAATAAAAAAATGCATGGAGAGGAAAAAATAAATTACTTCTGAGCAATCTTGAGAAACAGACTATCAAGGGAAGTGTCAGGAGAATGATTCTTAGGATTAGCAGTCTGTGGAATGTTGGAGAAGGATGGGCCTTCTCTTTTATGATCTTTAGTAGTTTCCTTCTCAAGGTTTCTTTTTGGACTACTAACACTGGACAATAGTGGAAACAAGAGAGACCACTAGCATAAAGTCAAAGAACTTCAAACAAACTAGAATAGTAGGAAGAGGAACACGTTAGTGAATCTAGTTTAAGATAAACTTCTTGGTGCTCCTGGGTGGCTCAGTCGGTTAAGTGTCCAACTTCAGCTCAGGTCATGATCTCACAGTTCAGGGGTTCCAGCCTCACATTGGGCTTTCTGCTTTCAGCACAGAGATGGTTTTTCTGTCCTCCCCCACCCCCCGCCTCTCCCCTGCTCGTGTTATCTCTCTCAAAAATAAGTAAACATTTAAAAACATTTTTTTAATTAAATGATAACTTTCTTGGAAAACCATAATGTTAAAAGTAGAATAACAGGCCAGGATTAAAAACAGTAACATAAGAATTTATATGTTTTAAATATTAGTTTAAATTATGAATGTGCTTCATCAGAAGGTCAGCTTTGAGTCTATCTAGCCCATACATCTAGTAGAAAGGAGATAGACTCAATAAGTTTTCATCCCTTAGGGTCTGGATCTGTCAATAGTAAGCCTACTAAATATAAATATGAAAGTTGGAAGGCTTACTTGATGAATACGTCCTGATATACAAGATAGTCTGTTTACCTTTCCCCGTTGCCCAGAGCACACATGAAATAATCATTTCCTAGAGAAATGGCTAGAAAAGGATATTTTAGTGGGGATCACATCTATCATCACTTTATACAAATAACTCAAAGTACAGAACCCACTGAGAGTTGGTTCTTTGTAGGAAAATGCAACAGTCATATAAATTCATTATCACCAGAGGTATTTATAACTTGTCAAAATATCATGAGCACAACACCAAATATGAACAACACAAAATGAGCAGCATTATCTTAACCTTGGCCCATGAGAGTTTACAGTGTAGGTGTTTCTAAATGACAACATGAGATTAATGTGGTATTGGGGAACCTTAATGACAGATTCAGAATGGGTATAAACCATGCAATCAGTGGTATGGTAACTGGCTATAGTAAGTTGAAAAAATTCAGCGAACTGACATAGTCCATTCCTTGAAGTGCCAAATAACAGGGACTAAAAGTAGAATTCAGGAAAAAGAAAAACTGTTATCACCATTGCAAAATCAGTCGAGGTATGCAATCCTCACACAGTAGAGTTTTTACCTTAATTAAATGAGTAAGAAAGCTTTGGATAGACGCATGACGAACACATTCAGTGAGAAGCAACACACTCGCTCTCCTCATTCCCCAGAACAGGGTCTTCGTCCCTCCAGCACCCAAACACGCTGTGGTTCTGTTCCTTCCATGGACTTCCTTCTGAACTGAGCACACAATTGAATTAGATCTCACCGTTAGAGAAATTGGTCCCTAGAGAGCAGCTCTAAAATCATCCAAGCAGAAAAGTGAGAAAGCACGTTTTATGGTTTACTGAACGATTCTGAGGCTGTGTATAAACCAAGAGCTGAGCCTGCCGAGTGCGGAGCCCCATCTATGAATTCCACATTAGATCAAGGGGTGATAAATGCTCAGATAAACATTTTTATTTTATGCTCAACAATATATCCTCTCTTCCTCTTATCAGACTCTGTTGACCCAACTTACACAGGGAAGACACAAATTCAGCGAATAATTGTTTACCTCTGCTCACTCAGGCAGGAATGTGCAAAGTTTCCACCCATTTGTCATCCTGGTTACCTTCTCTCCCTCTCCTATTCATCTTGATTTTTCTCTTCCTTTCTATTGATTTTAGGAAAGAGCTCTTTTTTTAATTTGTTCTTCATAAATGATATTGACACAACTGTGTTTTGCCATTTTGGCTTACATACTGTACTGTAAACATGTTGTGTGAGGTCGTTCATTTTCTCCCATGGGAAAAGGCTAAATAGGAGCTAGAATAGCACCCTAGGGGTCACCAAAGAATTCTTTCTCTTTGGCAGTCCTTTCAAATATCAGGGACATTTGTATAAAATCATGCCTAACCTCCTTGCTTCTCTTTATACATTTGTAAGCACGAAATTCAGAAGTGACTAGTATTGGGAAAATAGATGAGGTTACATTTCTGATGCATTTTGTGATCACTAAATAAAAAGCTTCATATAAAAATGAGCAATAATAGCATTACCATCAGATTTGTGAATGCCTTCACTGCAGATGTATTTCTCTGCAAGGCTCATAAAAACAAGAAATGAAGTATTTGGGAGATATATGCTTATCATTTAAAGGCAAATTTTTATTTGATATCAAGCATTATCATGAGTTGCCAAACCAAATTATAATTACTGCTACTTGGGAGATGTTTTTAAATGTATCTAGTTGTAAAATCAGTCGAATAAGAAACAAACAAAATAAAATTAATGTGTAATTGTGGGGGAAGGAGAGTTCCAATATTTATTGTGAAATTAAGAATTATATATCTATATTCAAAGAGCTCCAAAAAATACCTCACTTTTATTGTTTTCAATGTCAGCAATTTGTACTGAGATAAGACTTGGTCTAGAATACTGCATTTTCTTGAAAATACTAAAATCATGCCTCCAATTTTAACTATACATTTTGTATTGTTTTACTTTTTTATTTTCTCACAAAAGATAAAATGAAACAATACCTCACCACTGGTGAACCTCATTCTCTGCTAACTCAAAATTTTCCTACTTCTCAGAGAGAATGCAAACATTGGCCTTTAGGAAATAGTTTCCTTTTCTTCTTTCGGACTCCGCAGAGGGACAGGCTAATTAACAATATATATTTTCCTCTTTAGCTTCTGTTTGAGTCTCTAGGCCTGAGGGCACATTGCATAAAGAAAATTGAAAGTACTTAGATGTAGATTACAGTGCCCAACAGGCCTTGTCAGAGGTAAACATGTTCAACCCTACCTTGAGATTTGGACCCAAACTTTGCCCTCAGAGAAGCCAAAGAAAAGATAGCATGTTTAAAAAATATATACAAGCATAGATGTCATTTTCAATCTCATTTAAAATTTATCTTTCAAAGCTTCTCAAACGTTTGGACTTCAGTACGTGACTATATTCATCATTTATTTATCATCCATAATTGGCCTGCTAGAAACAGAACCCTTTCCCAAAGCATCAAATACATGGCTTAGGGGTGGAGGGAATTGTGGGGAAATATTTCTTGAGGCAGGAAATACTCAAGTGTTCAAGAAATACTGAAGTTCCTCAAACTCGACTTATACCATTTCAACACAATTTTTTATTTCTGTGGATGTGGAAAAATTACAAGCTTTCTTTTAGGTCACAAAGAATTCTACATTATTGGAGGGTTTTTAAAAAATTAGAATTGTTTTACTATTATTAACTAATATCATTATTATTGAACACCCACCAGCACTAGATACTCAATCAGGATTCCTGAATTCTATTTTGAAGGTGCTGAAAATACAAAAGCATTTCAAAACTCTAATATTCTTCTAAGTAATCCTAATACCTTACTATTCAATTATTAATTTTAGGGGAAAAAAATCACACAAAGCAAGTTTGATTTAAACAATATTTACAGGTAGTCAAGGACTTTTAAAAAAAAATTTTAACGTTTATTCATTATTGGGAGAGAGAGAGAGAGACGAGCATGAGCAGAGGAGGGGCAGAGAGAGGGGGAGACACAGAATCTGAAGCAGGCTACAGGCTCTGAGGTGTCAGCACAGAGCCCCACACAGGGCTCGAACTCACAAACCATGAGATCATGACCTGAGCCTACGTCGGACGAACGCCCAACCGACTGAGCCACCCAGGTGCCCCAGTAGTCAAGGACTTCTAAAGGTACCATTTACTTCTGCTGACATACACATGGATATTTGCCCAAATCACCCTCTTCTGAGGAGGACTTAATTGTTCCCCTCCTCCCCCTGCAAAAATAAAAAGTTTATATGTTGAAATTCAAATCCCTAGTACCTCAGAATGTTACTATATTTGGACATGGGGTCTTTAAAGGGTAATTTAGGTAAAAACAGGGTCATGGGGCGGTGGGGGGGGGGGTTCTAATTGAATATGACCACTGTCCTCATAGGAAGAGATTAGGACACAGTCATGCACAGAAGGGAAGAGCATGTGAAGACACAGGAAGAAAACCACCATCTACAAGCCAGGGAGAGAGACCTCAGAATGAATCCAAACTCCTTCACAACTTGATCTTGGACTTGCAGCTTCCAGAACTATGAGGAAACAAATGTCTGTGTTTAAGCCGCCCAATCTGTGGTACTTTGTTATGGCCACTATGGAAAACTAATACATACCCCTTCCTCAGTGACCTTGAAGAGTTACCCAACTTTTCACCAGTGGGTTAGTTTGGCATCCTAAGCAAAGTCCACTTAGCAGTCTGCAAGTGTGCAATTATGGTCACCAGACCGCCAACATATATCTGAGAACTATCTGCTGACACCGTTCTATCAGAAACTTCAGGATGTGACCATTCTATCCATATCCACCCTATGCTTAACACCATCTCAAAATGCAAGGCGCTATGGCCATGGTACCCTCTCCAGCAGAAGCAGCTTATTGTCCTTCATCTCTGTACTGCCACATAATGGAGAAGCCACCAGGCAGGAGGAAAGAAAGGATTCTTAACTCTCTTCTTTCTCTTTTAACCTAAAATATCAAAGTTTTAGCTCTTAGGCATTTATTTTTCTTCCTTATTTTTAAATGTATTCTTATTTCTTTCTGTTTTTCTTGTTTGGGAGCAGGGGTTGTTGTTTCCCAAAGATTTTTCTTTGGTATCAATTTGGATCCCCTTGATTTACCGTTGAGTTCATGCATTTTCTAATAAAAGGGGTAGAAACTATTCTGAATCTGTTTGCTATTCTTTAGTCCCCTATATGACTCGAGCAAATGTATATTTTTTTTTTCTAAAACTAATCACAGCTCATCGTGATGGAATCAAATTTGTTTAATTGCATTCCTTCTCTGAAATTTCTGTTTAAGATGCCATGGTTTACTGGCATCTTTGGATCCTTTTCATCCTGGCCCAAATCTCACTTTCTTGGGCATAAATGGTCCTTTTCATAATTGTTTTTAAATAAAACTTTCTACAAAAGACCAAATTAAAACCAGCTAAACAGCTAGGTACCACACTGGGGAAGGCCTCCCAGTGAGATGGCAGAAAGCCATCTCTACTTAAGGAAGACTGAGATAACTAGGCCTGGAACCCATCACTCCTGGACTCAAAAGTGGCTGTTCAACACAAGAAGTGGTACCTAAGGCCACATTTACAGAAGAGGCCAATTACTGTAAAGCATGTTTAGCTTCCCCAAACACCTAGAAATTCGAATGTGAACTAATTTAAAGCTATTAGCATATCATAGTCTCTTCAGTGTTTCAAACAGTGATAATATCTCAGTTGGAGTGGGAATTTGACTGAGGAATTATCTCTCCCTCAATTAGCATACTTGTGTGAATATTCTGATCAAGCAAAGCATTTTAAATCTGGCCATAAATTTCTTTCACCCTCGGCTCACTAGAGCAGTGGTTAAGTTGGCATAGTGTTCTGTTGCTTTGTTAACCTCCTATGAAGTGTAAATTTAAGAAAAGTTTTGCTTTACTCATCAGTTTCCCGGGTAAAAGAGATTGGCCCAACATAGTGTTGAAGTGCAAATTCGTGTGCATTTTGTGAAATAGAAGTTGAGAATTGAGAGTAGCTAGATTCTAGAGGACTCTCAATTCTCAACCTCTGCTTCCACCACTTCTAGTCACTTTCATTGGCCAAATGGCCAGGATCATAAAACATCATCCTTTCCTTTTATGATGGGGCAAGATTCCCAGAATCAGACAAGGCCCTGACCAAATGCAGAAGCTTCCAGAGGTCATTTCATCCCGTTAGGGAATAGAATCCTCCTCTTAGGTCTGAGGAAGATTTCAAACAATGGCATACAGAAGTGGCATTTCTCATTCCGTTGGATGGATGAGGTGCTGGTGGGCAAGGTATTTTAAGTTGTACAAACAAGAACTTCTCTATTTAAATAACATATTTAAATAAAATATTAGCTATATTTTCATTAGAAAAATTATAATTGGCATATTAAGCCTGTAAATTCACAGAATTTTTCTTCAATACTTGTTTATACTATACTTAAGACTTTTTAAAGTCAATTTAAAGAAAGCTATTAAGTGTGATGACACAAGTGGTAAGCAGATAGGACAAACATGGTGAAGGTAATCAGCAAAGGATGAAAATTTGAGAAAGGTAATACCAGAATTCCTTTCCATGGCTTTAGGTAATTATTTTTCCTGGTCCTGAACAGGATAAACAAAAACAAATTCAACCTAGGCACATAATGAAGGAACTGGAATACAGTAAAAACAAAGATAATGTTTTTTAAAGAAATAGATAACCTAGAAAGCAAAGACAGCTCCTAGGGGACTTCCTAATAACAATCATAGAAGTCAGGGTTGGGAGGGAGGGGGACAAAATGTTACAAGAAAATAACCGTCAATTTACTATCACATGACCAGCCAAACTACTATTGAAGAATGAGAACAAAACAAAGACATTTTCAGACCACCAAATTGAGCATAACTGCCATTGGCTGATCCCTACAAAAGAATCTTTTAAAAGATGTACTTCAGGGAGATGAAATTAAATACAGAATGGAAAAGTGAACGAAAAGGAAAGGGGGATAGGAAAGGAAGAATAGTGAGCAAAGAATTGGAAGCACAAGGTAAATCCAAGTATCAGCTCTATCTGGTAATAATGACTGATTCTGAGTTTTTCTAAATTACTTGAAACAGCTACAGGAGAATAACAACATGCAAGCTATTCTAGAGGTGATAAGAGCAGCTGAGTTCTAAGGTCTTTATATCATTTGGGAGGAAAGCAGGACACTGACTAATATTTGGCATTACTAAGTCAAAAGCGTGCTAAAAATAAGAGTAACCATTAAAGAATCAAAATGGCAATAAATAACCTTCAAACCATGAAGGGGCATGGGTGCGGGAGGAGGGAATAGAGAAAACCCCATCATTCTATAGAAAATGAGGAAATGAAGGAAGGATCAGGGAAACCATCAGTAGAACCAAAGCAAAATCTAAACCAAACCTTGACATTATGGAAGAGCTACATCCAAAAGCAGATTGCTTATTTCAAAATGCAAATGCTTCCCTGTTCACACACAGCACACCCTGTTGCTGTCATTATTATCACAACCACTTTTTATTGCAGAGATTGCCAGATTTAAGCTGCCAGCATCTAATTAGGGAGCCCGCTCCGTCCACAACCGCGGTTATGAGGCTCACCCACCTCAAGTCCTTATTATCCTGGTTGGTGCTCAGTTTCAGAAAGCACCGGTTTGGAAGAATATAACAAAAACCATTCCCAAAAAAGGAGTTCACATTTATAAGTACACATGGATACACTCCAAACCCCTAGAGCTCATTACACTCTTTTATCTTGATCCTGAGTATGTAACTGTACAGACCCCTGAAGTCAGATCCTCTTCCCAAGTATAATTTAGCTAAGGATTCTGTTACATCCATCTGCAGAAGGAATTTAATTTTTCAGAATGGAAAGTAATAGAGCTCACCCAAAACTGAAATTGCAAGGTTGGAACCTCCCTGCTTCTGAGCATCAGTAGTCATATAAAAAGAATACGATTTATGTCCCTAAACCTAAAATATTCTGAAGCAATTATTTACTTAATATTTTGTTAAATTACCTAGGCTTGCAGTTTTGATTAGGAAAGCAAAAGAGAAGTCTGCAGGTGGCCTGTAAAGCTAATTTTGAAGATAGCTCTGCTAAAGCTCATGCAGTGGTCTTGGAGAATATTAACATAGTGTTACAAACCGCAGTGCCCTCAGGGTGTTCACCTGCCACAGAATTTAATTTATTTTATATCTCATCTAATAGACTGAGTCTCATCCATTAAGTAAATATAATATGGAAATATTGTCTTGTTTCTCTAAAAAGGAAACCAGCGACGACAGGAGATTTATGCTGCAGAATCTTTTGCTCCTCTAATTGGATTCAAATTCAGGCTGTGTTGTGACCTATCCCTCGTTAAGGTGCAGTGTATGGGATACTGCCTGCATGACGCAGGGTCATATGTATTTCTTTAGCACATGTGAGATAAACAAAAGCAAAAATCAAATCAAATAGACACTTTCTGTGATGATTAATTTACCAGTCGAACTTCAGATGTCATCATACAGTTGCCTGACATTCACAGACTAAAAATATTTCCAATCTATGTACTCCACTTAGGTGTTTGAGGTATTCACCAACCTTGGAAAGGCAAATAGACCCAGCACTCGATAATTCTGAGAAATGTTTCCTATTAGTGGTGACAAAGAAAGAGGCTTGCAGCAATAGGCAACCTTTAAAAATAAAAATAAGAAGTGAGTGAATCAAACATGACATTACAATAGCGAGAAAATTGAATTCATCTGCACATGATAAGGGTGGCTTCATTATTCACAGGTGTCCTGGATGTGCCATGACACTGGAGACTGATGAGGCCACCCCATCTCTGGAGGATAAATTCAACATGCAAGGTATTGTTCTAATATATTCTCAAACTGTTTAGAATGTACTTAACAGATGGCAATGGGATAGTATTTTTATCTTTAGACATTCATAACAAGAAGGAACATAATTTGAAGCAAGACAAACCTGGAATAAGTTTTATACAGACTCACCTTCCCAACTCATTTAACAAAATTAGAACAGTTTCTCGGGAGGAGCAGTTGGAAGCCAGAGGCATTAGGATGCTTTCATAAGTCACCTTGGTAGAAGTGAGTTCTCTACCATCAATAAAATAGCTGAGAAGGTGCTACCCCTAAGCCTTTCTTCCAAACATTTGGAGAAATCATCCAAAGAGCAAATTTCAACAAAAGTCCACTGACTCATTTAGTTAATTTAAACTTTGTCTACCAGATTTTTTTTTAACTTCTCAAATTCTCTCATGGCAACTAACATATTTTCTTTCTATTCATCTCTTGCCTGACTCCTCCCAAATTATAAATCCAGTTGAATAGATGGCAAATATAAGTATGTACCCACACATCTCCAATTTCTAACATGCTTCCCTGGGCTTTTCTCTCATCTCTTCTTCTGATGACTTAACCACCTGATTTAAGCAAACTTCCTCATTTACAAAAAAAAAACAACAACCATGATGCCAGTCATATAATGGATTTAAGTTTTGTGTTATGGTAATTTCCCTAAGACAGATTTACCTTGAAGCCTGCTTTCCAAGTGTACAATCTAGAAGTAGCTAAAACAAAGGTGAAAAGCTTCCAGAGGGAAAAAAATGAAATAAACTTAAATGGTATGAGATACTACAACAACTATTGGAGCATTTTTGGAAAAAGTTTTGGACTATGGAGGAAGCTACTTGTCCAAATTGTTGTGAATCATCCAAAATACACAGAATAGTTTCTTTGTTTCTAAATGTTAATGTTTGCACCCTCCTAATTACAGAGGAAATCATTGCAGATGAGGCATCCTTGTCTCTGAGTTAACTGTCCCAAATGAAGGATTGGAGAAGCAGGTTTAATTGAGGTAGGCAAAAGTCAGGATATACTTAATCTTCCAAGAGATGCTGATCTCTGGAGTCCTTATAATTAATATCTCTAAGTAGTAGTGTCTTGTAATGGTTGGTCAGAATTCAACACTTTAAAGCCAAAAATTCTACAAGAGATGGTTTACTTGTGTCATAACAGTGCTTTTGTTACATCCTGGACTTGAAATAGAGACTCAGATTAGTGGCATGAATCAACTTTAGGCTCATGACCAAAATACTAAGGAGGCCCTTCTTACCTACTGCTAAGTACAAAATAATTACATCAACAAGTTGACACCTCCTCTTTCTCACATCCTCCTTTCTTACTCCCATTCACTTCATACAAGGGCTATTATATTGATATATACAATTAAGCCATTTACTGGGCTCTTTTGTCTGTCCACTATTAATGAAGTACTATACAACATGCAACAAGCCATGTAGAATAATTATGACAGCAAAATGCATATCCGATTGCAAAAGTCAAAAAATGTTTTCACGTGCATAATCTCATCTAGCTCTCACAATAACCCTGCAATAACCTAATGTGTTATATTAGTTTGAAAGACAAGGACTTCTAAGGTTTAGAGAAAGATTGTAACTTCCCCAGGTTTGCATAGCTAGTAAACAGCAAATGATTCTTGATTCTAAGCAATGTTTTTTTGATGTTTATTTATTTTGAAAGAGAGAGAGCTTGCACATGCACACACACACACACACACACACACACACACACACACACACATGAGCAGGGGAGGGATATAGAGAAAGAGAATCCCAAGCAGGATCCCTGCTGCCAGGGCAGAGCCCAACGCAGGGCTCCATACTATAAACCGAGAGATTATGACCTGAGTCAAAATTAAGAGTCAGATGCTCAACCGACTGAGCCACCCAGGTATCCTTGATTCTAAGCAATGTTTTATTTCTTACATGTTTGTTTGTTTCTTTAAGGATGTTCTAATCCAATCAAGATTTGAACTGAAAAACCTGCACATCCACTGGATTTTCTTCTTCCCAGGAAATACAAATGCAAACTCACTCCAAATAAGAGTGACAGAGATGGTGTTCCTGGGAGAAGTGGGAATGACTGGAAGGATGCTCTAGAAGTTCTTTGGAGAAACTAAAGGAACACCAGGAGCCAGCAATGGCAAGTGATGGAGGAATGTTAAAAGACAAGCATGCAACAATGAAGTCTGTATAGTCACCATACAGAGGAATGAGGGCAAGGTAAAGATATTTACAGCTTGAAACTGGATCTCCTCAAGGAGATCCAGGAATCTCCTCAAGAAGAATATTCCCAAGACCTACAGAAAAATGTTCCTTTCCATGATCAAGGAAATAAGTGTTGCATATTCAGGTTACAACAGTCAGGACCATGCAACAACTTTTTGAGGGGAAAAGGGGACAGTTGGGAACTGAAATATCCAGGGTTTTTGCCTTGCCAAACCAACCCTTCAAGGAAAACCAGAGTGAGTGAACCACAGATATCTCAAGAAAACAAAGATAACTTTATAGAACACAAGTAAAGACTAGTAAGAGGAAATTCACTCAAGGAACTATTTCAGAAAAAGTTGACTATTGCTCGCTTGACCTACTAAAATGAGGTCTCTCTCTTTGGTTCATGATGACATACACAGCCCAAATGGCCACTTGAGACACCTCAAAAGAGTGGCCCTGTGGGCACAGTGACTGAAAAATTCACAAATCTGGGACTCAAACTTAGATCTTAGGACACAAAATGATATTCTTCTCCCTTCTATATCATAATGAAGAAAAGACATGCACATGAAATTACAAAATATTAGCCAAAAGATTAAAGAAAATATTCTCCACTTCCTTTTCCCACTTCCATGTATTTTAGTCTGATAAGGCTGCTACAACATATGAATTTGGGGAGGACACAAACATTCAGTGTATGGTACCATGCAATTTCTCGTTTGGACAATCGTGATTGTCCTCTGATAGGTCATCTTCCCACCATTCCTCCTTGCTCTGATCCATCTGCCACACTGTATCCAGAGTGATCTCTCTAAAACGTGGATCTGATCATGGCATCCCCATCCTCCCCAACACACACACATACTTAAGATGGCTTAATGATTTCCCACTGAATACAGAGTAAAGTCTCAAGTTCTCAGCATAAACATTCCTTGCACCATTGTCATACCAATTTCCCAAACACAGAGCACTTCTAGTGCCTTGTTGATACTGTTTGCTTTGCCTAGAATATTTGCAGCCTCCTCCCTTCTGTCTGCTGTTGCTATCCTCAGGCTCACATTACCTACACAGCCTTTCCTGACCCCATCATCCAGTCCATTTCTTCTACTTAAGTAATGTGATTATATTTTTTTAAATAGGTGAAAGAAATGTTATTTCTAGCACCAAAAATTCTTTTAGGAATGGAATTGTATTTCTTTGGGAAAAAGTGTATACTGAAAAAGATCTAGGCTAAAAGGTGAGATGGCAAATGGTCTGGACCCAGAGAGAACTGCTAGGCATCAGACAATGGAAGAAATGAGTGAAGAGTTGTTCTGGTGAAGAGTTGGGAGGTGAGAGTAAAAAAAAAAAAAAAAAAAAAAAAAAAAAGGATGGAGGGTGGGGGATTCTGAAAAAGCAGATTGTTCAATGAGATCCCTCCATGAAGAATAACCTGGAATTATTGGTACCTTCTGCGAAAATGCAAGGAAATCTTAGAATGGGTGAATTTACACTCAAAAACTAACACAGGAATGAGTCTTTGTGTCCCAGAAAAAGTGGGTAGAGAAAGGAGACATTAATAAAGGAGCCATACTATAATAGTGTAGGCCCTGTGAATTTGCAAAAATTTTAGAAGGTTCACATATACTGAGGTCATAAACTTGGAGATATGAAACAATGCTACCTATATCTCTAGAGCCAAGAAGATTCAAGCTCACATCTAAGTTATCCTTCAGTTATGGGCTCTACCTTAGCCTGTCTTTATTATAATTATAATTAATGTCTGGCTCCCATCCTAAATTATGATCTCATATAGGATCTCATATAGGACAGAGACCCGGGCTTATTAACCCCTGTCTTCCCCTATATAGGAATGACAACACAACATTTATGAGTAGAAACTTAAATGTTTGCTGAACTAGATTGAATTGAATTATTGAAGAACATTTTCAAAATATTCAGAGGCTCCATAATAATTCCTTCTGGATGCAATTTTCAAAAATCTGCCAAGGTATGAGTGGGGGGTTGGGAAGAAAAGGAAGGAGGTGGTGTAACTGTGGCAGTGGGGAAGATTAGGAAGAGATATCATTATGGTCAATATGTAATGTGAGGCCAACACACAGCAGATGGGTCCTTAAGAATGTCTTTCATTAACTTTCTCAAACTTAAGACTGATGACATGTTGGATCAGATAATTCTTTGTTGGGGGGCAGGGTAGGGGTCCTATGTATTATGCAGTGTTTAACAGCTACCCACTAGTTGCCAGTAACACCAGCCAGTTATGATGAGTAAATATATCTTCAAACATTGTTGAATGTCCCCTGGAGAGCCATATCACTCCCAAATGAGAATGACTGATCTGAAGTATATATGATTTATAGCACCTACTGAGACACAGAACTGGGTCCCAGCTTCTTAAAGGGAATGGACTAAATGTCACGGAGACTAACAATTTGCCATGAGACATGCAGCTAACTGGTTCACTATACCCTCACTCTTGGGTGGTCAGCCTTACTCTTGATTTCAGCCACTACTCTTCAAGTCCACCTGTGCCTACCTCTGTCCTATCTCCAGCTTGGCAGCCCTGTTGTGGTTAATGTGATCTCCACTGGCTGGCCGGTTTGTCGCATACCTTCTTACAATCACTCATTTCAATACTTTTAGGTTTTTATCAATTTGTCCTTGATTTTCTAAACATTCTATTCAAAACTGACTATTCAAAAGTCAGTAATAGCTTGACCCAAGGCCTGCCACTCTCCCAGTTCCGCTGCCTTCTCTTGGCTCCCCGCAGTTTCTTCTCTATCTGTGTTTTTATCCTGAATATTACCCTCTGCTTTGAGAAGAAAAGGTCAGCATTAAGTTGCCGTACATGTATCACCACTTGGACAAATTTCTGTGAAATAGGAATCATTGACTCCCACCAAGTACAGCTTCAGGATATACAGTGGCATTTCCCTTTTGCATCATGGGTTCTCAATATCTACAAACTACCACTGAATGGAAGAGGAACCAATGGTATCAAGGAAAATAATGATAATATTTTGGGGTTATTCCAGAATGTATTTCATTCCAATAAATGTGTGCAACAGCAATACTCTATAATGTAGAATGCTAAATAAATTACTAAGATTTAAAAAAAAAAATAAAGAAACCAAGACACTATCACTGAAACCACATCAATCACTTTGGAATGGATGACAATGTTTAATGGAAAGAAGGTGGAAGAAGGTAAGAAAATAGGAGACTGAAGTCTCTATCCATTCAGAAATTGAGGTCATTAAAAAAAAAACAACTGCACAACAATAAGCCACTGAATAACTCAAGCATAGTTCACATTATGTATGAAGTACTCAGGACTCCCCAGAAACTTCTAATTAGAATTAAAAGAATTGACTCTGAAAATGAGTTATGGTAATCGGTTTCTTATAAGAGTTGAGTCCCAGGAAATCAAGAGTTTTAAACTATTAATTGACTCATTTTGTAAGAAAGATATATGTTTAAATCAACTTGGATTTCTCTATCAGCCCTATTTTACACAAAGAGAAGAAAGACTATGGGAGAAGGCTATTGAGTACACAACCCATGACTGACTGGAGATTAAGAAGAATTCAGGATATATTTTACTATTAAAGACCTAAAAAAGAAATATAGCTATTTTTTTTATCAGATGCTGCTTCAGCACAAATGTTTTCCCTCATTTATTTTTCCAATTGCAATAATTGAAAAATATATAAGTGGACTTAGTCTCAAATGTGAAAACATTTTTATCACATTTACAAATACATCCAATCATAACACAAACTACTCCATTCATTCTTCAGTCATTGATTTAACAGATATTTACTGAGGTATACTGTCTACGGCCCCATTCAAGCAAATGTTCCAGGCCTAAAGTCCTCACACAAGACACAAACATATTTTATCAGCTGTCTTCCCAAACCCTCACTGAAAGCGATTGGTTAGGAATGGTTGTCTGATACAGGGCAGCCAATCCTAAAGTTGGCCAACACTTTTCCAAAAAAGATAATCAGAAACCATGAGACTGTTCCTCTCAGGAAATTTAAGGAGAATCATAGGAGACTGATGTAGCCCATTTCCAATCCCTGACTGACAAAAAGTAGGCTTCAGTCATAATGCTCAAGTTAGCAATAACCCACTGAAAAGATTAAAAATAATAAAATCCAGAAAATCTCACCCCACTATGGAGTCAAAATTCAGTTTTGATACAAGCATGGATATGTCAGGCCAGCAACTCAATCATCTGCTTTATATGCAAAATCAGGACACCCCCACCCCCACCTCCCTCTCCAGTAAGCCTTATGTTAGATGTTTAGATTTGCTGAGGCAATTCTATTTGAATCCGTGTATTCCTGTCAGGCTCCAGTCTGAACTGCTTAAATCCCCCATGTTGCTTACCCTGGAGTTATGAATAGGAAATAAAGGCAAAACGGATGGCACCTAAGCTAGCAGGGAGACTAATGTAAGTAAAACACAGTATTGTACTGTGGAACTTGTAATTGGTTTTAATCATATTTAACATCTGTTTCTCTACTTTAGCATATAATTTAGATGAAGCAGCTTAGAAATCTCAGCAAGAATCCATATTTTACATTTATTGAAAGAGGAGCACTTTCCAAGTGATCAAATTGCTCTCCTAATTCACTCATAATAATGTAGTAATTTGGAAAGTCTTTTTTATTTTCCTCATGAAATGTTCTTAATCAGTGGTCCTAGCTACTAAAGACTTCCCATCTGCTATCCCAGCAATAGCAATGTAAGATTATCGACCCAGCATAACTTCTCAGAATTCTCCCCTCTTTGGCTACGTCTCTCTCTTCATTTGACCTCTAACTTTACCTTGCTGCTGGAACTGCTCATTAGAAAGTCACCAGCTGCCTCCTACTCATCAGACTCAATGCACCACTCTCACTTCTTATCCTCCTTAGCTTCCCAGAGAGATGTAACCCAATCAACTTGGAATTCTCACTTCCCATAGTGTCACAGGAATTAATGAATCCTTGTGAATGAGAACTTGGCTCCAGTCCTACTTGTCTGACTATTCTCTGCTTAAGGAGAGCTCCATGACCCTTGGTGCAGTCCAGGCCCACAAATGTTCTATTTGTCCTTCACAGTGTTTTTAAAAGTATAATTTAATGTGTTATAATCCTATTACTCCCATTGTTATCTAGAGTTATGACTTCTTTTGAAAACTCAGAAGATCCGGCAACACTGGGCCTACTCATCAAAACTGAATCTCAGCGGCCCCATTAAGACACACCCACCTCCTTAGTGCCTTGGTCCCCACCTCATACTCAGTTGGTAAGCATGCTCTGACCTCAGGCTCCCCTTCCTCTTTAAGTTACCTGCCTGACCCTTGTAGGCTCTTCCAACCCCTACTCCCACAATGCCTTCGTCCACACCCTTATACCAACAGTTGACATGTGCTAATGCTCTAGCCTCAGCTTTCATCTTTTCTTTATCTTTTCAGGAATCCTATTACTTTCTATAGCTTCAAAATTCCCTCCTTTGAAATGATGCATAAGTGTATACTTGAATCCTTATCTTTCCTCTAGCTCCATATCCAAATTACTAACTGCAAGTAGTCCCCTCCACTCAGAAGCCTCACTCACAACCTAACTTCAGCATACCCCAAATTGATCTAACCCTGAGCTACTCCATCTTCCTGATCCCAAATTCTTTGTCTGTTATTTCAGTCTCTTCCTCTCAGTCACCTGGGCCACCAACCTCCAAAATATCTTGACATTGTCTCCCTTGTTTCCTATAAATCTGATGCTGAGTTAGTAAGGCGCACTTCTGCAAAGCTTCTTGAATGCCTCCCTCTCCCACTGCCACAGTCCAAGCTCATATCATCCTAACATCATTGGCTGTACTCAGCCAGGCCCTGAGCTAGCTACTGAACTCCTGTGTTATTCCCTAGCTGGAATAATGCAGTCTCCCTCTTCCCTTGAATATTACTTGCACCTTCCAATTCATTCTACATGATGTACCAAACTAATTTTCCAAAGCACCCAGTTAACTAATTTTCTGACCCAGTTAAGTCACATTACATATTTTCCCCCGAATGTTAACTAAATGAAGAACTTCCACAATATGGCCTAATCTACTCTCCTATATCCATCTCTTCACTACTCTATAATGCAAGTATTATGTTCCACACAAAATAGGCCTCACTGTTTCTTGCACATGTGTCATAGTCACCCAACTCTTTGTTTTCCCTTACACTATTCTCTCTGCCAGAAACCATTTCCAACCATCTCTTCCCTCTCTGCTCTTTAGACATTTACTGCCTCTTCAAGATCCATGGCAAAATCTACTTTTTCCTTGAAGACATCCTTATGTTAACTTTTCCTTAATTCCCATAATAGTTTAATTATGACATTAGTTTAATACTCAAGGCTCATCCAGGAGTGACCAAAAATCACCTGATTTGGTGTGATATCATTTGAGTTGCATACACTAAAAGACTATCCAAGAGGAGTGAGTTGTTCTACTAGTGAATTAGCCAAGCCTCAGATATCTACAAGGTATTGTCCTCTTTTGATACATAATCTCATTTAAACCACATGAAGCAACAATTTACATTTTATAATTTCTCATTTTACTAATGAAAAAGACAAAGATACTGTCAATTGTAGTGATATTTGGGAATCTAAGGATTTACCAAGCTTCTAAACAATGAGAGATTTACTTTACATCTCTTAAGGCATGAACCTCTTAACTCAGACACCTACAATCATTGTGTTCTTGTCCAATCTATTCTTCTAGATTGAATTTTCTTAGAGCAAACTTTGTGTCTGCCATGACAGCTACCATAATGCCAAGCGCATGGTAGACATTTAATATCTATTAAAATGAATGGGGGGGTGGGAATAAACTTTTTAGGTCCAGTTTTTTCCTGAAACTTTGAATTTGAAAGAATCATATCAATATCGAAGCATGAAGTATGCAGTTTCAATATAGAATCAAATGACGTTCATTAGTGCTTCTCAGGGAATACAGTGTGAGACATAAGAAGAATCGGTATTGCAGACCACTCACTTCAGGGTAAATGGGTTAAAAGCTTCACAGTGCTCAGAACCCCTCTTGATTCAGCTGATCTAAGGAGTCACTGGGTCAAAAGCCTTCCTGGGACTAAAGCGCTGGTACAGAAAGTTTTCTTTTAGCAGGATCAGCTTAGCCTGAGACTCTCCATTCTTGCTTCCTTCTGTCATGGCACATTTTCTTATTTAAGCTGTTGGCATTTGAAAGGTCCCTCTGAATAATTGATGACTTTCTGGAAATATGCAGAGAGCATTTTGCCAAGAACAGGAGCCCCATTTGGGGAGCTGGTCAGATTAGAAATTCAGTTTCAAGTCCAAATCCCTTTCAACCTGAAAACCTTCTGTCAGCTTGGAAAAGGAAGGCCAGGTCTGGTCAGCACTTGGCAAGGAAAGAGCCATATATAATTAGGAAATATTTTTTAAAACAACAAATATCACTCATTTCAATGAACAAAAGCAGCTTTGGGAGTTATTGTCACTGCCATTACTCTTTTGTAAAGCATAATCACTGTATATATCGCTACATGGCAAATCTCATGTCTGTACATAAGGCATAAAGAATTAAAGTCGTGGTTCTGTTTAAAAGATTATTTACCCATTGCTGAGAAGGTCCAAATAGATATAATTAAAAATGCTTTTTAATCAATGTATGGGGGAAAAACCACAAAGAGCAAAATGGTTATGACCTCTTTTCTGATGTAGACATTTCTGACACAGAGTAGTAACAAAATGTTCCCTTTGTAGTCTCCAACTTATAATCATAATAGACCTGGTCAGTAAAGGGATCTTTTCTTTGTCAACTGTGAGTTAGGCTACTTGTCTTCAAAACATATGACCAGTTAATTTCCAAATAAAGACAATACTATGACTGCCATGAGATCAAGATTTCTTTTTTTTTCTTTTCTCAAGTTTATTTATTTTGAGAGACAGAGAGAAAGAGAAAGAATCCCAAGCAGGCTCCTCACTGTCAGCATGGAGCCTGACAGCGGGGCTCCAACTCATGAACTGTGAGATCATGACCTGAGCCAAAACCAAGAGTCAGAGGCTTAACCAACTGAGCCATCTAGGCGCCCCTAGATCAGGGCTTCCTAACCTTTCCTGGGCCACAGCCCTTTTGAGAGTCTTGTGAGTCTTCTGCATTTCTTCATAGAAATGTTCTTAAATGTAGAACATAAAATAAATGGGATTATAAAGGAAAGTAGTTTTATCACAAAGCCATCACATTTTTTAATTTGCAATATAGTGATCTATGTACACCTTTGCTAATGCATTTAATAATGAGATCTAGTGGATTTGTGTAATACCTACCATCATTTCAAAATAGAAATGAGCACACATGGTATTTCAAGATATGTATTAACAGTAATATATGCAAATACCTTGTGTTGACGCACAAATACTACTCATTGCTATAGTGGTTTGTTGCCTACATTCATAACAGATGTAAATGTGATATTTTATTTAGAGGTTAGTGAAATTACAGTTGTAAGTTTCTTTCATCCAAGTTCACAACCCTTTGGACTTTATTCTCATTTAAAAAAAAAAGAAGAAGCATATCCTTTTAATTACCTTTTAATTAGGTCTGTTGGCTATTGTAAAAACCCAATATTGTTAGAAAATTTATACCTACCTTGAGTTAACACATGGTATGTATTTGTCAATTCAGTGGTACTAAATATCATGGAGGGCAAGTGGTGATAGGAGATGTTGCTTGTATGTACAGACCCACAGGTCTATAGATTTTTTCTGTTCATTAGATTAAGTGATGCATATAAATATTTTTATTGCACATTTTCCTGTTAAGGTTTTCATTAACTCCATGGATTCTTATACAATGTTAGGATTATTTGATTTATTTGTTTAGACTGGAGAGCATCTCTTAGCATGCTGTGGCATCGGGTAAAGGGCTTCTTACAACAAGCAAAGATTGAAACAATCATTTAGCAATCAGCAGGCCTTCTCAAATCACATCTTAGCTATAAGCCCAGGTACAAATCAGTGACTTATTGTGGACAAAGCACCCCATTTTTTAAATAATCTTTTAAGGGGCGCCTGGGTGGCGCAGTCGGTTAAGCGTCCGACTTCAGCCAGGTCACGATCTCACGGTCCGTGAGTTCGAGCCCCGCGTCGGGCTCTGGGCTGATGGCTCAGAGCCTGGAGCCTGTTTCCGATTCTGTCTCCCTCTCTCTCTGCCCCTCCCCCGTTCATGCTCTGTCTCTCTCTGTCCCAAAAATAAATAAACGTTGAAAAAAATTTTTTAAATAATCTTTTAAAATCATCCATGGGGTGAGATTCTATGCACAACAGAGGTATATATTTTCAATCAATTATTCCAAATATCCATTGAGTACCTGTTTACTAGATATTGAGGAAGTACAAAGAATACAAAATAGACTGCATTCTGTTTTCAGGTTGATAATCTAGATGTAGAACGATAAACATCTTGGAAATAAAAGACATCATTTTAAAGGTTACAGTCTCACTGATATTGTTTTCCAGTGTCCAATCTTTAGGGGCTATATCTTTACCACATTTATTGCAGGAAAATCAGATTTTATGTAAGAGAGTCATCCTAAAGAGATATTTCAACACTTGCAAAATTTAAGACTAATATCAGTCAATTTTTTAAAGTTTTTTATCCTTTCTAGTCTTGATTTTTTTTTAATTTCAATTCCAGTGTAGTAACATCCAGTGTTATATTAGTTTCAGGTATACGATATAGTGATTCAACAATTCAATACATTACTCAGTGTTCATCATGATAAGTGTACTCTTAATTCCCTTCACCTATCCCTCCATCCATCTCTCCTCTAGTAACCATCAGTTTGTTCTCGATAGTTAATCTATTTTTTGTTTTGTCTCTATTTTTTTCCTTTGTTCATTTCTTTTGTTTCTTAAATTTCACATATGAGTGAAATCATATGGCATTTGTCTTTCACTGACCAACTTATTTTGCTTGGTATTATAGTCTCTAGCTCCATCCATGTTGTTGCAAATGGTAAGATTTCATTCTTTTTATGGCTGAATAATATTCCAGTGTGTGTGTGTGTGTGTGTGTGTGTGTGTGTGTGTGTGTGTCACATCTTTTTATCTATTGATGGACATTTGGGTTGCTTCTATAATTTGGCCTTTGTAAATAATGCTACAATAAACATAGGGGTGGACATATCCCTTTGAATTAGTGTTTTTGTATTCTTTGGGTAAATATGTAGTAGTGCGATTACTCAATTGTGGAGTAGTCCTATTTTTAATTTTTTAAAACCTCCACAATGTCTTCTACAGTGGCTACACCAATTTGCATTCCCACCAACAGTGTAAGAGGGTTCCTTATCTCCATATCCTCGCCAACATTTGTTTCTTAAGGTTTTGATTTTAGCCATTCCAACAGGTGCAAGGTAATACCTCATTATAGTTTTTTTATTTGCATTTCCCTGATAATGAGTACGATGTTGAGAATCTTTTTATTTGTCTGTCGCCCATCTGGATATCTTCTTTGGAAAAATGTCCATTCTTGTCTTCTGCCCATTTTTTAATTCTCATATGAAAAAATTTAAATAGAGGCTTTTATTCTCAGAGTGAATTCTGCTCTCCTCATTGTAGTCAGGAGCAGGCACACCACAGTGATGTTTATCATACAGCTTTGTCCCCTCAATCTTATCAACTTTTTCCAATTATCCTTGACTTTATATATGACAATTTTAAAGAATTTAAAAGGAAGACTGGTTTGCTGTTCCTTCTTAGTTTACTCAGGATTATCTCTAATATTTCCCAGATTTATTTTTGCTAAATAATAGCACAGTAAAGTGATATTTTATTACTAGTAAATTATGTTGCAAGGTTATCATTTTGGAAGATAGACAAGGGAGGAGGGATATTCATGGCCTTAATGATAACACCACTGCTTGATGAAAATGTAAATAGTGTATTTAATGAGTCTTTATATTATTTCATTTTAATAAAGTAAATTTAAAATAACATATTCCAACACATGGAATAAAGGCATGGCTCATGTTATTCTGACACAGGTGAATTCTTTCTCTTTACCAGCTAAAATGGCAATGCCAAGTAACAACATATACACAGTTTATAATTGACTCAGCTTTGAAACTGTAGAATTTTGGCAACTTTTTTAAATTTGAAAGACTTCCTTCATCTCAAAATTTAAAAGTAAAATATTAATATTTTATATTATACTCTTCATATTTACATAATTCACATTCATGTGCTTTGTAATTGAGTTGCAATTTACTGTGTCCAAATCACCATCAAAGTTACTTTTAAGCATTATTGCCCCTGTCCACTTTTAAAATTTTCAGATCCTCAGCCATGGGACTACATTAGGAGCTTACACAGCTTATATAACTTACATAACACTTAAGGCTTGCAAAATAATTTCTGTTATCTTATCTCATTTGGGCATTACAATGGCTGTCTTCAGTAGATAGGAAACTTAAATATATTATTATTTGGACAGACTGAGGCTCATCAAGCTTCATTTCCAGTAAGTAATGCAGTCACAACACAAATATAGAGTTCCTGAGAAATTTCTTTGCAAACCTCAAAGACATCAGGTGAGTAGATACACAATTATCTGTCAGATGAACAAGCAATCAGTGCTCTGATCATCCGAAGAACCACTCTGATACAGTGATCAGGAAAGCTTTACAAAAACAAACAAACAAAAACAAACAAACAAACAAAAAAAAAACAAAGAAAGAAAAGAAAAAAATGGTGTTTCAGCTGGTTTTTGAGGGAATTAGGCAGAATGGCTGAAGGACTCAACTTGGCTCAGTGGAGTGGTATGAGAGAGGGAAGAGAGTATTTCAATAGGTCACAGTTTTCAAAGATCATCACTGACAATGCGTCAATGGGATCACAGACTGTGACATAACACAGTGGTAAATAGCAGCTAGGATCACCGGGCAAGAGAAGACAGAGTATCCTTCAACCTCTACAGTGAGAAGGTCTGTCTGTGACATGACACATGGTGTCATAGAATGAGCACTGGTCTTGGAACCAGAAATCCAAAGCTGGTCTAAATTTTGTCTCTGCCATTCAAATATTGTTTTGGAAAAAGCCAAGTCATTTATTTCTGGAATCTTCATTTTCTACATCTGGAACATAATTGTTGCTCTGCTGGCTCACAGGAAATGGATGAGGAAACAGGAAAACACTCTATGAAAGGATTCTAATCTGCTTTATAAATGTGAAGGGGCACATATGAAGAGTGGAGCAGAATGCTAGTTAATGAAGGAGCCTTGTGTGATGGTGGTTTACTTCGGGTAGTTACTAAAGAGCACACAAAAACAAAACACCCTATTTCCCTGATAAAAATCCCTATTCTTTTTTTAATTATGAAATGAATATATGCTCACTATGAAATTCAAATATCCCAGAAGTGAATAAAGCAGAAGTGAAATTTCCCCCTTCTCCACCCACCCACCCACTCTCATCCCATTCCCCAGAATAACCATTGCCCTCACTTTGGTGCATACCCTTCATGGGCCAGACATGTTCAGAAGCATAATGATGACAACGGGACAAAGCAGAGATGCCTGTCCTTGGCCCCACCTGAGGAAGGACACACACTCTTTCACCCTATCTGGGGTTCTGGGCTGTAAAGCATAATGTCAGCACTCATGCTGACTAGAATCATGCCGAATACCTTGTGTAGCTCCCTGCTGCTTTACTCAGGTAGAACTGGGAATCTCCACTACCTGACGCCACTTCCCACTTGTGACAAAGATGAATGGTTTGCTGTCTTCACTCTGATTAGTGGCCGTTTTAGCCAGCCTGTGGGATGTGGCCCTCTTCCCTCAACAGCACTGGCATGTCAGAATCAGAGGAGCCTCTGCAGGCTTGGGGTTACTGCTTGTAAATCAGGCCTGTGCGATTCAATGCAGACAGCAGGACTTCCCAGAGACAATGCAGGCTCATTCTGCCAGGGGTCTTCCCAACTCTTGATTTATAATCACTTCCTGGAAACCAGGTGTAAAATCCAGGTTTGTAAATCAAGTCTTTTTATTTAGGATTTATTGGCATGATTTGAAAATCTGTTTCAAGACTTGTAAATCTATATCTGAATTTGTAAATCCATTTAAGGATATGGAAATTAATTTTTGGACTTACAAAACACTAAAAATAGTTTGGTTACAACTACCATTAGAAAGAAGAAAGACTTATAAATCAATGCAGGCTGGTAAGATTTGCTGGCAGTTTCCATAAATTAAATTCTGGGTTTATTACTCCAGGTGAGTACAGATTTATAAATCCAACTTGTGAATCATCCAAAAAAAAAAAAGTGTAAGATTTGTATTCTAACTTGAAATATTACAGAGCAGCACCACTGTTGATACCCTATTGATAAGATGAATAGTCCAAAGTAAAGGTAATAATCTATTCAGATTAGAAGGATTTTACATATGGAACCAATAGTCCTTTGTTGGAAAGCCTATGGGGTAAGTGGTCTATGCTTCTATCTTGCCTGCATTGAGAGATCTGAAGGAGTCTGAGACCATGTACTTACTGGTCATAGCCTGGTGAGAAAATCGCTAGACTGACTCTGAAAGCTCAGGCCACTTTGGCTGTGAACTAGAGATATTTAACAAATGTTCACTCTCCACAATATAAGCCAAACCTCAACACTTTATCTATTAGATAAATAGATTTATATTAGATTTTATACTTCTTGAATAACATTGCCCAAGGAGGCTGGTCACAGTTACCAAGACTGTTATTATAGAGTGGTGATTCTCAACCAAGGCAACCTTTTCCCCCAGGGGACATTTGGCAATATCCGGAGACTTTCTTGGTTGTCATAACTGGGGAAGGATGCTACTGGCATCTAGTGGGTAGAAGCCATGGATGCTGTTAAACATCCTACAATTCACTGAACAGCTACCCACAACAAAGTATCTAGCCAAAATGCGAAAAGTGTGGAGGTTTTAAAAACCTGTCATAGGGAACTATATTTAGCATAAGCCAGTACAGAATGACTCTGTCAAGACGCCTCCAACTCTGGTTCCAGTGATTCTGCCATTCAGGCCAACCCAGAAGCTTTTTTCTTATTTAGTTAACCTAAAAAGAGAATGTGCTCAAAATTCACAATGTAGTAAATATGATAAATCACATTATGAATATGCTCTGCTACCTCAAATTCACCCTATATTTGATCAACAGGACTTCCATAGAAACTGAAGTTATAGCATTTGGTGAAATTATATTATTTGACCGGAGAGACCCCTTCATTGTATTTGAAAACAAGTATGTGGGTTCGGAAGGGAATGCAAGGCAAGAATTCTTTTCGGCTTTGTTCAACAGTTTTATAAAGCAACCTCATGTAGTGAACTCCCTGGGAGCCTGAGACCCTTTTGATTATATGGTGTTTGGAATAAAATAAAACAAATCCCATGTTCTTTTATTCTGACCTCAAAATGATTTCTAAATGATCACCTTGGGTGTTCTTTCCCTCTACTTATTTCTGTGTTCTTCCATTTGAATTACTGCTCAGCATCACCTCAGAAGTCAGCTGAATATTGGCCGATTGTAAGAAGACAGTCTCATATTGAGATTATAGCAGCTCTCCTCAGATTTGCCCTATTCATGGGCTCGGCCATTATGAGAACCTAAAGATGGAGACAGGACTCAACATTCAAATGGTGCATTTGAAGCACACGGTGAAGTATATTGTATAAATGCAAATGAACAGAAATATGGTATTGTAAGAGCTGAGCCACTTGTGCAATTAGGAAGGAAATCAAGATTGTAGAGTGCAGCACCCAGCAGAGCACTCAATTCTGTACACGGGGAAGAAAAGTTTAAAGAAACTTGGTGTGGTGACTCGGGTCTTTGGAGAGTTTAAGTCTGGAATGTCTGAGAAATAACCAGGAAATAGGTAACTGTAATCATACCCCTTCTCACCTCCTCCCCTCTACACACATTCCTCCACTAACATACTAAAAATGCACATTATTCCTCTAATTTAGGCAGTGTTTTGTCCCATTTAATGAAACATCTATGGCTCTAATTCAATATCTTTAAAGTCATTTTTGCCACCATAAGACCATTAAGCATTCCAGGACACGAAGGCCAGCAAGGTTAGTCTCCCATCAAGCCATCTGGGTTGCTTATATGAGCGTGGTGTATAGACGCAGATTGGAAAGGATCAGGAAAATACTGAATTTCTTGGAATTTCCTCATTCTATGTGAGATAGCAGGAAGCATAAAACATGATGGTTAGAAGCAGTGACCTCATTTTATATTAAATTCATTTATCTAGTAGAAGAATGTATAATAAAGGGGCAGAAGACAGCTTAAGTAAGACTCTAAGAAAAATATTTAAAATAATTGATATTTGTTATCAGAAAACCTACTCCTTCTCTCACTGTTCTCCACTTCTACACAGTAGGATTCCTCAATTGCCTATGATGTGCCATATGGATCAGTCCTCTCTTGAAAACATACAGCCCATGTCTATAATTATTTTAAAACTCTTTTCTCTCCAACCACACCTGGTAGAATTTTTATATATAGCTTTCAGATCCACAATTCATCCAGCAAAGAATCATCCAGCTAACATTAATTGTGAACCTACGTCTTCCCAGACTCTGCTAAGTAAGGGGACACAAAGATGAATAAGCCACCATCTGATACCAAGGCACTCTCATCCTAATGGAGGAAACAGACATGTAAATAAATAATTATAACATATCCCATGTGTATCCCATCTGCCGAAAGGAAGAGATTTCAAACTACAGTGGGAGCACAGAGGAAGGTGGTGAAATCTTTAAGAGGTGATGGTGCTTGAGCTAACTCTTAAAAGATGTGTGGTATCTAGTAGGAAATGGAGCAGAGAAGTGGTGAGAAGAACATTATAAATGAGGAAACACCTAGGTAAGACAGAATTTATAAGGAGGCCAACGTTCAGAGTATTCAAAAAATGTAGCATGGCTAGAGCAATGGTTTTAAACCAGGAAGGGGAGCAGGAGAAGAAGATGGTATCAAAATCACCTATATCAAACCACGCCTCATGAAGCACAGGGCGGGAGTCTAGGAAACAGGTAAGGGACTCATGAGAGATAAGTTGCAGAGAAAGGTTGGAAAAGTAGATTGAAACATGACAACTAGATCATCCAAACATTTCGTTACTGCCAAATCCTTAGCAATATGCTTTCTTCTTTGTGTCTTCTTTTATTTTCTGCTAATATACATATCCAGAGGAATATCTTACCGTTTGTGTTGGTTTGGTAAGGGATATGGATTTCACAATTGTCTCATGTTCTTATGGCAGCTCATGAAATAGTATCAATTAATGTGGTAAAAAAAAAAAAGATACAGAGAGAAAAACTAGGGGTCTAGAGAGCTCATAAACCATAAAATTAATTTCAAGATAATTTAATATTGGCTTTATTAGGAAACTTATTTTGTCATCAAGATTTATCAGCCTTCTTAACAATCAGACACAGAGAAGTTAAGGAACATCACTTAAATCATGTCAAACTAGACTGGCTAAATTTACCACCTGAGCATGGAGTTTAGGGGATGATCCCAGGGATATATTAGATATACATACAATATTTCCTCCCATATCTTCAAAGAGAAGTCTTACTTCTTCATACAAACTTATTTCCAGTTTCTCTTAGTAGGGAAAAAATAATTTCAATTGCCTACCCAAATCTTTCCTGTAAAGTCCTCCTGGTCTTGCTTATATTAAAACCAATAGGAAAGCAAATTTTATATCAGAAACAAATGTATACAAGAAACACAAAGGGGGGTGGGAGCTGATAGATGCCCAGTCTCAGATTTTTCCGGACAGTAACTCCTAAGACCTGAAGCATGTAAATAGGTATTAGTCTCCCCAGGCCCTCTGTGAAGGCTAGAGGGCTCTCCTCAGCCAGTGTCAGCTAAATCCCTCATGTCTGCTCAACAGGAACCTCAGTTTATGAGGGAGGGAAATTATAGATTGAAAAATGTTCTTTTTGTGAAACTCTGGTTGTAATGTTCGGTGAAATGATAAATGAATAGGTTTTTCCTGGCAAACTACAGTAATTAGGCCATTCCTCACTTCTTTATTGGAGGCAGACCTAGATGTTTAATCATCATTATGTGATCATTTAATTTTAGCAAAGTGTTACTATTGGAAAAATTATATATTCACCTTGCCCCCTCCCCCTTTTTAAAGGTGGTGATGAAAGGAAAAACAAAAACTCTAAATTGTTTCTGGAGTTTAGGGAGAAATGGGACACCAATTTTAAATTTTACATAACTTTAGTATATTTTTTCTGATTTTCATAGTAATGTATGGTATTATAATAATATTGTAGAAAATGTGAAAAATATGTAAGATATTAGAAAAAATGACTATAATTACCCACTGTTCCACTTTTCTAAGAAAACCATTGTTGTTAATAGTTTGGTGAATTTCCTTTCAGCCTTTTTTCTTTGGGGTTTTATTTTATAATATTCACGAAATAAGATTTAGGCTAGTCTCGGCCACACAGAAGCATGCCAATGAAAGCAGAAAATACGGTTATTTTAAAAGCAATTTTGGAAAACTTAGAAAGCATTTTCATACTAATCACTGACCAGGCATGGCCACAATAAAGAATTAAGTTTTTCTTCTTATCTTTGTGCCTGAAATCAACTTGGGGAAATGAATAAACATACATTAAGAACTTTGAAGGAATAAATATCTTCAAAGAGCTCGAATCTGTAATTTCCCTGAAGAACAGATTTATGATCTAAGCCCATTCTTTTCAACTTAATGCATCGGCCTTTCCATAGGCTGGTAAAAAGCAGTTCAGTGACTGCATCTTCCGTCCTCGGTGATGAGATCTCCTGCAATAGGATCAATAAGACCTGCTTTCATAGAACTTTTTTCTTATCCCATAACCTCAAAAATCATTTTGTGCCACAATGATCACTACAGGGAAGAAAATAAAGAGATGTTGAGTCTATCAAAGTTTTTCATAGCGAGGCTGGTTTACTTCAAACCATCACAGCATGGTGGTTAACGGCTCTGGAACAGCCAAAGGATGGAAGCAGATGGAAAAAAGACACTGAAAGATCCTCTTCTTTCTTTACAGAGACCTTCAAAGTTAAAGGGGCATAAGATTCATATTCCAGGCATTTACTACCTAATTTGGCACTGGGAATTTCAAACTAGGCTTATTTTTTTAAGCCCGCTCTTAACTAAGAGATTTCTGAAATAAGCCCTAATTTAGTATAAATATAGAAATTGTTAATAGATGGGATAAAAAGGAAGATCCAGATACAAATTAGCTTGGAAAACCAGTAAATAAATACATTTATTTTTTGTAGTATTCTTCTGAGTCTTTCCTCTACCACATACACTGTAAGTCTCCCAGAGAGGCCTGTAGTATACAGTATTCCCCAGTTTTGTATTTCCATTTCTCCCCTTCTTTGAGTTCCACAGAACTCATTTTGAAAAATAACTATTTGTATGTTTCTGAGTACCCAGGTAGAGTAGGTCTGTGTTCCAGAGTTGATTCCTTTTAATGTGAATAAAAAGGTAATACTCATAAATACAAAGTCATAATTATAAAAGACTTAGGTGACATGAAACCTTGCAGCATTTATTTGAGAAAATATCTCTAAGCTAGGAATCCCTGGTGTAGGGTCAAGTACTGCAATACCGCTTTTACGTTTATGACCTTGGACAAATGATTTAACCTTTGTGAATCTTAGTTTCTTCCTCTGTGAAATGGAAGCAAAAGTCTTGTCTATCTCACAGGATTGTTGTGAGGATCAACTGAGAGCTCTTTAGAAAATAGAGATTGTACTAAAAAAAAAGTCTGGGGAGTTATTATAATTCTGACTACTGCCTGCTTTAACACTGAAATAAATGCTCTTTGTTAGACGTTTTCAAATAAGCTATAAAGAAAGGCTCTGTGTATTATTCAGCCAATTCTTTTCTGAACCTCTATTTCTATACCTTTGTTAAAAGATAAATTGAGGCACCTTAAAAACTTTGTAGTTTATTTAAGCAAAAATCGATTCAAATTGGGCAGCACCAAAACAGAAGTGGTTAGTGTGCTCCACTAAGAGGAACCAGGGTAAAGACGTATATAGAAAATGCAGAAACAAAGAAAAGAAATTATGTGACTGCTGTAGTTTAAAGCCTAGTTGGTTGCTTGTGACTGATGTGATTGCATAACCTTGAGGCATTCACAGGCTTAAATTTCGTTTTGCTTACGTAGGCCTCCATGTTATTAAAGCCACCTCAGCCTTCTTGTTTAATTAATTTTACATCTTATGGTGCAGTTTTTTCTAAAATTGTTTTCTGTGTCCTAATCTCATCTTCCATAACAGACTAGAAACTCCTTGAAGGCAGAGTTAGGGTTTGATATTTCCCTTGACTAAGGGATTGTTTGCTGGTATTTTATTAAGATGGAAAAGATTATCAATATAGTTGAAGTTCTCCCATAGAAAGTATGTTCACAGGGGGGGCGCCTGGGTGGCTCAGTCGGTTAAGCATGCAACTTCAGCTCAGGTCATGATCTCACAGTCTGTGAGTTCGAGCCCCGCATCAGGCAGGCTCTGTGCTAACAGCTCAGAGCCTAGAGTCTGCTTCAGATTCTGTGTCTCCCTCTCTCTCTGCCCCTCCCCTGCTCATGCTCTGTCTCTCCCTTTCTCAAAAATAAATAAAAACATTTTTAAAAAATTTAAAAAAAAAGAAAGTATGTTCACAGATGCGGATGGGCATATTTGAAGTCAGAAGATGGAAGACTGATACCCGTAAACTGTTTCTGTTAGGACGATATTTATATATATTATGTATTTAAGCAACAATTCAGTCGAAATGGTCAAGCCACCTAACATGTCAATACAGCATTGAAAGTAGAAAAGCCTTTATGACTGAGATAGTTGATAACAATGATTGTTAAAAAGAAATACTCCTTTCAAACCCAAGAAGCAAACCAAAAGAGGTCAGAGGTAACAAGTGTGAAGCAAGTTGACAGATCTAGTCTCTCCAGATAAATAATGCCTAAGTTAATTCCAAAATAGCTTTATTACATTTTAAATATAAGCCAAGAATTCAAAACCTGTGTTTTTCCCAATTCTATTTGCAGTTAAAGAAAAAGTTCTGCCAGAATGTATCTTAAGGCAAAACTATATTTGAATTTCTTTGCCTTAAATTATAATCTAACACATGCTTTCTACAGACAGTAGGTCATGCTCCCTATTGTTTAAGCCAGTTCTCCTCAAATCTTTCTTGCCAAATGCCCTTAACTAAAAGGCAAGTGTTCTCCTCCCTGGGAACTTGGGAGCTCACCTCTGAAGCAGTGCGACACAATTCGAAATTTTTTGGTCTTATATTTTATTTATCTTAACATGCAGGAACACTGTTCAACACATTAAGAATACATTTGTGTCTGCTTTAATATAAAATTTATAATTATATTTCTTATCATCAAGGAAACCTGATGTTCCAGGAAGGTGTGTGCTATGTGTATGGTGTGCTTTGCAGTACGACCCGGCATGTGCTGAATATGAGCACCCCAGTAAGAGGCTGAGCCCAGTCTTCAGTTTTAACAATCTCATTAAGTAAGCCTTTTCTTCCGTGATAACCAAAGACATACTGCAACAATAAAAAATATATTTGCTTCCTTAAGAAAGAGAGTATCTGCAATTCACACATGGGTTTCTCTCATGAAATAGTAAAAGAATTTTTTTAAAAATGAAAAACCATAGAGCAGATGAAATGCTATCATGGTGAGGCTAGAGTGTGACTTTATGCTCCAAGCAAAAGTCTATGAGCTTAATGAAGCTAATGTTTCTACAGTGAACTGAGAAAATTTCCTCTTAATGGTTTTCTTCTTATTGTAACTTAAATTCATGTCAAGGATCCTCACATTTCCCTAAGGACACATGTTCAAGGTTTTGCCTTCAAACTTCATTGATATACAAGCCCTCCTAAGCCCCATTGTGAGAATGCAAGCATCATATCTTGGCTTTCAAGAAAAAAGAAATCCTTGTACTATTTGCTCAAGTCTAAAACTGACATAAGATGCTTAGTCCTACAGTATCTGAATATAGTGTATTAAATGCTATTTATAAAAAGTAAAGCTATGCTAATGTGCCTATCTGCCCCCTACTGCTTAGCAGTATTAAAGATTAAAGCCAATTGTTTTGTAAACTAAAGAGGCTGTAATGGTTTCTTGGGAAGTGCTCCTTGTCAGCATTCCAGATAAGGTTGCTATTAAATTTTTGCTGCTATGGATGGCTGGCTTGGGTCATTATACACTTAAATTGAGTTGTTGTCATTGTTATATAATGACATAAAAGAGCCTTTGGCCTATAGCAATGTGGTGTACCTTTTAAAGAATGGATACCACTACCAGATTTATAAGAATGGGTCTGTTCGCATTATAGTACCAAGCTGCTAGGTGTTTCAAAGTGATTTAGATGAAATGTCCAAAGAATTCTCATGTATATCAAAGACAAACAGCTGAGTTTTGCATTAACCTGCTTTCAATAATCATTGAAACTTATTGAGTGATTACAGAATGTAGCCGATTCATGGCTCTTTTTTCTGTCTTGTAATTTAATTATGTCTTTCTCTGAAGTGGGGATAGTCAAGAACCTGGATTTTTCCATAATCCTATAAATTACTTGTTCAGATTAAAGAATAGTCATCCTGATCTCTTCATCCTAAGCATGTTATTTGCCAATCCTCTTACAACCGGAGAAGGCTATACATTATTTTAATTCCTAAATGGGCCAAAAGGTTAGTTTAAAAAAAAAAAAGATGAAGGACGACATCACATTTCTTAGGTTGAAGTATTCTTTCTTTCTAATACAAAC
The DNA here is from genome assembly GCF_014898765.1 of Herpailurus yagouaroundi. Lineage (NCBI taxonomy): Eukaryota > Metazoa > Chordata > Mammalia > Carnivora > Felidae > Herpailurus > Herpailurus yagouaroundi. Next base: position 50,255,119 of record NW_024412394.1, on the reverse strand, counting down.
AGAAAATTCCAACCACCACTTCTGTAAGGAGAAATATTTTTCTCCCTCTTTTCCCAAATTTGTAACAACCCGGCTCACTAATTATGGAGAAGCAAGTTTGTCGCACTTCAAACATACTTATTTATAAACATTACCTATATATTCAAAGTGTTTTCTCTTTCTCAACTTTTTAAAGATATAAATAATTCCTTTTTCTTAAACTACATGTATACCAAATAGGAATATAATAATTTTGTTAATGTTTTAATATCAGACACTCAAAAACTGAATTTAAGAATTTAACAGATGGAAAGATTTATACACAATGCAGATTTGGGCCATCTCCAATTCATGACAATATGAATGGCTTTGTTAAAACTACAAGTCAGCAATATTCAAATGTAAACCGGCATGACAATTTTTTTCATTTATAGCATTCTTGTAAAAAACTGAAAAACTCATGCATTTTGAATTGATCCAATAGCTCAAGAATACCTGAAATTCTAATCATTATCCCTTTTCTGGGTCTTTAGCACTTCACACTCTCTGTTCTGCTTCTCTGGGAGAAACATTTTCCTCTCCAGTGTATCTTTATCTTCATCTGTGTGCTTCAAACTAGAGAGAGCGGACACTCTAATGCTTAGAGAGAGTTTGCTTTATTATGTGGCTCTATTGAGTCTAAAAATGCTACAATCACAAACAGCCCTCTGAAGATGCCTGTATACTCAAACAGATACATGATTTTTTCCCAGCAATGGAAAGCAATTTATGGCTTTTTCTATTGCTCCAGAAGTCCTTCAGAAAAATGGCACTTGCAAGAATAATGTTATAGCATGCAATCAAAGAAGACCTATCTTTAAAGATTAAGTGAGCTGTCCAGCAACCTGTAGCCATGACAACCAATGTTGGTCCATAAGCTCAGAAATGGTAGTGCCATTGGGAGCACATCCCACCAAGTGAATGGCAAATGGAGCACCTGCTTGGGGCATGATGCTGGAGAATGGACATTTGGGGTACAGTGTCCATCTTTGGGAGTACAGCAAGGTGCATCATTCAGGTCTGCTCCAAGACCTTGTGTTGTTTCACCAATTCACCAGAGTAATTCTCTAGAAAAACACACACAGCTCCTGCAATCTAATCCAGTCTGCAGAATTTGGAACTCTGTACAGGGTTAGGAAAATGGGCAAATCCCAGACTTTTGTGTTTGGGGGACTCTTTCCTTACCCTATGTCCCAATTATACCTTTAGAATTTAGGTTCCAAAGTGAATTATTTAGGCTTAGTGTTAAGGTTAGAGTCATAAGTTAGTGTCATAGCAATGAAATTAGTAGCCAAGTGGAGTTTTACACATGAGAAAGCTGCTCTTTGATAGTGGTATCAAGACTATGAAAACTTGGGAATCTGATTCCCATAGATTATTTTATTGCATTTTATTAATCAGCAAGCCCAACTTGAACTAGACACTTAGAAAGGAAATTGTACCAATATGGTTTCTGCTCTCAAGCAAGATACCAATGATGCATTATTTATGAAATGCAGCACAATGTAAAATTAGTTTGTCAGAAAATACTTCTAGAAAAAGATAAGAGCCTATACTGGAATAATAATAAAAATATCAGATACTTATATAACATCTACTGTTCTAAAAATTTTATGAATGTTAATTCATTTAATTCTTACAGCAACAATCTGGGGTAAGTCCTATTATTATCCCCAATTCACAGATAGGGAGGGAAACTGAGACACAGATATGAATAAGGTCTCTCAGCTAGCAGTGGTGAAGCAGAAATTCAAGCTCCAGAGTTTGTGTTCTTAAACCTCTGCTATAAGTAGACTAAGATTGACAAGGAGGTAGAAGAAAAGATGAGACAGGAAAAGCGGGAAAAGAGATGATAAAGCCACAGGCCTGGTTAGAATGAAGTCATCCTTATGGGGGACCATAAGAGATGACTGTGAATGGGCAAAAGATTGCCAGTCAATGGAGAATTTTGAATGTACTATTGAGAGTCCTTTGATCAGAACCAGGGGGGAGGGGGGGAAGTTACAGAGAGGGAAGGAGGCAAACCATAAGAGACTCTTAAATACTGAGAACAAACTGAGGGTTGATGGGGGGTGGGAGGGAGGGGAAAGTGGGTGATGGGCATTGAGGAGGGCACCTGTTGGGATGAGCACTGGGTGTTTTATGGAAACCAGTTTGACAATAAATTTCATAAAATATATATATAAGAGAGTCCTTTGGTCAGAAAGCTATTATGGGTCCTTGGGTATGTGGATAAGGTAATGTAAGAAAATATATTTTAGCATGGTAAATTATTATAAAGGAGGCTACTTTAATATAGCCAAAGATACAGACATTTTGTAAAACAATTTAGCTTTACTCTGCAAAGGCAAACATACATATACCCTCTGACTCAGCATTTCCACTTACAGTATAAATCCTAGAGAAACCCTTGCACATGAATATCAGCAGGTACATACAACAGTATTTGTCCATAAAGCAAAATGCTTAAAACATAATTAAATGCTTTTTAACAGGAAAATGAAAAACTAAATTGTAGTATATTCACATAATGAAATATTATACAACAATGGAAAATGAATGAACTGCAGCTATACTCAAAAATATAGATGAATCTTAGTAACATTGATTTGAAGCAAAACTAGAAGTCCTCATATAAAATGGAAGGAAGGAAGGAAGGAAGGAAGGAAGGAAGGAAGGAAGGAAGGAAGGGAGGGAGGAAGGGAGAGAGGAAGGGCATTCACAATGATCCAGATAGGAAAGAAAAATAAAGGAAAGAATAAGGGGAATATAAGAGTGAAGGAAAGAAAATCAACAAAAAGGCTCTAGGATAATAGTGACAGTGGAAATGGATGTCATGAAATCTTTTGAAATCTTTGAAATGCTTTTGAAATGTTCTGATTCTAGTTCAATCCTCTCTCTACCCTTCCACAATTAGTTTCCTTTAAAAGAATAACTCCTTGATCAAATCTTATGCTTCTATATTGCTTACAATACTGAACTCAGTATGAGGCAAATGGCATTTCCTCAAAAATTATAAAGGAAAATGAATATAATTGAGTGGAAAAGATACCCATATGACAGACAATACAGATGGGCCTCAGAAATGACTGTCTTCTCAGGGTGCCTGGGTGGCTCAGTTGGTTAAGCAACCGACTTCAGCCCAGGTCATTATCTCATGGTTCGTGAGTTTGAGCCCCACATCGGGCTCTGTGCTGACAGCTCAGAGCCTGGAGCCTACTTCTGATTCTGTGTCTCCCTTTCTCTGCACCTCCCCTGCTCATTCTCTGTCTCTCAAAAAATAAATAAACGTTAAAAAAATATTTTTTTAAAAAAAGAAATGACTGTCTTCTCACTCAGAAATCCCTGCTACAACATTTCCTGACATTCTACTTCTGCTTGAATACATTCATTAATGAGAAGATCACTATTTTGAGATACCCTGTTCCATTGTCAAAGAACTGGAATTGCTACACCTTATAAAGATCCCAAATTGAGGACTAGAAGTACTAGATCTCCTCTGTGGAACAATGAAAACCAAGTCTATTCCTTATCCCAGGGCAGCCTTTCAAATGTTAAAGAAAAATATTAAATATTTGTAATTTACCTTTTTCCAAAATAAGCTTTCCTAGGCTTTAATAATGTGGTTTCCAGGCCCTTTACTTCCTGGCACCTTCTCACCCAGTGCTGGCCAGAACAACAGCACTGTCTTTAGAGCACAGTCCCCAGACACCAGCTCAGCTTTCCAGATGAGACCTGACCAATACAGAGTAGAAAGAACTTAATACAACTTGTCCTTAATCTGAAGTCAATACTTTTAAATTTGCCATATGTAAAGAGGTTGGCTTTGGCCTCATGAAGCAAGAAACCAGAGTTTAAGGATTAAAGGCAAAAATCTTTTCTTTTCTCACATGAATCTTTCCAAAGATATAAAAATAACAACATATGATATCTGCAGAGCACTTTAGAGTCCACTAAATGTCTTCATGTACATTATCACATTTAGTGACAGGCAGGTGTTAGTTATCCCCATTTTTCAGATGAAAAAAAACAAGGTCATGGAACAAGTGACAGAGCCAGAACAAGAACTGACTCATTCACACCCTAAGTCCAGCACTCTTTCCATGGTAGCAATGCTGCTTCATATAATCAAATAATCATCAAATGGGTGACCTCCCTCTAAACAACCAACTAGGAGACAAATTTTGCAACAGAGCCCTAATATGGTAATGACTTTTAAATCAATAAGAAAAAGATTGGCAATCTGATAGAACAATAGACAATGAATTTGTCTGGCGGGTTCACAGAAAAAGAAATACAAATAGCCAACAAGCTTAAGATGCTCAGTTTGACTCATAGTTTTAGAATGCAAATTAAAACATCAGTAGTCTATCATTTTTCACTAACCAAATGGGCAAAAAAAATTTTAAAACCTGATAATGCACATACTGGTGACAGTGTGGGAATAATAGAAACTTTTCTGTTGAATGAAAGAAGAAATTAATGCACTGGGAGTGAAAGTGCTCTTTGGTACAAATTTTTGAAGGTCAATTTGGCAATAACTATTTAAATTTGAACATATTTGCCCTTTGACCTAGTAATTCCACTTTAAAGACTATGGCCTCAAGGCTTATCTAAGTGTGCAAAAATATTTGTCCAGGATGTTTTTTGTTGAATTACTACATTAGCAAGTCAATGGACACATTCTAAATATCTGTCCTTAAGGGATTATTAAATAAAGCACAGTACATCCATGCAATAGAGCACTGTGTGGCTATTAAAAAAGTGAGGTGTGTCAATTTTTAGCCATGGACACACATCCATGGTGTATTAAGTGAATAAAGGGGATTGCAAAATGATATATAACACGATTCCACTTGTAAAAAAAAACACATATATATGTAGTCATTTATATGTATAACTATTCATGTTGTGAATATACATATCCATACACCTGTTTAATAAAACAAAATGTTTGGAAGGACAGAATACATACCAAATCATCAACAATGACTATTTCTGGAAAGTGGAATTCCATAATATAAACGATTGGGAATAACAGAGGACTTCTACATTTCGGGCTTCTTGTATAATATACCATACTCAGGAAGAGTTCTGAAATATTTTGTAATGTCTAGAACATTACAAAAACTAGTATATAATGGGGTTTCCTTTTGTACTAAAAATTTATCAGTCCCATTACTTTTCATTTACTAAGTAACTACTTTTTGTCAGGCATTATACTAAGCACTACACACATCTTATTTAAAATAACTTGCACACTAAAACACGGATGAGTTAAGTATTAACATCCTTCATTACAATAAAAGTGTGGCCCAAACTTCTGATATTATAATCCATTGACTGCATGAGGGGATACACATACTTGGCCAACCGAAATTCTTTCTGACCTGTATCTAATGATGGTAAGAGAAATCAAAATAGCAAAAATTCAGATTTTTAAGGGACCTCAAGAGAGATAAAGTTATCAAGTTCACAATCAATGGATGAAGAGACTTGTGTGTTAATATTTCCATTTCTTTGACATTGAGGCCAAAAGTTGATCCCATGTTTCTAATGTCTTACACGCATCAGATGTTTTAGATTATATGTCACCATTTTCAAAAGGGTCTATGCAGTTGATGAGGTTCTCTGCAAAAAGGAAAGTTCCCTACAGAATTAACTTATTTTTCCATCAATCACCATCTAGAAAACATGCAAGGGACTTTGGATCCTGGAACACAATCAGGGCAAAAATTGTATGTATCAATTTTTGATAAAAACTATTATAGATGAGATAATGTTGGGGGAAGGAGCACAGAGAGAGAGAGAGAGAGAGAGAGAGAGAGAGAGAGGAAGAACATTTGAAATCATGTGTCTCAACCATTCATTTGTCTTTAAGGAAGAAAATGGGAGGAGTTGGTATCAAGTGAAAGCTCCCTTCAAATACTTAGTAGAGGCTGCCATTTGAAAGGAGAGTTAAATTTTCTTTGTGCCATTCTAAAGTAAACAACTAGAACCAATGGAAGCTAGAGAAAGATAGATTTCAGTTCAATACATGGGTAACTTTGTAATAAAATTGTCCACATGGAATGGACTGCCTCAGGAAGAGGTGAATTCGTCACCTTTTAAAGTTTAAGCACAATTAGAATGAACACTTGGTAGAATGCTATGGTAGACCTTTATGAATTGAATATTTCCTCAAATTAGATGACCTTTATGTTCCTTTGAATGGTTTTTTGCTCACTCATATTCTCTTATATACCATATTTTCTATTCAAAGATAGTAAAACATGTGGGAATCTGTGCATATATCAATCTAAAAATCAAAAGTAGAAAAACAAAGCAGAGAAATAAAAGCCAATGTTTACTGACTGCTTATTTTGTGCCAGGTACTATTTGAAGTCCTTATGTATTAACTCATTTAATGAGTAATTAACTCATGAGTATTAATTCATGAAATTAGGTAGTTCCTAATATGATCTTTATTATACAGATGAAGACACTGATGTACAGACAGGTTAAGAAACTTGACCGAGGTCACACAGCTACTAAATGGAGGAATCAGGATTCAAGTTTAATCTGTCTGGCTCCAAAGTCCATTTTCTTAACTCTATGCTAGTGACTAAGAGTGATGTTTACTGACTTAAAAACAGCTGAATATTTCATCAGTCAGAAATCTCCATAAAATATACATTCTTTGAAAAACTTTATCATAAGGATGAGTCAGATAAACCTTAAATTATCCAAATAGACACAAAATTCAAATTCAGTTTTATTTTCCAAGTCCCTAAGAACATTTACACAGGCCCACATAAAGAGAATGATTATCACTTCCAAAGTTAGAAGTGTAGTGTCTCCCATGTTTGGTTTAGGGGTGAAATGACAAGAACATGGGCCTGAATGCAGTCTCTCAGTCCTGTCACCAGCACACTGTGAGACAGCGGGTGAGCCACCTGGCCACTCTTTGAATAAGAGCATGGGCCCCCAAAATTCCATTTAACCTGAAAAGACTCCATAAAGCATTTAACTGAGAATTGTTTGAGTAATATATATTTATGGCTTTTTTTTTTTTTTTTTTACCCCGGACCTTCATATTTATTGGGATACTACCTTTCTCAGAGCTGGTAAGAAATATAGAGGTCCCCTTCCTCATGATTCATCCTTTTTTCATGATCCATCAAGGTTTATTTTGGAGATCTTAGCTAGAAGTTTCATTTCCCCTATGAAAAAGAGAGATTAATTCACAGAGGTGATTATATTAACAAGGAATAACATGCTATGTAGCCAGTGAAAACACTTTTAAGGTCCAAGAGGAGCAAGACACAAAAGTAATCAACTATATAATCCCATAAATAACTTTAAAATTGCACTACATTACCAAAATTTTATTCATCCCATCAAGCAGACATTATTACCTGCTAGTGTTTCTGTCTTTCTAACATCCCACTTCCTACTTTTCTGGTACACACATTTTGTGTGTGTGTGTGCGTGTGTTTGTGTAACTAACACATTAACAATTCACCATATCAGATCGCACTAAACCAAACAAAACTAAAATTGAAAAAGCAAAAACAAAATGTATTTAATTTCTTATATATACTTTATTGTTCATATTTATGTATAATAGGCCTTGTTACAGATTATTTGAAACAGTTCTCAAGATTACTTCCACTAAAATAGGAATAAGTAAAAAAATCAGGGTGTGGGAAATTATAAATTATGATAGAATATCAAAACCAAAAGAAAGATTAGACTTGCATATATATTCTATGCTATTATTAAAATTGAGCTAAAATTTTGTCTCCAAGCATCTGGGTAGCTTCTAAAAAATGGAGAAAGAAAATTAGATACGTGACTCTCTCTCTCCCTTTCTTTTTTTTCTTTTTTGTCATGTAAAAAGGAGAATTTAAAGAAGTTCAAAGATTTTTTTTTCCAAAGGCCTTAAAACAAGGGACATTAGGGGATATAAAAGGCAATCTATTTAGTATCACCCCTATAGTATATGCCTAATAGGTTTTAGTTTTTAAAATTTTATTTTGTATAGCATTCCTCAGTGTAAACCAAGACAGAATGTCAAACCATAACTTAGTGAAAATTATTTTGCAGATGTCGAGGATGGGGAAAGGAGTAGAGGATTAAATTCAGACAGATCTGGCTGCTCACTCTTATGACTACACCTATCTTTTTGAATGGATTCAGCAAGCCTTAATGGCTACTCATGGCAAGAAAATCCATCATGACAGCAACCTGACACAAATCCTTATAACCTAAGCAATGCACAGAAGCCTCTGAGAAAAGTTAGTCCTATGGTCTTCACAACGTGAAGATGATGACCTGGGAATCTCACCCTGTGTCCCAGACTAATTGTGAAACCTTCCCTGAAGGCAGAGCTAACTCAGCCTTATGTAATTTCACCCCTAATGACTATCTTCTTCATTTCTATGTCATTTCTCTCATTATAATATCGTTAATAGGAACAGGTGTCTTCACGGCTGTATAAGACAGTCTCAGGCAGCCTTTGATTTATTTGGCTGACTCCGATTTATCTTACTATTGTGATCTCCAAAATATGGACATTTCTCTTTGGCATCTTGTCTTACTGAATGGCCTGTGTTTTTTAAAATCACTGTCTTGTATTTATTTTTATGTACCAAACCTTATATTTCTCTGCTCCAGTTCAGTAGATTTTTTATCACAAATATGATTCCACATTTTCCAACCTTTTACATATCTTTCTTAATACTTTCTCTTTCACTTTTGTATTTCTACCACAGTCTTCTCTACTGATATTCCCCACTTGAGACATAAAAAAAATAGAAGTTTTTTCAAAGTTTACTCTATTTTACTCTAGTTTGTGAGTGTTAATTTTATTATTATCTAAGCTTAAATGTAAGATTTTTATAATTTGTATTAATGTATACCATTGGTATATCCCCACCCCACCCACTCAGGTTCTCTGGGAGGCATGGAATGCCCCCAACCCTACAAAGAACTTCAGCATTTAATATGTTTGCATCCAGATCACCCCTTTAAGTTCACCTTGGTGATCAGTGCAGTAAAGAACTACCCAAGTAAGTACTTTCCAGGGCAGAGAGGGCCTCTTGGCATGGGTCTGTCAAGCAGTATTCCCAGAGGCCCTTAAGAACTCCTCAAGCCCCATCTGCTCATTGATCAGTTGTAAAATACATTTACGTGATTGCTCATATGTTAGTTAATGTTTCTTAAGTGAGAAGGTCTTTTATTTGTTGGAACATCAAATACAATATTTATTTTTAAAACCTGTTATTAAATATTCAGTGATATTTACAATTAACAGCATCTTAGATCCCAGGAAATATGACAGTAGACCTTATACCATTCCTTTAGAAACAGTGAGTTAATAGGACCAGTCATTTATTGAAGCCTTTCCTGGTGCATGACAATTAAACCATACCAACTACTTTATGATGTATGGTCATGCTTCCATATCTCCCAGAAGTCTAATAATTATAAATAACTTCAAAAAATAATAAAAAAGGGGTAGAATACAGCCTCACTTTGTGCCCTTGTGAATTGTTCTCTAGTCTATAGAAGACCATTCGTACCTACATGGATTCTTGACATAATGTTAAGACACCAGGTTTGTACAAGCATTGGTAACTGCAGATGCATATCATCATGACATTTAACTCTGTCCAGACAAGCAAGGACTTGCTCATAGTCCTGTGATTACTGTGAACTTTCTTATTAGGCAATAATAAATATAAGGGTGATAGGAGATTATCCTACCACCTGTTTGTTCCATATATATAGACCTGAAAAATTCAAAAAAAGAAATTCTCATTAAATTTGGATAGGAATGTCCAATAAAATATATACTTTAATGGATGTAGAATGTTGCCTTTTAAAAGGTGACAGAAATTTAAATCCAAACTACTCAAATAGAATCTTGCACATAGAATTTGACAAAGGAACCCTTGAACAGACTTTGAACAATTTTAATGATCAAAAAAAAATTTACCTTGTACATTTTTAAAGCTTATTTATTTATTTTGAGATAGAGAGCATAAGTGGGGGAGGAACAAAAACAGAGAGAGAGAGAGAGAGAGAGAGAGAGAGAGAGAGAATCCCAATCAGGCTCCACACTATCAGCACAGGCCCAAGGCAGGGCTTGAACTCACAAACCGTGAGATTATGACCTGAGCTGAAATCAAGAGTCAGATGCTTAACCAACTGAGCCACCCAGGTGCCCTTACCTTGTACTTTTTATTTTATCTTTATTTGTTTAATGTTTATTTATTTTTGAGAGCAGAGAGAGAGACAGAGACAGAATCAGAAACAGGCTGCAGGCTCAGAGCTATCAGCACAGACCCCAACACGGAATCATGAGCCCTGGGAATCACGACCTGAGCTGAAGCCAGACACTAAACCAATTGAGCCACCCAGGTGCCCCTACCTTGTGCTTTTTAAATGGAGCCTTTCAATGAATATTTTTATGGTGGACATAGTAGATGCACTTTGTTACATATTTAAATTATCAAAAAATGCAAAGATAAAACTGCTTTTAAAACATGTCATTCTAGTTAAGGATCATTATAATGCATAATGCATATGTGGCTAATTCAAACTAAATTTCTTTGAATGGAGAATGAGAGAGCACAACTGAAGCAAAATTTGAGTTAGTTTATATCTTACAGTATATGTCTTAGGGAAGAAATCACCATCGCAAAACTAAATACAATAAACATTTTTCAAACATTTACCAAATATAAGACACTATGCTAAACATTTTACATAATTTAGGTCATAAAAATCCCTACCAATGCTCCCAAGCAGATATTTTATAATTTCCATTTTACTGTTATTATTCCCATTTTATAGGTGATGAAACTAAAGTTGAAAAAGGAGGTAGTTTGCTCAGCAAATAAGTGAAAAGGCAAAGTTTCAGGCCCATAGGATTTGGTCCCAGAGCCTCTGTCTTGACCACTACACTGTTGAGAACATTGGGCATTCTGCTGGGCAAGTTTTCTATGTAAATCCCCCAAGTTAGGTGTCTCCACAATTCCAGGGTGAATGGAAAACTCTTTCACCTTCAAGACTGGTCCTCTGATTTGCACACATACAGCTCTTTTACATTCTGAAAAGGGAGACTCGTATGTAATCCTGAAACTAAAACTTTTTTCTCCTACTGGATTTAATTCCAAAGATATAATAACTACTATGATTAAATATCTCAGTGGCTTCACATATTTCGATTTAGAATGTCATATGGCTACAGTCCTTAATTCTACTATAAGTGCCCTTCCCTTTCAGGTTAACTGCATGCCAATTAAATACTCTGCACAAAGGCAAGGTGACTCTGGAGGGAAACATGCAATTATGTAGTCTCCAAGTAGTAATTATCTAAAATTAATTGATGTTTTGTGGGAGTTTTGATCATAACAAACAATATTTACAATTGCAATTCAATTCCAAGATATCTTCTTACTCTGCTTAGGCATCTAGCTATCTGTTCAGTCATGTCTTCTCATGTTTGGGAAACATATAGGACTTATGGTACAGTTAAATGAATGTTTTATTAATTCCAAAGGGAGCTCTTTGAACAGGAAAGATATGCCATGGTGTGGAAGAAAGAACACTGTAGAACCCAAGGGTACTTAAGAAAAAACACTGGCCTTCCAAGTGTCCACTTGGGTTAACATTTCTGACTTTCATTGTAAAGTCTACTGTTGTTATTTGTATAACCTCATCAGGAAAATTAAAGATTCATTTCCCACACTTTTCTCCAATCCTCCATCCTCTGTCTGCCATCAAAAGATAAGAGATCTAAGATTCTGTCCCATTTGAACGAGTCAACTCAGCCATTTTTCAAGTCTCTCAGGATAGTGATTTGCTTGTGTTCCCTTTTTCCCACTAAAATAGAAACTTTTGAAAGTGCAGGCTGGGGCTTATTATCAAAGATCCTTTGTAGTTATTAGGCACAAGAAATTTGTGTCTCTGATGCCTATCACATATTTAATAAGAAGACATAATTACTGCAAATGGTCCCCTGCTTGAAACCAGTGACCATTCCTATTACATACTTCTTTTTGAAATAACCATTTGTGTTGAAAACACCACCCAAGGAGCACTTACAGAACACTCACTGGTGACAATGCACCAAGATAAGTGTGTGATCAAATGATACTTGTCTGGGTTTCTGACATTCTCTGCTTTAAGAAGGACAGAGAGCATTAACACCAACAGACATGAAAATATATGATGGATAAGCTTATGTTAAATTCCACTCTGAGCTCCACATTCCTAGGAAACGCTTGTTTGGTTTTCATACCCTAGAAAGAAAGTGCATTCATTTAGCATGTTGAGATTGGGTTCAATCTAATTGAGAAAATTTTCAGTGTTGATGTTTCACTATTGAAGAATCTCCCCCAGCTCTTCCTTCAAAGGGTTGCACCCATTCTGAATCAGAGAGAAAAGCTTTCACCGTTATTCTTTGGAGGAAATAGTCTTTGGTTCATACTCCTCTCTCAATCACACCTGTCCTCACTTTCCACATCAGCTTTCTTCACAATCAGTGCATTACTGTTTATTCTCCCTATTCTCTGTCTCTACATCCTCTGACCCCCTTCTCCTACAGGTTTTAAAGTGAAGGAGACCACACTCCCACTCAGAACCCCAGAGCAGGGAAATTACAGAGCTGTCACAGCTCAGCAGTGGGACCACCAAGCACCTTGGAGTCTAAAGAATAAATGGAAATCCAGTATATATTTTAATGAGTCACTGCATTTGACCATGAAATAAATATCTCCCAATGAAAGAAATGGATATCTGTATATGTGAGTAAAGGGTCAGTCATTGCTTCCAGGGTGTCACTTTGGTGAAGGTTAAAGAAATTATACATTAGTGGCTACATTAAATCAATAGATATTTTTAAGCAGGCATTTATACTTCACAATTATTGGAAAGAATGAATGGATGGATAATGTAGAAAAATACCTATCAGCAATAATCTGTAATAAAATTGGTATTCGCAGTAGCCTACAAAACAATAAAAAATTTATTAGAATGCCAGAGATTCCTCATGCAGCCTACCATGCCTCAAACTTTGCTGTGGAATTGCTTATTCTTTAAAGTGAAGGGAGTTGGGGCACCTGGGTGGCTCAGCAGGTTAAGCCTCTGACTTCAGCTCTGATCATGATCTTGCTGTTCCTGAGCTCAAGCCCCATGATAGGATCTGCACTGACAGTGTGGAGCCTGCTTAGGATTCTCTCACTCCATCTCCCCCTGTCCCTGCTCCCCCCCCCATAAATAAGTAAACTTTAAAGAAAATAAATAAAGTGAAGGGAGTTGCTGAAGTCTTTGACCTCAGAAAGGAAACGTGACAAATAATTGATAATTTCACACATCCAGAAATGTAATAATTAAGTGATTATATATCCATGATTCTCTGGTAAGCATCCTTTCCAGCTGTTAACCTAGTAGTACTTTGAGGATCTGTAACTAATTCCAGAATGATTAGTGTGTGGTCCCTGCATCATAAGTATTCTCCAGTCCTTAAGTTTATAGGGAGAAAGGCTTAGCTGATCCAATATCACCATCCCAGCCTAATACAATCTCTCAAAACTCCCTTGTCTTTGCACAGCACAAATCACTGTTCCTCCCCAGATTGGGTTTGCTAAAACATCCTGAATTCAGACAAATCAGCAAATTCCCTAGAAAGATTTTTTCAAAGGTTTATATGGGGGTTACTAGGAATTTTCAATGAAAAGATACAGACTAAATAGATCAATCGATTGACTAACTGATTGATTAATGTGGTTCTTGCCCCTTCTTCAGGGAAAGAGATCTTGGCTTTAATCATCTAATCTGGTCTTAGAAATCACTTTCAAAAGAAGCCCAAGAAAATCATATTATGTTAAAAAAATTCTATTTTCTTCAAGCACAAATATCAATACTACCATCCCAAGCAAACACATTCAATTTTCCAAAATACTAGTAAAATTTTACCAGTGCTTTGGGTTCTCCTGACCCAACTCAAAGGGAAGATTTGCATAAAAACTAGTCCAAAGTTATAAGTAAAATATTACACATTTTTCTAATGTATTATTAATTAGAAAACTATTAAACATTTCCCATTATTTGATTTCTTTGAACAGTGGAACACAGAACCCAGAATTTTGCTTTTCATATTTTTCTTCATAAATGATCTAATTAATATATGTCTCTGGGCAGTATAATTTCATAAACCAACCTCCAAAAAGAAACACCTGCTCTTTTTCCTGAGATCTCAAGAATGCAATCAACATCCACTTTATAAGAATGACGGTATTAATAAATGAAACTACAAAATTGCATCACCCACTGGGAGCAATACATTGCCCTGCGAAGTTATTCTACAAATGAAGGACCAAAGGGCAGTCAGCCTTCAGTGCCAGAGGAGAGTTCTGAGGAGAGCCACATGGAAGAGAAATTCGCAGCCCAAATGGTTATCAGAATTATCTGAAGGGCAATGAAAATGTATAAAATCTGAGTACCTCTAGTAGACTCACTGACTCAGATTCTCAAGAGGTTAACCCAGGAATACATAGTTTATAATAGCTGCTCAGTGATCCTGATGACCTACAGTTAGGGAACCCATTAATCCAGGACAGTGTTTCTCAAAGTGTGGTCCCCAAACAGCAGCATCGACATTAGAATTGTGATTCACTGGGCTTCACCCTAGACCTCCTGAACCCAAACACTGTGGGTAAGGCCCAGAAAGCCACCTGAGCTTTAGCAAGATGACTTAGCAATCACCTTCAGGTGATTAGGATGCAGCTGAAGTTTGAGAACCACTGACGTAGAGAATTTAAATTAAGCCACAACCTAAAAAAAGAACCAAAGTATTTCATCCTTATGTGGTCCTTTTGCAATCTGAAGACAACTTAAAACCAACTAATTTAACTTTCTAGGGATTCTGATAGCAATTATTTTTGGAGGGAGCAAACAGTGTAGGACTGTACTATATATGACTGTGGGAAAGAAAGGACACCTAAAGCTACATTGCCCGTGCTTAGATTTCATGCCCCAAAATAGGCAAATTCTGCATGTGACAGAGAATGTATTGAACATGAGTAATTGGGGAACTTCTGTTTCCTGACATTTGCAGAGACATTTTAAAGAGCTGATAACAATATGTCCTAGGTTAAAGAAATGAACTTAATTTGTTTTATGTATGTGAGTTTTTACCCACTAAACAGTAAAAAAAAATCTATATTTTTTATGATGCTTTGTGTATTCGTCCTTCCCACTTACTTCTGTTCCTGCAGGTATTATACACCTATCTTCCTAAATGGCACCCCAAATCTTCCTCTCTGACCCTTGTAACTTTGGATATTTCTCTAAGAATCTGAGACTCTAGAGCAGTATTTCTCAATTTATTTTCATTTTCACACCTCTTTTGAAAGAGATATTTTTAAACATGTTTTCCTAATCTCATGATATACCACAGATATACTATATAGCTATTTCTGTACTGCATGTATATCTGTGGTTTATCTATAAAAGGAGTAGTACTTTTCTCACCCCTCCCAAGAACTAATTTGCATCACCTTGGGAATAATATCACCCTTGTTGAGCACACACCCTTTATAGTTATAAGTACAATTTGGTTGTGATATGCTAGATGTAAGAGATGTTATATTTATTTCTCAAAATCAAAAAATCAAGAAATCAAAACCATTGATGGTTATTACCTGGGGCACACCCACATTAGAACTGGTACACAATGCTGGAAAACTGCAGGGGGACCTTGGATTTCAGCCCATCATTGCTGACACCAAGATGCTCTTGGCCCTATCGCCTCCAAAGGATTTCAGGGAGCTGGAGCAGGAAGTGTCTCTTCCTTCCCACTGCCTGCCAAAATGCAAGCACAAAGCACTCACACTCCAGCTATTTCTACTGTTGAGTTGAGCTACTTTTCTGCTCCCTTAATCCTATGAGTCACCTCTCTATTAACCCAGCTCCTCCTTCACTGAACCCAGACTTTAAAAAACAAAAGCCTTTTAATTTGAAACCCTGAATCAAGGCAAACTGAGATCACACATGGCTGCCTTCTGCAGGTAGAAAGAAGAGCGATACATCCCAATCCTGTGGGGTAAAACTACAAGCCAGTTTATTTCTTAATTGCTTTATCCTACTATGTCTAAAGTCTAGATTTATCAGAGGCTGGGCTACAGTTGGTTGCAAGGTACAGTTTTAAATCCTGGAGAGACCTCTTTCCCAGTGGGCAACTTGTTGAAAAAAGTTCTTGTTTCAGACTTAACACCATTTTACATAAACAGCACAGGCTTAGCTTCAGAGAAATAAAGTTTCTAATCCTAGGATCAACAGTGAGTACCTGTGTGGTATACCAATACCTATATTCTATAATTTTCAGTGAGTGCCTTCATCTGTAAACTGAGAAGTATAACAACTATTAAAAAGGGTTATGGTGGATATTAAAAGAGAATGCATGATAAATTCTACACAGTACCTGGTATAGGGTAGATGATCAATAAATGGCAGCCTTATCATTATTAGCACTAAGTCAACCAACTGAAATGAAAGTTTTCTCATTCATTGATTCCAAACACCCGATCGGGGAAGTATCAAGGAGTACTGGATAAATAACTTCACCATAAAGTTCTCCCCTCTTTATACAGAGCAGATGGTATTTCTTATAGCTCAAGCTCAAGCCATGATGGGCCAGGAAAAGATCTGATTTAGAAAAGAAAGTGGAGTAGAAACTGGAGTGCCACCCAGGCACAGTCAGTTGAGTGTCTGACTCTTGATGAGTGAGGTTCCATGCTCAGGTCATGATCCCAGGATCGTGGAATCCAACCCCCAGTCGGGCTCCATGCTGAGCATGGAACCTGCTTAAGATCTCCCCACCTCTCTCTCTCTCTCTCCCTCTCTCTCTCTCTCCCTCTGCCCCTCTCTTCCACTTGTGCTCCCTCTCTCTAAAATTTAAAAAAAAAAAAAAAAGGTAGAGTAATTCCTGAGTATACAGTGGCGGAAAGATGAACATGAACTAGGCTGGGTGGGCTGGGAAGTAGGATTAGTCATCTTGGGACTCACATTCATTCCAATCAAACTTCATCTGAGTGCCTGGGTAGCTTCCATCTCCTTCACTGGAGTACAATGTCCTATCAGCTGGAGACACTTGTCCACTGACATTCTTTTGATCAAGGGATATAATGTTGCAAGTTTAGAATTGGCTAATAAGAAAGTTAACTGTGAACACAGTACAAATTGATATTCATCAACAGCTTTTTCTAGGAACATCCCAACTTTTGACTTGCTGTGTTGCTCTCTTATAACTGATTCAGTCAGCAGGGAATAATTAGCAGCCATGCCACACAGGAACAAAGTGTGCAGATTTGAGTTGATGTTGTGCTTAATGAGTCTATTTTAAAAGTTAGAAATCACCCAGCTTCCTGTCAACCTCCACTTATCACTTTCTCATGTAGAGTGTGACAAAAATCAGAACCCATGCAAACGGGGTAATTCAGTCCTGAAATGTGCCATTTGCCTACATGCCCAGGGTCAAGGTTTATACCAAACTAGGAAAGAAAGCAGCTTTTCTTTTTTTATTATATCTACAATGACTACTATGAGGTTAGTGGGAAATAAAGACCAAGAAAAACTATCAGCTGGTCACTTTGATATATTTGAACAGGTCAATAAATGTATGACTATCATCCTGACCACCACATGACTTAGTTCTTACATACAGCAAGAAAAAATTTTAAAAAGAAACTGTCCTACAAATGTTCTACTAATCTGTGAAGTCATTCTAGTTTGCTCAAGCATTATTGATTGAGAAATATTTTCCCAGTCCACTTTTCTATGACAATCTTTCCCCATTGTCAGACAAAGAAATTTCACATCTGTTCTCACAATTTGTTGCAGAGTGACTCTACTGGGACCCTCTTTTCCAAAGTCCAATGAGTTTTGCACTGTTAGGATGTGGGAGATGCAGAAGCGGTGGCATGAGTCATCTGGAATTGACTCTAAAGCAGGTCGGGCTGACTTGCTCTGGGAGACCTCCCACCTGAACAATGGGAAGGTTGAAGTTCCTTTTCTTTCCTTTTTCTTATTCTCCCTTTATCTTCTGTCACCCTCCTTCCCCACCTAAGCCTATTAAATGCCTAATGCAAATGCCACTCTCCTTTTGAAATCTTATTTTCAGGAAAAATTTTTCCTCATGAAATTAGCAGAAAAATAGAGACTTTTGACAAAATAGCTTCGCTGATTCACAATTTCAAGTATCTTGGATTTGCCACACCCTCTCTATGCACACAGCTATTCCCCCTACCCCTCTTCTTGACACTCTTCTCTCTCTCCCTTATAATCCTTTTTTAAAATGATGTCAGATTAATGTTTCCAGAACACAAGTCTTCATGCCTCACTATGCTCATAGTAGCGATTCAATCAAGTGTGAGATTTCACCAGTCACTAATAGAAGGCTACTGTAATTTATTTCTCAAATATTAATATATATATTTTAAAATATTCCTACATTATAATTTCATTTTAGGAATTTAAGTCACAATCACTATATTCTAAATCACATTATCAATGTGATCATAAT
Organism: Herpailurus yagouaroundi; assembly: GCF_014898765.1. NCBI lineage: Eukaryota > Metazoa > Chordata > Mammalia > Carnivora > Felidae > Herpailurus > Herpailurus yagouaroundi. The sequence goes on along the minus strand of NW_024412394.1, from coordinate 50,236,527 downwards.
GAAATCCTCTCTATATATAATCCAGGAGTCACAGATGATATTCTGAAAAACTACACAGAGTCCCAAGACTTAAAGGTCAGCCATCGCACAATATGACTTATCTAAGGGCTTCAGTCTAAATATCAGACCCCTCTACCCAGCCCATAGCAACTAGTCAACCCCCTACGTACTCCCTAACTTGGTCTCACCCCTCTATCTAGGCCTGGCTCCAGCATCTCCTCTCTTGTGCAATCCATTCTCCTGGGATATTTCCACACCCCTGTTCCATCATTTTCTATCAGCTCTATGTGATAACAATAATGAAGACCCCTAAAGATTTATTAGTCTGTGCTTTGCAGTACAGCTGTACCTTAAGCTGATTGCTTTTTTGTGCTACAGGAACAGTGTATGGATTAAGCTAAATGTTAATAGATTATTTGGAATATCTACATTTGGAAGCTCCTTCTTGAAGCTTCTATAAATTCTTCAGCCTAAAGTGATGTTTCCTTACCAAAATTTCTGTGTCACTTTTATAAGAACAATGATTTGTTTCTAACCTATCTTATAGAGGTCTCTGTTTGCTTCATGTTTATTATTGATAATCCTTGAGCTATATTATAAATTCCTGGTGAGCATGAGTCCTGTCTTTATATTACTTTTATTTTCCATAGCACCTAACAAGTGCTGAGTGCATTAATAAATGTTTGCTTGATCTAGATTTTATCTTGACTGATGTTTCACTTATATACTTTGGATTGGAAATATGTTTTATGATTCTAGAAACACATTTTAGTCTTATAGATTTTTAGTATTATGAAGGGGACTGGTCATAGTACTAATTATTTAGAGGCAACTAATCTCATAGGTCACTGGTATCAACAAAAATAAATTGAAAATATAGTTTACAGTATACATGCATGATTAAGTACCAGCAAGATAACAAAATGTGACAAAGAAATAAGGGATAGAAAAACAACTCTATGCAGAAAAAAAAAGAAAAAAAAAAGAAAAAGCAGAGTATCACATAGCAAAGTAAATGAAAATTTGTTGATAAATTTCTCCAATAATAGAAAATTCCTCCTAATAGATGCATTTTTACACATAAAAGAAAATTTATTTGAATGTTTACCAAGAAAAAACAATAATTATTGAGTACTTACTACATGGCAGATACTGCTTTAAGCATTTTACATATAGTAATGCATAAGCCCTATGATTTAAGATTACTGTCTCCTTTTATCAGATGAGGAAACTGAGGCACAAGGAGAGAAAGTAACTTGCCCAAGATCAGAAGGCTTATAAATGATAGAGCTGAAATTTGAACACAGGCTTCCAGCCGTGAGGTCTGTGCTGGTAACTTCTGTGTCTTATGAAAGCGGTAGTTGGCATGCAAAAGACTTTCAGACAGTTTTCTTAAATTTCTTACTCTCTATAATATGTTTTCCTTTGGGGAAGAAGCATTGAAAATATGAAATTAAAACTAAAGAAATTTCAAATGTGGTCTGTTTACATATACTAAAACCTATTTTCTATAAAAAAAATTAATAACTGACTTGAAAATCACTAGTGGTAAATAAATATGGTAATGAATTTAGGAAATGGTTGAGCCTGGTTCTTACCTGTGAAAATGAGTTTAAATAAAAATATATCCAACAAGTATTCACACCACCAGAGATTTTCTATTATCTCTATTGTAACACAATTCTAAAAATGTTTCTTTAATAATTTACTTTGCAGCTGTATCAAAAGCAGTATTACTTTTCACTCTATGAAAACAGTATGTGAAAGTTGAGCTAAATTTTACTCAAGTGTTTCGATTAAGCTTTTCACAAAAGCCTAGTGGAGGTTCATAACAGAATATGAAACATTTCAATTTATAAAGTGTTTTTCTTATAACTTTAAGTATAAAATTATTTTCATTCAATTTACAGCTTGAAATAGTCAGATGGGCTAACGTTATGCTATAGTAACAAAAAGAATCAGTGGCTTTAAAAAAAACCAACAACAAACTTATTTCTACCTTATGCTACCTATCTAACTGTATCTACTTCAGACCCTGTCAAATTGGGGGGTAGGAGGGAGAAAAGAAAGGACTCTGTTTACTTTTGTCCTACAAGGATTCACATTGATAAAGCTTCCACCATTTTATAAATCCATCATTTCAAGGCACATAGCCATAGCAACCAGAACTTCAATGATCACAAGTGATACCTTGCAGACATTTTCATTTTCATCAATATTAAAAGTTAATATTATCTTAATTAACTCATGAGCCTAAAAAGTTAAATTCTAATATTTCAGTTTTTAAAAGTTACTGTACAAATAAAGGTGAAAGTTTAGTAATCCAGCAATTTTTTAAATTGAAATTAAATTGAAGTTGAAATTGAAATTGCTTTGTGGAGAAAACTCATCAATTCATTTCACAAATATTTGTATATTCTCCATTTGTGTGGAACTGTTCACACAAGGCTAAAAGCAATTTGAGTTGAGAGAAGATGGCGGCAGAGTAGGAGGACCCTAGGCACACCTCATCCCACAAATACAATTAGATAACTATCAAGTCATCCTAAATACCCACAGAACTCAATCTGAAGACTAGCATAACACACTCCACAACTGAAGGTAGAAAAGTAGCCACATCAAAGAAGGTAGGAGGTATGGAGATGCTTCTTGGGACAGAAACAGATCATGGCTGCTGCAGTGATGAGGGAACTGTGGTCATGGAGAAGAGTGAGATACAGACTAGCATATGGGGAAAGCGAACGCCCTGGATTGGAAAGAGAGGGGGCCCAAATTGCCTGAGTTCTTGCAACCAGTGGAATTTAAAGCCTGGGGTTTTAAAGGTCAGCACTTTGGGCTCCGGAAGAGCTCCAAGGACACTGGGGCTGACCTTTGAGAAAAGGCAGAGCAAACAGCTTAAAGATAGACAGCCTGTTAACAGTGATCTATAGAGCATCTGGAGTGTACCGTGGGGAAGCTAGCTGCTCAATTCAGAGTATGTCCCAGAGAAGCAATGTTCATGGAGGGACCCTTCTGGGAACAGAGAAACTGGCAGGCACCATTTCCCTCTCACACCCCTCAGCACAAGCTTAGGGCCACCTGTGGGAACCAGCACAGCACCCACACTGGCTACCTACCTTACTTACAGCAAGCCCTGCCCCACAATGCTCCAGAAGAACTGCTCTCCCAGTCACATTTGTCTAAGTCCCAGCAAGGTGGGCCACCAAGAAGACTAGCCCAACCCTCTGCCAACAGGAAGGAGTTGTGAAAGGCCTTGTATCCAGCAGCAGTGGTGACAGGCCTTTTTTCACAAGCAGGCCAGAGCACATCTAGTAAAACATGCCACATTCAGGCCAGGGACCAAACACTTCCCACAGTAGGCAAAGAAAGCCTCTGCAGATGAATGGCCTGAAGGATAAAGCAGCCAGAACATAACAACAGAGCACACACTGCACATATTGGAGACATTTCCCTCAGAAGCACCAGGCACTGGGGAACAAAGGACACTATAGGGACTCTTCATAATACCATTACCCAGAAGAACAAGAGACATAGTCCTAATGCACAAATACAGTTATTGAGAATTAAGCAAAATGAGAAGACAGAGAAATTTGTCCCAGATGAAAGAGCAGGACAAGGCCACAGCCAGAAATCTAAGCAAAGTACATATAAGTTACATGCCTGATATAGAATTAAAAGCAACAATCATAAGGATACTCACTGGACTTCAGAAAAGTGTAGAGGACATCATTGAGATCATGACACAGCAATAAGGAATAACATAGAAGAGATAAAGAGCTCGATAAATGAAATGAGAAACACGATGGAAGAAGCAGGCTAGAAGAAGCAGAGGAACAAATTAATGACCTAGAAGACAAAGTGATGGAAAGTAATCAAGCTGAACAAAAGAGAGAAAAAAGAATTATGCGAAACAAGAATAGACTTAGAGAACTCAGTGACTCCATCAAACATAATAACATTCATATTATGAGTCCCAGAAGAGAGAGAAAAGGAGACAGAAGATTTATTTGAATAAATAATAGCTGAAAACTTCCCTAATCTGGGGAAAAATAGATATCCAGATCCAGGAGGCACAGAAAACACACAGCAAAATCAATAAAAGGAGTTCCACACAAAGACGTATTATAATTAAAATGGCAAAATATAGTGATAAAGAAAAAAAAAGTTAAAAGCAGCAAGACAAAAGAGGACAGTTACATACAAAGGAAACCTCATGAGCTTATCAATGGATCTTTAAGCAGAAACTTTCCAAACCAGAAGGAATTGGTATGATATATTCAAAATGCTGAGTGGGAAAAACATGTATCCAAGAACAATCTATACAGCAAGGCTGAAATTCAGAATAGACGGAGAGAAAAAGAGATTCCGAGACAAACAAAAACTAAAGGAGTTCATGACCACTAAACCAGCCCTGCAAAAAATACTAAAGGGGATTCTCTGAGTGGAAAGGAAGACCAAAAGAGACAATATTAAGATACGAAACATAAAAGCAGTAAAAATGAACATTTCTGTAAACAATCAGTCAAGGAACTCACAAAATAAAAGAATATAAAACATGACACCATATGCCTAAAACATGGGAAGGAGAGGAGGAAATAATAGGTTCAAAATTAAACAACCATCAACCTAATACAGATGCTATATGCAGATGTTATATACAACTCTAATGGTAATCACAAATCAAAAACCACTAATAAGTATGGAAAGAATAAAGAAAAAAGAAATCCAAATATATCACTAAAGAATACCAGCAAAGCATGAAAGAGAGAAATACAATAAAGGGTCAGAGAAAATCTTCAGAAACAACCACAAAACAAATAATAAAATGGAGATAAATACATATCTATCAATAATTACTTTGAATGTAAATGGACTAAATGCTCCAGTCAAAAGACACAGAATGACAGAGTGGATAAAAAAACAAGATCTGTCTATAAGTTGCCTACAAGACACTTGATTTACACCTAGAGATACCTGCAGATTGAAAATGAGGGGATGGGGGGGGGTACCTGGGTGACTCGGTTGAGCGTCTGACTCTTGATGTCCGCTCAGGTCGTGACTGTAGATCAAACTCCACATTGTTTGAGTACAGAGCCTGCCTGGGATTCTCTCTCCCCCTGTCTCCCCTCCCCTGCTCACATGCTCTATCTGTCTCTCAAAATAAATAAATAAAAATTCTTAAAAGTTTAAAAGAAATCAGTCTGCACAACTCTGTTGCATTTCTGTACACTAACAATGAAGGAGCAGAAAGAGAATTTTTTTTTAAAAAATCCCATTTGTAATTTCACCAAGAATAATAAGTTGCCTAGGAATAAACCTGACCAAAGAGGTGAAAGACCTGTACTCTGAAAACTATAAAACACTGATGAAAGAAATTGAAGAGGACATAAAGAAATGGAAAGACATTGCATGCTAGTGGATTGGAAGAACAAATATTGTTAAAATGTCTATACTACCCAAACCAAGCTACACATTTAATGCAATCCCTATCAAAATACCAACAGCACTTTTAAAAGAACTAGAACAAACAATCCTAAAATTTGTATGGAGCCAAAAAGGACTCCAAACAGCCAAAGCAATCTTGAAAAAGAAAAGCAAAGCTGGAGGCATCACAATTCTGGACTTCAAGGTGTATTACAAAACTGTAGTGATCAAAACAGTATGGTACCAGCACAAGACATATAGATCAATGGAACAGAATAGAAAAAACAGAAAGAAACCCGCAATCATATGGTCAGTTCATCTTCAACAAAGCAGAAAGAATATCAATAGGAAAAAGACAGTCTTTTCAACAAATGGTGTTGGGAAGATTGGACAGCAACATACAAAAACATGAAACTGGACTACTTTCGTACACCTTTCACAAAAATAAACTCAAAATGGATTAAGGACCTAAATGTGAGACCTTCAACCATAAAAATCCTAGAAGAGAAAACAGGAAATACCTTCTTTGCCTTACACCATAGCAACTTTTTTCTCAATAGGTCTCCTGAGGCAAGGGAAACAAAAGCAAAAATAAACAATTGTAACTACATCAAAATAAAGGCTTCTTCAGAGTGAAGGAAACAATCAACAAAACTAAAAGGTAATGTACTGAATGGTAGAAAATATTTGAAAATGATATATCTGATAAAAGATTAGTATCTAAAATATATAAGAACTTATAAAACTCAATACCCAAAAAGCAAATAATCCAATTAAAACATGGGCAGAAGACATGAACAGACATTTCTCAAATGAAGACATCCAGATGGCCAACAGACACATGAAAAGATGCTCAACTTCACTTATCATTAGGAAAAGGCAAATCAAAACTACAATGATATACCACCTCACACCTGTCAGAATGGCTAAATCACAACACAAGAAACAACAGGCATTGCCAAGGATGTGGAGAAAAAGAATCCTCTTGCACTGTTGGTGGGAATACAAACTAGTGCAGCCACTGTGGAAGATAGTATGGAAGCTCCTCAAAGAGTTAAACAAACAAACAAACAAAACAAAACAAAAACAAACAAACAAACAAACAAAAAACAACTACCCTGTGAATCAGCAATCACACTATTGGGTATTTACCCAAAGAATACAAAAACACTAATTCAAAGGGATACATACACCCCAATATATGTAGCGGTATTATCTACAACAGCCAAGATATGGAAGCAGCCCTAGTGCCCTTTTACTGATGAAGAGATAAAGAAATGGTTTATATACACAATGGAATATTATTCAGCCATAAAAAGAATGAAATTTTGCTATTTGCAAAGACATGGCTGGAGCTAGGGAGTATGATGCTAAGTGAAATAAGTCAGTCCAAGAAAGACAAATACCATATGATGTCATTCATATGTGGAATTTAAGGAACAGACAAACCAGCAAAGGGAAAAAAGAGAGAGAAAGACAAACCAAGAAACAGATTCTTAACTATAGAGAACAAATTGATGGTTACCAGAGGGAGGTGTGTAGGGAGATGGGTGAAATAGGTGATGAGAATTAAGGAGTGCAGTTGTGGTGATGAGCACTGGGTAATTAAAATAAAACTTAAAAATCTATAAAAATTTTAAAAGTTAAAGGTTAAGAGCAATTAAAATTTTTGAGATATCAGACATCTACATCCACAAAGCTTTGAAAATAGGCCAGATAAGATGCCTACATAAAAAAAATCAAACAATGCCTAGTAGATAAATATCCTAAAAAGTGTCAAGAAAATTGTCATATTTGTTTAAAGATGAGAGATATTTGAGTAACAATTTTAAAGCTGGAAAAAAACATATATTTTGGGGTCCAACATCTTTATTTTACAGATGAAGAAAATGAGGCCTGAAAGGTTTCAAAATGACCTGTCCTAAATTACTCACAGTTAGGTAGTTGCTTAGTGTTGTTCAAAGAGTAAACTTATTTGATATAAATGAATACTATACACAAAATAAATGCAAAAAAGTAATGTATCTAGAAGTTGAAGGAGCACTAGGAAAAAGGATATATGGGAATTAAATAATTAAATCAAAATTTTATTTGCATTAGAAAAGATTATTATTGTCATAACAGAATAAAACATTTACACTTTAAAATCAGCACAAGAAAATGTTATGTTAAATGAAACCCTGTATCTTTAAAAGATCCATAATAAAACTGTTCTCATATAAACTATTGTATTATCCCAGAAAGTACTAGCCAAAATCTTTGAAAACTAGGACAGCAATTTAATGCTTAGCCTACTACCTTTTCAAAAAGCCAGAGAGGAAGAGAAAAATCCAAGAATAAAATTACAGCAACTTTATTAATTGCTACTCAAAATGCCAAATTTACATATGTTTAAATAAATCTAAATGGCAAAACTGACCGCTAAGCATTTTTAGACAAGTTTGGAAAATTAATTATGTACTTCATCTTTAAAAAACAACTTAGTATTCCAAGCATTTGCCTCTTTGTCAAAGATAATAAATTTGATTAAACTTATATAAATGACACTGTACTAAACAGGATAATAACTAAAAACATATGGAGAATGGGGTTAGCCTTACCCATTGCATCACTTCCAAATTTAAACCTAATACCAAGCATATATGCTTGACTTAGAGACTTTTTCTAGCCTTTTAAAGCTGCTGTTCATATAAAGGTCAGTAGGTTGTCTTTTCAAAATAAATCTGTAATCACTACACACTGTCATTGCATATGACCAAAATCATGATGAAAGACCAGAGGCTAAGACTTGGGTACAGGAGCTCAAGGAGTTAGAATGAAACAGTAGATGTAAGAATTCAAGCACACAGGCCAAGACCTGTCCCAGCCCCTCAACTGAAACAACCTATTTGACTTTTGGTAGTCATAATCTTGGCCATCTGAGCATTTCTTAATCCACAGTGACTCCCAGCCATGAGCTCACTCTTTCAGAAATAGTAGAAAACCACCATGAAGCCATGGTTCTTAGGTTACCTCATGAATCTTGTTGGTACATTTTATAGGACACCACTATTTATTCTCCACAGCAATGACTTTCAACTTTCCTGCTTTCCCAGCCCACCAAAGCAAGGCAACACTCCAAGTGAAAGAGTAGAATCACTTCAACCAGTTGGTTTTTATGCAGGGAAAATAGGAGGATGTAGATCTAAGAAACACAGCAAAATCTCAGGTTGCTTGCACCTTCAGCATTTCTATTTCCCCACCATGACCATTGATTGATGAGCACTACTGTAAAGCTTTGCAGTAAAACAACCTGACTAATCAAGTTTGTACTATAAGCCTGTAAGGCTCAATGACATGGAACAACACCTGCTAAAAAGAGAGCCTCACACACCTTTTGTGACAGAGTGTGAATTGTGACAAACTCCTGCCCTCCTTCAGGCCAGAGTGTGCCCCTATCTTGCTTCTCATCCTCCAGCACTCCCCATTACTGCCATCTCTTCCATACACACACATGCAGACACACATGTATCGGGGCACATGCAAACTTCAGTGTTCATAAGGCTTTAAAATTCTCATATTTAATCTTCACCATGACCCCCACATAAGGAAGCTCTTATTGGCCTCACTTAAGATATCACAAAAGTAAGGTGCAGAGCAGCTCAGAGTTAGAAAAAATTGGGAAAAATTAGAATTAGGAAAAATTAGAATTAGAAAGTGACAAAGTGAGGAGTCAAATTTCCATCTGCCAGATAATGTCCTAAAGCCTGCTTCTACTTCTAGGGTAAAGAGGGAACAAATGGGAGTCCTGGGGATATGAGACAATCACTTCCTATGTAGACCACTGATGTCGATGCTGTCCCTACTTACTCCTAGATGCCAGTATGCTGTATACCCACAAAATTGATTTTAAAGGCAAAGCCACAAATTTTGATTTTATTGTTCACAACTCACCTTAAGATAAAGTCTGAACCATCTCAATCAACCAGGTATCCAAGACTCTCCACAACCCCATTTGAACATATTTTTGCAAGCTTATCTGTCACTGTTATCTGACTGCAATTTCTAGTTCTGCCAAACAGATCTGTTCCCCCTCAGAGCAAATTTTCACTTGGCCAACCCACTCTAGACTAGCCTCTCCTCTATCAGAACTTTCCAAGAAAACTCTCACATGACCCATTCATTTGGCACTTATTTTAGAATGCCTTGGACTGTACCTTATGAAACAAGCATGTCTTGTCTCTACAGACTGGTGACAGAAATACAGAATGTCATAGCTAGGAGACAATTGAGGTATTATCTGGTCCAAAGCCCTCACATTACAGAAAAGTAAAGTGAGCCCACAGTCACACAGATCATATACCTATGATGTTCATTCAAACTATTACTATTTTATTTTACAATTCTAGATACTCTAATTTATTTCATACTAATTTTCAGCCCTACATTTATTATGTCAGTAGGCAAAAACTATAGTGTAATAATTTATGAAAGAACTTGGCTTGGAATCCAATAGCTCTGACTCCTCCTTGGAAACTAGGTCCATGATAATCAGATGAGTATATCCTACAGCAGCCAGCCCAGAGCCTGTACATAGCAGGCATTTATGAATTTATCCCAAGCATTTCCCATTCAAACAAAATGTTATTTATATACGTGACACATGTAGACATGATTTATCAGGCTAGTAATATTCTATAAAAACATCCATCCTTGATTCCTCCCTCTCCTTATACTCCATATCCAAGTGGGTTTTGTTTTAGCTCCAAGATCCATCTGCTTTTCTCCCTCTCCACTTCCATCATCCTAGCCCAGGCCATTATCAATGCTTATCTGGACTACCGAAATAAAAAAAGTCCCGATTGGTCTCCTTTCTTCCACTCTTCCCTCAGTTCCCATTCAATCAGTTCCCCTTATAAGCACATTACCCACACCCCAACCAATTCAGTGGTTTCTCATTTCACTTAGAATAAGATCTAAACTCATTACCATAATGCAAAAACTGTCCCTACATTGTCTCATACCTCATTCTCCATACCCTCCCTACTTGGCTTTCTTTCTGTCCCTCAAACATTCCAGGCTCTATCTTGCTCCAGAGCCTTTCAAATGCTGTTCTTCTCCCTGGCAATGCTCTTCCCTCCCTTCTTTTGGAGCTGTCTCCTCAGGCTTCATGTACCACTTAAATGTCACTTCCTAAAGAAGCCCTCTCCCTGAATCAACCCCCTCACCACCATCATCCCCATCATTCCTATCTCAGCATTCTCTTTCCTTCGTTGCATTTACCACAATTTGTTCTTATTTAGGGCATTTATTTTATGCTTGTGTCTCATCCAGACTGTGAACAAATAAGATCAAGGAATATGCCTACCTTCTTCTAACAGTAGTATCCCTCTACCTGGCATCAGACCTGACCAAGAAGAGTCGCTTAATATACATATGTTGAATGAATAAATGTCCTTAAAGATTCACACACAAAAAAACTGTCAATATAAATTCAACTCAGGGGCTACCACAAATAAGATGATATTTTAACACAAAAAGTGCAATGTATCACATGTGTGTTAAGTCATACTGACACTTTTCCTTACTTTCAGAGAAATATGGTAAAATAGTAAACCTGGATTTCAACAGGGATTTGACTACTTCTCCTTTTGGAGTAAAAAAAAAGTCATTAGTATACGCTACCAGTTGCTGAGTTCCTGAGGCTTCCAGGGAGATTCTGATTCAGTGAACAGGGATTGGGACCAGGAATTTGTACTTATAAGATGTACCCCCAGATAATTCCTGTCATCAAAGACATTTAGGGAATTATTGGGCTAGGTCAATTGTTCTCCCTTGGCTGCACATGAAAATCACCTGGAGAGATTTAAAAAAATACTAATATCACAGGGCACCTGGGTGGCTCAGTCAGTTAAGCCTCCAACTCTTAGTTTCCACTCAGGTCATGATCTCATGGCTTCGTGGGTTTGAGCCCTCTATCAGGCTTGTGCTGGCACTACAGAGCGTGCTTGAGATTCTCTCTGTCTCCCTCTCTTTCCACCCCTCCCCCACTTTCTCTGTCTCAGTCTCTCTCAAAATAAATAAATAAACTTACAATTAATTAATTAATTAAAAATAAAAAGTACTGGGATGCCTGGATGGCTCAGTCAGTTAAGCATCTGACTTCAGCTCAGGTCATGATCTCACAGTTTGTGGGTTCAGTCCCATGTCAGGCTCTGTGCTGACAGCTCAGAGCCTAGAGCCTGCTTCGGATTCTGTGTCTCCCTCCCTCTTTGCCCCTCCCCACTTGCACTCTGTCTCTGTCTCTCTTTCTCAAAAATAAATAAACATTAAAAAAAAATCTGTAAATACTAACATTTCAATCTTACTCCAGTGATTCTGACATGATTAGTCTAGGGTAGAGACTGGACATAAGGATTACTAAAACTTCTTCAGTTGATGTTAATGTGCAGCAAAAGTTGAAAATCACAAGGCCCAATGACAACATGATATGGCAGATTTGTAATAGATTGAATAACCATGCCAAAAAGTTACCAACTAACAGATTGATGCCAAATTGTAAAGAATTTCCTTCTAATGGTAACTACAGACTCTAAGCTTGGTCCTTCATGATCAAGATTTACCGGTGACTTGGATGGAGATAGAGAGGCATACGCAACAGTTTTTTCTATTACATAAAACTTTGAAAACAGTAAATGGTTCGGATAACAAAATTAGAATCTAAAATATTCACCATGTTGAAGTCATAGGACAACAACTGTTCTAAATAAATGACTGCATAAAGGCAAAATGGGGTGACATCGCTCAGCAGAATAATTTAAGAAAGACAAGAATTTTATCTGGCATTGAGTTCAATAGATATCTACAGTACAATGTGGTTACCAAGAATATTGCTTTCCATTAAAATGGCAATATAATAGTTAGCATTAAGGAGGTGGTCACCTTAAATCCATACTGAAATCAGAGGCATCACAGATGAAAAAGGACACAGATAAGACCATGCATTCACAGAAGGGAGCAAAGAAGGTGGCCTACAAAAGAAAAAATACAGACAAGAGGAGGAGCAGAGACATGACTACATATGTCTAAAGGCTGTAATGTAAAACACAAATTGGATTTATTTTGAAGACACCGAGAACTTAGAACTAAGAACAGAAGCTATAAGACAGATTTAGGCTCCACATGAACAGGAATGTTCTAATGGTAGTGTTTAGAGGTAACATGAGCTACTTGAGAAGCAGTGAATTCCTCATCCATGAGAATCTTCCAGGCCTCAAAGGAAGAAGCCACAAGTAGTCATTTTGAAACTTCCTATGTGATCCTTCCTTTCTGATCCACTTGCTGCAGAGTGCAGAGTTGATCAGAAAAGTTAACAAACATCAACTGGAGCCTTGAATTTGGTTGTGTTGTATAAAGAGGATCTAGCCAGGGCTGATCTTTTCTTTAAGCAGTCAGCTTCCCCACTTGTTCTTTCCCCTTTGTCTCATGCATTCATTTTTGTTGTTGTTGTTTCAAGCCAAATAATTCCCTATTTCTCTTTTCCTTCTAGTTTCCATAGCCCCCTAAAAGGAAAAGATTTATATCAGTCTTTGAATCCTAACAATACTCAGTAATTTGGCAAAGACAAGTTATAGAATTTATATTTTTATACCGCTTGTTCTAAAGTATGTTCCAACCAAAATATTATTAAAATAATGCATAAATCTCTGTCCTGATGACATACATTTATACTTTTCTCCCTTTCCTCTTCTAGCACAGGGAGATTATTCTGTCAGCTCAGAAATAGTTTACATTTCAAAAAATGTCTTCCCACCTTTTTTACTATATTTGCACCACTGTTCCTGAATGAACATTGGGAATGATCCAATTTGAAAAATCAAACAGGGCCACATATTATTCATCCAGATTAACATAATAAGATCTGGAAAAATCCATTTTTATACAATGAGATATTTATCATGTGCCCACTTTGTCAAGCACACCTTGACTTTGGAACACATCAGAAAAATACACACAGTTCCAGATTCATTAAGCATTTAAAAACTGCTAGTCATTCATTCACTCCAACAAATGCATTCATTAATTGAGCATCTACACAAGCAAGCTCGTTGCTGGTGCCTGAATGGAGTGGAGAGTGAAGGCTGACTGTATCTTTGTTCTCATAAACATAGTTTCTGGGGAACAAGGACATTAATTAAATAATCACCCCAAAAAAATGATCAATGCTGTAAACTATGGTGAGCTCTTAGAGCAAAAGAAAAATTTAACAAAGTCAGGGATGGCTTTGGAGGAGAAAATGGCCATTAAGGCTAAGTAGACACTTTCAGTATCTCAACATAACTTAAATCTAAGTGAGACACATCCTAAAATGTTAGTCCTTACAAAAGTTTTCTTCTCACTCTGCTGCACATTTTCAGTTTTATTTTACATAGACTATTTATCAGGTTTTAAATTACCTTATATACTCACTATTTACCTTTTAATTTTCTGTCTCCCACTAGAATCTAAGCTTCAAAAAGTCCATTTTTTTCTGTCCGGTTAACCACTATAGCCCCCACCACATACCCAGTAGTTACTCAATAAATAATATTATTGAATATTGTTGAATATTTTAATCTTGCTAGTGTATAAATAGCCATTACTAAGAATGAGAAAACTGGTACACAAAAACTAATAGAGGGGTGCCTGGGTGGCTCAGTCTGTTGAGAGTCCGACTTCGGCTCAAGTCATGATCTTGCGGTTCACGAGTTCAAACCCCGTGTTGGGCTCTGTGCTGACAGCTCAAAGCCTGGAGCCTGCTAAGGATTCTGTCTCTGTCTCTGTCTCTCTCTGCCCCCTCCCCAACTTGCACTCTCTCTCTCTCTCTCTCTCAAAAAGTAAATAAATATTTTATTTTTTTTTTTAACGTTTATTTATTTTTTTGGGACAGAGAGAGACAGAGCATGAACGGGGGAGGGGCAGAGAGAGAGGGAGACACAGAATCGGAAACAGGCTCCAGGCTCTGAGCCGTCAGCCCAGAGCCCGACGCGGGGCTCGAACTCACGGACCGCGAGATCGTGACCTGGCTGAAGTCGGACGCTCAACCGACTGCGCCACCCAGGCGCCCCGTAAATAAATATTTTAAAAAAAATTTTTAACTAATAAAAAAGCCATTTGTGACCATTCAGAACAAAAAGAAATATTAATAGTTTGAAGAGGAGATTTTTATTAACATAAATATTTTCTATAACATAAACTTACTCAGGCAACCCAAACTGAAGTTAGAGTTGGAAAAAAAATAGATAAATATCATCCCTGTGGACATCTCCAAAAAGTGTGGTTGTCACCAAGTCTGCAAGTCTCTTAACTTTCCTGTTCCTATGAGGTTGTTCCTGCTACTTAAAGCTTAGTTGAGAGCACAGTGCCCATTAAAGCTGCCCACAGAATCCACATCACAGAGGCTCAGCCCCAGCCTCAAAGCCACATGCTTGCTGGGAGATCCCACCTGCCGGGCAGAAACTTTCACCTATACAACCCTCCGTCCCAGAAAAGGGGACTTTCTCCTCTGGCCAGGCCATGCTTCATAGAGCAAAGAGTCTCTGAGACCCATGGTATATGGGTACCTGCAGTCCAATGTTCTCCTTCCTAGAGAATACTCTGAGCACACAGAAGCTTGAAGCTTTCTGTCCCCACAGCTTTGCACTTGCTGTAAGGACCTGCACAAGACTCTTCAAAGAACTCTGTCCTCCCAAGGGCAGATGGAATCACTATGCCCATTCTTGGACACAAAGACAGCTGTTTGTTGTAAGGAGACTAGGATATAATTATGTGGGGTGCCCACATAATTGCATAAGGCTCTTCAGAGTAAAGGATGGAGCTGTGGGTAGGAAGAGAAAGTATTCAGACCTCCCTTAGTCCCCTCACTGACTCCATCCTGAGATTGTTATACCAGTCCCTGGTGGTGTAGTAGGCTTTCCTTGTCTTCTCTTCTCATAACAAATGTGACTTAAGTCTTAGGTTTTCTTAAAGCTATTATTGATATACTTCCGAATAGTTCTCAAATTTCTTCACCTCTTCTATGTTCCCATCACTACTGCCCCATTTCTTTTGCCTAAATTACTACTAAATGTTTCTAAATTGTTCTCTCCAAGATCTGCCTATTCTCCATTCTATTCTGCCATTGTGAGCTTTCTATATTTCCTTAAAAATTCTTGGAGAATCTCCAGCACTTTCTGAATAGATGTCAAACTCCTTAGGGTGAACACTTGGGTCTCCAGCCTGCTTCTCTAGTGCCAGCTCTGGTCCCTCACAGGGAAAGGCCCTGTTCTTTTCCACCTCTACTCCTTCCCACATGCAGCCAGCTTGGTCTGCAGCACCTGTTCCAGTTACTTAACACTCACTCATCTTCCTGGTCTAATGCAAGGGCCACCACCTTGAGAAGTCTTTTGGAACCTTGATCTGAGTTAAGAGATCCCTCCTCAGGGCTCTCATAGCACTAGAGCACCTTTCTGTCATAGTTCTCTGCTTTAACCTGAAAGGCTAAATCCCTTGAAAGCCAACTCTTTTACTTTTCTATTCCCAATGCCAGACACATTTTTCTAAATATATTTATTAAAATTATTGTAAGTAGTTACATGTAAGACTCAAAAGAGTAAGACTCAGACTTTGAAAATATTTTAAAAATAGAAGATCACTTTCCACTTTTGGTTTGTGAGAGCCATATTCATTATTCCTAGCCTAACATAAAATGAAGACCTGGAAGGTAAAAATACACAATTTACATAAGTGAAAATACTATTAGCAAACAAACACTGTGAAAAATTTTCATACATGCTAGTAATCAAGAAATGCAAAGTAAAGCAATGTTGAAAAACATGTTTCACATTAGACTAGCCAAAAATATTTAATGACAAAACCTAAGGTTGATTAGAGTGAAATTGTTACATCTTTGTATCTGGAATTGCAAATTGGTACAATCTTTTTGGAAAGTAATTCAGCAGTATTTACTTAGAATCCATGAAAATATTCATACCTTTTGACCCAATAATTGGACTCTTGAGATTTAGCCTACTCAATACAAGTTTTTTAAATGGAACAAAATGCTACAAAATATTCAATAATGTGTTATGATAGCAAAACACTGAAAACCATATAATCGCCAAAATGTGTCTTAATATACACAAACAATTTAGTATAAGATATTTGCAACCTATATAACCAATAAGGAATTCATATCAAAACATGTTTTTAAAATCACACAAATTAATATAACAAGAGACAAAAAGATTTTTGGAAAGGTATAAAATGGAATTTTTCATTGCAAACATGAAAAAATATGAATGGCGAGTAACCACAGAAAGCTGCTCAACTTTACTAGTATTCAAGAAAATGGAATTAAAATCAAAATAAAGTATCACTTACATTCATGTAATTAACAAAAATGAAAAAGTGACAACCAAATGTTGATTGCCCATAATTTATAATCCAGAAATTTTTCTCTTTGGAATGTGTCTAGCCTAGAGAACTTGGAATTATACTAGGACATATTTTCAAAAAGTTTCATAGGAGTACTTTTTGTATGAGCAAAATCCTAGAATAGCCTAAATGTCCATCAACAGCAATATAGATACATAAATTATGGTATATACCACAATGGAATACTATGCAGCAGTGGAAATTAATAAAGTACACTGTACACACAACATAGAGAAATCTAGGATTAAAATGGTAAGTGGATAAACCAAGTCACAGAAAAGTGTATAAAATGTCATTCCATTTATAGAATTTTTTTAATGCACAACTAAATTTATTGGTTAATTACCAGTTAACTTATTGGTAAGGGATATACTCATGTAGAAGAACTATAATTAAAAACAATGAAAAGATAAGCCAAAATTCAGAATAATTCCCTTTAGTAGAATAAGAGAAAAGAAATTGGAAGGAGGACATAGGTACTTTACAGTTAAATGAGAGTTTCCATTTCTGTAAGTAGGTTGTTAGCATAAATGTATTTGTTTTATTCTTTACATCCTTCACATATTTTATATATTTTATTATTCAATATTTAATAAGAATTATTTTTTTTAAAGCAGAAGGTCACAAATAACAAATATAGTATAAACCATCCATATAAAACATGGGTATGTTGGTGTAAATGGTAATATGAGATGTAATCAGGGTGAATCAGTTACCAATGATTTAGGAAAAACATATAGGATGACTTATATTTGATTAGAAAGATTGCATCTTCTGTATGATTATGTATAATTTTCATATAGCAGAACAAATTACAAACCTCCCATTTGAAAGAAAAAATGAGGTAGATTCATGGGGTAAAATTGAATTTACCTATATTTTACCTCTGGGATTTTCCCCTGCATTTTCTTTTTGTTGCTTCCCCTTGACAGCCCAATCAATTCAATAGTACTCATTGTCTCAGAGGTCATTCCCCACCCCCAACAAAAAGAAGAAGGAGGAGAAGGAGGAGGAGGAAGAGGAGAAGGAGAAGAGGTCAGAAAGAGAGAAAATACTTGGCCTTTGAGTTTCAAAATGGGCTGTGGGGGACCCCCAACAAAGGAAAAGGTTTGAAAATTAAGGCTATTGACTTGCCAGAACAGGGTATTTTGAAACTCACTGAAGCAAGCTGGGTTTAAAATTTATGCAATTAATAAAAGATGTTAAAAATAGTTGATAAAGTGCCTTGCTATACTTGAAGGAACTCAAATTTCCCCTGTATCCCCAAAAGGGGTACAAAGTAGGTCAGAGGGAGCCTTATAGTTAGGAGCAGGAAAACATAAAGTGATCTACATGGACATAACTCATAGCCAAGGCAGACCCCAACATATCAGCAGATGTAGTCAAGCAGAAAGACACAGTGGATGAGTTACACCTCTGTGGATGCCTAAGGATGCTCTCTGGCCATATACCCTTCCCCACCTAAACACAGAATAACATCAGCTGAAGCTGTAATGTTTACCCTGAGCAGAGAGGGCGACATTACCTTGAGAAGTTACCCTGAGGAGGGTAGGGGAGGTGTGAATTGATTAAGAAATCACTTCAAAAAGCTGCATCTACCTGGAAGTACTCCACAATTTTCAACATTAAGTTAGCAATGAAGAAATAAAGGTATGTTTGTTGCATAAGGGTTAGGAAATGTCAGAATTGCTACATCTTTGTTTTTGATCCCATCAAAAAATAAATGAGTGGGTTTACATAACAACATTCTGATCAAACAGTTGGATTTCTTATTGATACTTTGTGTGTTTTTATATTTGTCCTAAAATATTTTATGATAATCACGTTTCTTTGGAGATGGAAGAACATTATAAAGCTAATTCCACTTTGAAAATTTTGTTAAACTATGTAGATTCAATGTTATCACCCAACCCTCCTTCCCATTATCATCTATTCAGAATCTGAATTGCGATACAGGATTTTTTCATCTACATGGAGATAAAATTTTTTAATGAAAGCGTACAATGAAAGGCTATCCAAAAAATGTTAAATAGACTATTCAAGTCAGCCATATTTCCACCAGCTAGAGAAAAACATGATTAACCCTGGTGTAAATCCCTCCCAAGAAGAGTAGTTTTGAGTATAGATTTGGGGAGACAACTATCTTTTATTTTAGTATTAATTTCAAATTATTTTCCTAGAGAAATTTCAAATGTTTCAGAAAAATACTTCAAGTGTAAATATCTAGAAAATCCTTATTATGAGAAAATATACTTTCTTGACATGAATGCTTACTGTTTTGATAAATGATTCAATTTTGTATAAGTTGATTCCCAAGGATAATAATTCATGAGAAATTGTTTATGGTTATAGGAGGAGCCTTGATTATCAGCATATATGACCTAAAATTATTTTTTGAGTTACATTTTCTGACTTTTTTCCTAGACTTTATTTTTTGAAAGCATTTTGCTATGGAATATTTCAAACATATATTAAACAGAATAGCATAAAAAATCTCTATAAGCCATCACTTAGCTTAAATAATTATTGCTTCATGGCCAATCTTATTTCATCTATATCCCCAGGCACTCTCCCTGTCCCTAACTATATTGAAATATTTCAGACATGAAATACTATCTTCTCGATTTTCTAACTTTTTGATAGAGCTCTATCACTTCTAATTTTACTTATTACACTCATAACATTGAAATACTATGTTAAGATAAAAATAAAAAGGATGAGCAAGGAGGCTACCAGTAATTTGAAACAGGAACAAGAAATCTTAAAAATTACTATAAGGAGATATTAGAGATCAATAATAAAATGGTTGAAATTTTATTTTTACTTTTTTTAATTTGAGAGAGAGAGAGAATGTGCACACACAAGTGGGAAAAAGAGGAAGCAGGAGAGAGAGAGAATTTTTTGAGTTTATTTATTTATTTTGAGAGAGAAAGAGAGAAAGAGAGAGAGCACAAGCAAGGGAGGGACACAGAGAGGGGGAGACAGAGAGAGAATCCCAAGCAGGCTCCACGCTGTCAGCACAGAGACTGATGCAGGGATGGGAAATCATGACCTGAGCCAAAATCAAGAGTTGGACGCTTAACTGACTGAGCCACCCAGGCTCCCCAAAGGGTTGAAATTTTAAAACATAGTATACATGGGATAAAAAGTATATGATCATAGCTGAAGAACAAGTTAGTGATCTAAAAGATCAAATGAAACACTCTGGCAGAAGGCAATAGGAAAGCAAAAGTAGATTGAAATATAAAAAGATGAGTTGTTAAGTATAGAAGTAGAAGAGTCTTCTTCAGGAACACAGAAAGCCCAGAAGTAGAAGAGGAAAAAAAACAATAATAATTATGTAATTCTTTTTCTATGCCAGGCATTATTCTAAGCACTTATAAGCACAAATGTATTTAAACTTTATGAGAACCTTAAGACGAGAACATTATTGTTCACAGTTTACAAACGAGGAAACTAAGACACAGAGTAGATATTGAGTACTTCACACAGTTAATAAGTGGTACAGGATTTAAAACCTAAATATCTCCGGATCTAAAACCTGTGATCTTACCCGCTACAATATGCTCCCTCTCATGGAAGAAGGGAAAAATTTCCACAATAATGGTGTTATATTTCCAAAAACTAAGGAAAGATTAAAAACTTCAATTTGAAAAACAGTTATGCAGTGCTTAACAGGACAAATGAAGTCTTCACCTGGGCAGATTACAATAAAATTTTGAAACAGAACTAGAGAAGGCTAAAAGTGTACAAAAAGAAAGAGCAGATCATTTACATAGGACAAGAACAGATGCAAGAAAATAATGGAACAATATTTTTAAAAGAAGTAAAGAAAAAAATTATTGATCTAAGAGTTTTATTTCTGGCTAGAAAGTAATTTAAATATGAGAGTATATGAACGGCATTCTCAAAAGTTTTGTGACATGCAGACACACTTTCAAAACACTCTTGGAGGAATTATTCAACTCTGCTCAATCTCTGGATATATTAAGGTACTCTTGTCCTTAATCAGAAGGAAAAAAGAAGAAGAAAAAAAACTCTCTAGAGGAAGATAACACCATACAGAGGCTGAAATTATCACACAACATTTCATACTCAACATCTATGAATGAATAAACAAAACGTGGTATAATCATACAATGGAATATTAATTGACCTTATAAAGGATCAAAGTGCTGGCATGTACCACAAAATTGAGGAATCTTGAAAACATGTTAAGTGAAAGGTGTCAATTACAAAAGACCACATATTAAATATGATTGCATTTATATGAAATGTGCTGAATAGGCAAATCCATACAAATAAAAAGTACATTAGAGTTGGCAGGGACTAAGGGAAGGGGTGGGGGTTGGAATGGGAAGTGATTGCTAATAGAATTTCTTTTTGTAGTGATGGAAATGTTCTAAAATTAGTGGTGATAGTTGCACAACTCTGTGAATATAACCAAAATCACTTAGCTGTGGCTGTACATTGTTAAAAGGTGAGTTTTATGGTATGTAAATTATGTCCAAATAAGTTACTATTTTTAAGAACATTAAGAAGCATACTGTCATTCTTTCTCCAGCTTTTTTGAGGTATAATTGACAAAATTGTATGTATTTAAAGTGTACAGTACAAGGATTTGATATACATATACTTTGTGAAATGATTATCACGATCAGGCTAATTAACACAGTCATCACCTCACATAGTTACTTTCGTGTATATGTGTGGTGAAAACACCTAAGATATACTCTCAGTAAATTTTAAGTCTACAACACAGTATTATTAACTATAGTCACTATGTTGACCATTAAATCCTCAGAATTATTCATCACATAACTGAAGGATTTTACCCATTGACCAGCACCATCCCATCTGCCCCCACACCCCAGCTCCGGTAACCAGCATTTTACTCTTTAAATGGTCTTGTCCTTTTTCCTCTGATTTATTTCATTTAGCATAATGCCCTCAAGGCTTATCCATGTCACAGATGGCAGGATTTCCTTCTTTCTCATAGTTGAATAATCTATTTTATCCATATATAACATCTTTTTTATCCATTCGTCCATCAACGGACACAGGTTGTTTCTATATATTGGCTATGGTGAATTGCTACAATGAACATGGTAGTAAAGGTATCTCTTTCAGATAGTGATTTCATTTCCTTTAGATATACACACAAAAGTGGATCATATGGTACTTCTGTTTTTAACTTTTTGAGAAACCTCCATACTATAAAGGCTGTTATAATTTAGATTCCCATTAATAGTGTATAAGATTTTTCTTTTCTCCACATACTGTCAACACTTGTTATTTCTTGCTTTTTGATAAAAGTCCCTCTTACAGATTCAAGGTGATATCAAATTGTGGTTTTGATTTTCATTTCTGTCATGATTAGTGACGTGAAGCATTTTTTCCCGTATCTGTGAGCCATTTGTACATCTTTGGAAAAAATATATTTTGGTCCTTTGCCCATTTTTAAATCAGGCTAAATGTTTTTGTTTTTTGTTTTTTTTTTTGAGATTGAGTTGTCTAAGTTCCTTAAATATTTTGGATATTAACTCCTTATAGATATATGGCTTGCAGATATTTGCATAGGTTTTGCATAGGTAACCTTTGCATAGGTTACCTTTTCATTTTGTTGATTCTTTGGCTATGCAGAAGTTATAGTCCCTATTTTATTTTATTTTATTATTTATTTTTGCTTTTTTTTAATCTGTGTTTTTGTTATAATATCTAAGAAATTATTGCCAACATTAACGTCATGGGGATTTTTCCCTCTATTTCCTTCTAGGAGTTTTACAGTTTCAGGTCTAATAGTTAAGTCATTAAATCCATTTTGAGTTCATTTTTGTGAGGGATATAAGTGTCTGATTTCATTCTTTTGTATATAGCTTTCCAGTTTTCCCCACATCATTTATTGAAAAGACTTACCCTTCCCCATTGTGTGTTCTTGGTTCCCTTGTCAAACATTAGTTGACCTTATATGTGTTGGGGGGGAGGGTGGTTATTTCTGGTCTCTCTATTCGGTTCCATTGGTCTACGTGTCTATTTTTATGATAGTACCATACTATTTTGATTACTATAACTTTGTAACATAGTTTGAAATCAGGAAGCATAATACCTCCTGCTTTGTTCTTCTTTCTAAAGATTGTTTTGGCTATTCAGGATCTTTTGTGCTTCCATACAAATTTTAGGATTTTTTTTTTGTATTCCTGTGAAAAATGTCATTGGAATTTTGATGGGGATTACATTGCATCAGTAGATGGCTTTGGGTAATATGGACATTTTTAATAAAATTAATTCTTCCAATCCATGAACATGAAATATCTTCCCATTTATTTGCATCTTCCTCAATTTCATTCATTATTGTCCTAGAGTTTTCAGTGTACAGGTCCTTCACTTCCTTGGTTAAATTTGTTTCTAAGTGTTTTATTGTTTTTGATACTATTGTAAGTGAAATTGTTTTCTTAATTTCTCTTTCAGATATTTCATTTTTGTGTATAGAAACACAGCTGATTTTTGTATGCTGCTTTTGTATCCTACAAGTTCACTGAATTCATTTATTAGTTCAAAGAGGTGTTTTGGATTTTCTATATAGAAGATCATGTCATTTGCAACCAAAGACAGTTTTACTTCCTCATTTCTGATTTAGATACCATTTATTTCTTTCTTGCCTAATTGCTCTAGCTAGGACTTCCAGTACTATGTTGAATAGAAGTGGCTAGAGTGGGCATCTTTGTCTTGTTCCTGATGTTAGAGGAAAAGCTTTCACCTTTCACCATTATGATGTTAGGTGTGAGTTTTTCATATATGCCTTTATTATGCCAAGATACATTTCTTCTCCACCAGACTTGTTGGAAATTTTTATTATGAAAGGATTTTGAATTTCATCAAATGCTTTTTTTCCACATTTACTGAGGTGACTATATGCTTTTATCCTTTATTCTGTTAATGTTCTATATCACATTTGTCGATTTGCATATGTTGAAACAGGGATAAATCCAAGTTGACCATAATACAGAAAAGTTTGAATGTGCTCTTGACTTTAGTTTTCTAGTATTTTGTTGAGACTTTTGCATCTATGTTTGTTAGGGATATTGACCTGTAATTTTTTCTTATACTGTCTGTATTGGGCTTTAGTACAAGGAGAATTCTGGTCTCATAAAAATAGTTTGTTTCCTCCTCTTCTTTTTTGAAAAACTTTGCAAGGGATTATTTCTAATTCCTCTTTAAATGTGCACTAGAATTCACCAGTAAAGCTGTAGGTCCTGGGTTTTTCTTTGTTGGGAGATTTTTAATTACTGATTCAATCTTCCTACCTGTTACTGGTCTGTTCAGAGTCTCTATTTTTTTATGATTCAATCTGGGAAGTTATATATTTCTAGGAATTTATTTTTTTAATTTTTTTTAACGTTTATTCATTTTTGAGAGACAGAGCATGAGTGGGCAAGGGGCAGAGGGAGAGAGGGAGACACAGAATCCAAAGCAGGCTCCAGGCTCTGAGCTATCAGCACACAGCTCCATGTGGGGGCTGATCCCATGGACCATGAGATCATGACCTGAGCCCAAGTCAGACGCCCAACCCATTGAGCCACCCAGGCACCCCAATAGGAATTTATTTCTTCTAGGTTTCCAATAGTTGGTGTATAATTGTTCATAGTAGTCTCTTTATGATCCTTTGTATTTCTGTGGTATCAGTTGTAATGTCTTCTTTTTCATTTCTGATTTTTTTTTTTTTTTGAGTCTTCTTTTTTTTCCTTAGGGTAACTAGAAGTCTGTCAATTTTATTTTATTTTTTTAAACTTGCTCTTAGTTTCATTGATCTTTTCTTTTTCTGGACTGTAATTTATTTTTGCTCTGATCTTTATTTCCTTCCATGTTCTAACATTGAGCTTAATTTTATCTTTTTCTAGGTCCTTACAGTGTAAAGGTAGGTTGTTTATTTGAGATATTTCTTTTGTCTTAATGTAGGCATTTATCACTATAAACTTCCCTCTTAGAATTGCTCTTATTGAATCCCATAATATTTGGTATGTCTCATTTCCATATTTATTTAAGTTTTTTTTTTTTTAATTTCCTTGTGATTTCTTCTTTGACTCACAGGTAATTCAGGAGTGTGTTGTTTAATTTCCACATATTTGTGAATTTTCCAGTTTTCTTTCTGCTATTTTTAGTTTCATACAACTGTGGTCGGAAAATATACTTGGTATTATTTAAGTCTTCTTGAATTTGTTAAGATTCATTTCATGACTATAATATGCTCTATCCTAGAGAATGTTCCATGTGTGCTTGAGAATAATGTGTATTCTCATGCTGTTGAACAGACTGTTCTGTATGTATCTGTTATGTACATTTTGTCTAAAGTATTGTCCAAATCCAATAATTCCTTACTGGTTTTCTGTCTGGATTATCTATCCATTGCTGAAAGTGCAGTATTGAAGTTTCCATTATTACTGTCTGGTATCTATTTATACCTTCAGATCTGTTAGTATCCACTTAATATATTTAGATGTACCAATGTAGGGTGCATATATATTACAATTGTTATATCCTCTTGATAAGTTGACCCCATTATCATTATATAAGGAATTTCTTTGTCTCTGGTTACAGCTTTTGACCTAAAGTCTATTTTTCTTCTTGATATAAATATCAAGCTCTGGATATAACTATTCCAGCTCTCTTGTGATTTCCATTTGCATGGAATATCTTTTCTCCATCCTTTGAGTCCATGTGTGTTCTTAAAGCTGAAGTGAATATCTTGTAGGCAGCAGCATATAATAAAGTCTTTTTTTTAATATCCATTCAGCCACTGTATATCTTCTGAATGGAGAATTTAATCCATTTATTTACATTAAAGTAATTATTGATATGTAAGGACTTACCAATCCCATCTTATTATTTGTTTTCTGTTTTGCAGTTCTTTTGTTCCTTTCTTCCTCTCTTACTATCTTCCTTTGTGAACTGATGACTTTCTATAGTAGTATGATTTGATTCTCCTCTCTTCATCTTTTGTGTATCTACTGTAGGTTTTTGTTTTGTGGTTACCATGAGGCTTACATAAAACATCTTATAGTAAAAACAATCTATTTTACACTGTTAACTTCAATCACATACAAAACTCTACCCTTATGCTACCCTCATGTTTTTCACATTAAAATTTATACCTTCTTATATTGTTCATCCATTAACAAATAATTGTTGCTATAGTTATTTTAATTACTTTTATCCTCTAACATTTAGGCCAGAGTTAAGTGATTAATACACCACCATTTGACAGTATTAGAGAATTCTGATTTTGACTATGTACTTACCTTTTTTACTTTGTTTTATATTTTCATGTTTTTATGTTACTAATTAGTGTTTGTTTTTTTTTCATTTCAGCTTGAAGAAATCCCTTTAGCTTTTCTTATAAGGCAGGTATAGTGTTGACAAACATCCTCATTTTTGTTCATCTGGGAAAGTCTTTACCACTCCTTCATTTTGGAAGGACAAATTTGCCAGATAAAGTATTGTTGGTTGGCAACTTTTTTCCTTTCAGCACTTTAAATATAACATTCCACTCTCTCCTAGCCTGAAGATTTTTGCTGCGAAATTGCTGATAATCTTATGGGGATTCTTTGTATGTAAGAAATATGTTTTTCTCTTCCTGTTTTTAAAACTCTTTGGTTTTGGGGCGCCTGGGTGGCGCAGTCGGTTAAGCGTCCGACTTCAGCCAGGTCACGATCTCACGGTCCATGAGTTCGAGCCCCGCGTTGGGCTCTGGGCTGATGGCTCGGAGCCTGGAGCCTGTTTCCGATTCTGTGTCTCCCTCTCTCTCTGCCCCTCCCCCGTTCATGCTCTGTCTCTCTCTGTCCCAAAAATAAATAAAAATGTTGAAAAAAAAATTAAAATAAATAAATAAATAAATAAAAACTCTTTGGTTTTTATTTTAGATAGTTTTATTACAATATGTTCTTGGAAAAGATCTATTTTAGTTGAATTTTCTTAAGGACCTATGAGCTTCATGTAGTTTCTCCTCAGAGTTGGGAAGTTCTCAACCATTATTTTTCCCTTTTTGTCCCAGGTTTATTGAAATAAAATTGACATATAACATTGAATTAGTAACCATTATTTCTATAAATAAGCTTTCTTCTCCTTTCTCCTACTCTTCACCTTCTGGGACTCCAATAATGTGCAAATTGTTGCTTTTGATGGTATGATAAATTTCATGTGGGATTTCTTCACTCCTTTTTTTATTTTTTCTTTGGCAAAGAAATATAAGTATACCTCATTTTATTGTGCTTCACTTTATTGCACTTCACATATTTGCACTGAGTAAGTCTATCAGCACCATTTTTCCAACAGCCTTTATTCACTTCATGTCTGGTAATTCTCACAATATTTCAAACTTTTATTTGTTATTATTATTAATATTATTATTGTTGTTATTATATTTATTATGGTGACCTGTGATCAGTGATCTTTGATGTTACTATTGTCATTGTTTTGGGATACCAGAAACGATGTCCGTATAGGATGGAAAACTTAATTCATAAATGTGTGTGTTCTGACTATTCCACCAATTGGCTAGTCTACCACATCTCTCCCTCTCCTCAGGCTTCTTTATTTCCTTAGACATAGCAGTATTGAAATTACGTCAATTAATAACCCTACAATGCCATCTAAGTGTTAAAGTGAAAGGAAGGTTCTTATATCTCTCACTTTAAATAAAAAGCTAGGGTTGTTTTAGCTTAGTGAGAAAGGCATGTCAAAAGCCAAGATAGCTAAAAGCTAGGCTTCTTATACCAAAGAGTCAAGTTGTGAATTCAAAGCAAAAAGTTCTTTTAAAGCAAAAAAAAAAGTTTATTTATTTTAAGAGAGAGAGCTCACCTGCATGCACACGTGGAGGAGGGGAGAGGAGCAAGAGATCAGGAGGCACAGAATCCCCAGCAGGCTCCATGCTGTCAGCATGGAGCCCAACACAGGGCACAGTACCATGAACATGAATGAACCATGAGATCATGACCTGAGCTGAAATCAAGAGTCAGATGCTTAACTGACTGAGCCAACCAGGTGCCCCAAAAGTTCTTGAAGGAAATTAAAGTGCTACTCCAGTAGGGCGTCTGAGTGGCTGAATCATTTAAACATTCGACTCTTGATGGCAGCTCAGGTCATGATCTCATGGTTCATTAGATGGAGCACCACATCAGGCTCTGTGCTGATAGTGCAGAGCCTGCTTGGGATTCTCTCTCTCCCTGCCGCTCTCCCACTCATTCTCCCTCTCTCTCTCTCTCTCTCTCTCTCTCTCTCGCTCCCTCTCTCTCAAAATAAATAAACTTTAAAATAAAAGTGCTACTCTGTAAACACAGAACTGAAAAAAGTGAACCAGCCTTATTGCTGATATGGAGAAAGTTTTACTGATCTGGAAGTAGATCAAACCAGCCACAACATACCTTTAAGCCAAAGCCCAATCCAGAGCAAGGCCCTAACTCTTTCATTCTATGAAGGCTAAGACAGATGAGAAGGGTTGCACAAGAAAAGTATGAAGCTAGCAGAGATTGGTTCATGAAATTGTAGGAAAGAATCCATGTCCATAATAGAATTGCAAAGTGAAGCAGCATGTGCTGATACAGAAGCTGCAACAAGTTCTCCAAAAGATCTAGCTAAGATAACTAATGAAGCTGGGTACACTAAACAACGGATTTTTCAATGTAGATGAAATAGCCCTCTTTGGAAAAGATGCCATCTAGGATTTTTATAGCTAGAGAGGAGAAGTCAATGCTTGCCTCAAGGCTTTAAACGACAGGCTGACTGTCTCAGCAGGGGCTAATACAGATGGTGATTTGAAGTTGATGTCAATACCTATTTACCATTCTGAAAATCCTAGGGCCCTTGAGAGTTATGCTAAATCTGTTCTGCCTGTGCTCTATGAAGAGAACAACAAAGCTTGGATGACAGCACATCTGGTTACAACAATGGTTCCCTGCGTATTTTAAGCCTGTTGTTGAGAACTACTGCCAAAAAAAAAAATCCTTTCAAAGTATTATTGCTCCTTGACAACGTACCAGGTCACACAACAGCTCTGACAGAGAATGACAACAGGTTAATGTTGTTTTCATGCCTACTAACACATCCATTCCGCAGCACATGGCTAAAGGAGTAATCCTGACTTCTAGGCCTTATTATTTTAGAAATACATTTTGTAAGGCTATAGCTGACATATATAGTGATTCCTCTGATGGATCTGGGCAAAGTCAAGTGAAACATTCTGGAAAGGATACACCATTCTACATGCCATTAAGAACATTCATGATTCATGGGGAAAGGTCAAAGTATCAACATGAACAGGAGATTGGAAGAAGTTGATTCCAATCCTCATGCATGACTTTGAGGAATTCAAGATTCTAGTGGAGGAAGTAACTACAGATGTAGTGGAAATAGCAAAAGAACTAGAATTAGAACGAGAGCCTAAAGATGTGACTGAATTGCTTCAGTCTCATGATAAAACTTGAATGGATGAGGAGTTGCCTCCTAAGGATGCACAAAGAAAGTAGTTTCTTGGAGTGCTGGAAAAACAGCCTGGGTGGCTCTATTAGTTAAGTGTTCAACTCTTGATTGTAGCTCAGGTCAAGCCCCACACTGGGCTCCATGCTGACAGTGCAGAGCCCACTTGGGAGTCTCTCTCCCTCTTTCTCTCTCTGCCCCTCCCCCACTTGCTCATGCACATGTGTGCTCGCTGTCTCAGAAATAAGTAAAACTTTTAAACAAGTAGTTTCTTGAGGTGAAAACCATTCCTATGAAGATGCTGTGACAACAGTTGAAACGACATCAAAGGATTTAGAATATTACATAAACTTAGTTGATAAAGCAGTAGCAGGGTTTGAGAAAATTGAGTTCAGTTTTGAAAGACATTCTACTGTGGGTTAAATGTTATCAAACAGCTTCACATGTTACAGAGAAATCATGCATGAAAAAGAGTCGATCAATGTGGCAATCTTCAATATTTTATTTTAAGAAATTGCACAGCCACCTCAAACTTTAGTGACCACAACCCTGATTAACCAGGAGCCATTAACATTGAGGCAAGACCCACAATCAGCAAAAAGATTATTACTCACTGAAAGCTCAGGTGATGGTTAGCACTTTTTAGCAATAAAGTATTTTTTTAAGTTTATTTACTTATTTTGAGAGAGCAAGAATGGGGAGGGGAAGAGAGAGGGAGAGAGAGAATTCCAAGCAAGGTCCACACTGTCAGGGCAGAGCCTGATGCAGGGCTCAAACTCAACAACCATGAGATCATGACCTGAGTTGAAATCAAGAGTCAGACACTTAACTGACTGAGCCACCCGGGTGCCCCAGCAATAAAGTATTTTTTTAATTAAGGTATATACATTGTTTTTTTTTTAGACATAATGCTATTGCATACTTAATATACTGCAATGCAGCATAGACATAACTTTTATATGCACTGGAAAACCAAGAATTTTATTTGACTCCCTTTGTTGTGATATTCACTTTATGGCAGTGGTCTGGAACTTGACCCACAGTATCTCTGAGATACGCCTGCAATTTCAAATAACTGCTCCTCCAGTTCACAGATTCTTTCTTTTGCTTAATCAAATCTATTGCTGATCTTCTCTATTGTACCTTTCATTTCATTCACTGTAGTCTTCAGCTTCAGATTTTCTGTTTGTTTCTTTTTTATGATTTCTATCTCTCAGTTAAATTTGTTATTCTGTTCTTGTGTTGTTTTCCTTTAATTGTCTTTCTGTGTTTTCTTGTAGCTCACCTAGCCTCCTTAAAACAACTATTTTGAATTTTTTATCAGTCAAATCACAGATTTCCCTATCTCTGTGGTCAGTTACTAGAAATTTATTCTGTTCCTTTGGTAGTATCTTGTTTCCTTGATTTTTCATGTGCCTTAAAGTCTGCATCGCTATCTTTGCATTTGAAGTAGCAGTCACCTCCTCCAGTTTTTACTGACCAGCTTCAGAAAAGAAATACCATCTGTCAGTTATGCTGGGAATTCTGAGGATTTTCAACATTTTCTATGGATACACCCACTCCACATTATTCCCTCTTAGAAGATTTTTTTTTTTTAATTGTATGCTTTCTCTCCACCCTGGAAAGACAGGCCAGGTGCTGACAGCCTCCTGTTTGCTTTCCTTAGGGTGGTGCTAAATGCTTAACTTCATGTGCTTTCTCCCAGTCTCACAGAGTCAGCCCTGGTTTCTGTGCATCCTCACTAGCCATCTACAAAGGCTCACAATCACTGCCATTGGGAGCACACACAGGGAACTAGCCACAGGATGGGGGGTGGGGTAGGTGAGGCACGATGAGTATTGGTCATGCCCTGTGGGAGGATACACAGGCAAGGCATTTCCAGTGACCCATGCATGGGCTTCCTGATGGAGTCCACAAAGTGGCTAGTAGGTTCCATGTAACTTTTATACTCTAAGCCCTGGTTGCTGTTCTCCCAGCCCCTCTCTGCTCCTCAGTCACTCAGCTCACTCTAGTATCCTGGAGGGGGCAAGAAAGAAGTGGGCTTTTGGGGCTGCACCCTGCGCACCTAGGGAAATCAGGCATTCACTCCCATTCCCTCACTCTTCCCTGTGGGAAAAATCATGGGTGAGCAAGTCTCTCTTGGCACCAAGCTCTGTCACCTTGGAGGAGGGGTGATGCAGGTAAAATGAAACTACTCCTCTTACCCTCTTCAATGGATCCAAATCTTAGATATTTTTGCTCTAGTAGTACACTAGTATGTCTCTACTAGACTCCCAGACTTCCACAAAGCTACTCTTATCCATAGGTGATTGCCAGAATCAGTGTTCTTTGAGGGTAAGATTGCAGGAAACTCTTTTTCCACCATCTTAATGACATCACCCAGAACAACATTACTGTTGATGGCCTGAAATGCAGACAACTCAAACGTCCACAAAATAAAATAAATAGGATATTATATAGTAATGAGAAAAAACAAACTGTTTCACATGCAACAACATGAATGATACATTCATAAATGTATCTCATAAAAGATACAATGAGCAGAAGAAGGCTATCAGAAGAGTATATACTGTGATATTAGACTAAGGCAACAATGGTGCCAAAAGTGTGCTCGAACTCCTCCAAAACTAGAAGTTCCACAAAGAGAGTAATCATATCTCATTGGTTTATATCTCTATACCTAGAACCCATTAGTATTCCTGGCACACAACAGCCTCTCAGTAAAAGTTGTTGAATTAATAAATGAATCTCTCTCTCCCTCCTCTACTCCTCCTTTATGCACACATGTGTAGAAGTGCATGCATCTTTTGTCTTGCACTTAGAGTTCTCTTGCTCTATTGTGACTAGGTGTGCTTGCTTTGGAAGACCTTGCCTAAGAAAAGCAAAGCAGATCTCAGGAGGCAGCCAGGGAAAATGAGGCATGCAGCCAACTACTCAGACCCACGTGCAGTGTAGGATTAAGCAAAGTGATAGTAAAAGACTCAGGATCACACACTTCAGTCACCAAGAAAACAAAAGTAAATAGGAATTTCAAGTTAAATCCTGAGGTGTCATTTAAAATATGATTTTTCCTGAGAGTTCTCTATCCTTTATGTTCTTAGGAATTTAGAAGAATTGGTTATAGCTCCAGTAAGTGGGCAGCTGCCTGAAGGATCTAGGATCATAGTCATTTCTCTCCAAATAATGGTCCGTTTCTTATATTTGGAGAAAATTGTCTAAAAATGTAACTTGTCTGGTTTTAACTTTAAAACTTTTCCTACGGTTCCAACTAGAGGTTCTGTCTCTACCATCTCCTTTCAAATCTAAGTAGATAGCATTTAGAAAACATGAGCAGTTAGCAAAGAAGCTTAATAAATGCCTCTCAAATTATTTGTGTGAATTTGGCCAAGTCAGTTAAGTACTCCAGACTTGAGTTGTCTCATCTATAAGTTATGTGAATTACATGAAACAACCTCAAGGTCCTTTCACCTAAAATGTGATGATTCAATGATTTAAAAGGCAGAAATTATAAGCTCTAATGAGGTGATATTTTGAGCTTTGCCAAATCACAGGGCTTTTCTCGGTAGCTCCCCTATTACAGCAGAGTGCAACAGTTTTGCTTGATACAACCAACAGGTGTGTAATTAAGCCTGATCTTTCTCCAGCATAGTTCATTTTCCACTGATGGGTCTACAATTAAAACAACTCCCTCCCCAGAGAAGTATACATCAGTGTTATACTTTTCATCTTTAATTACACTGGTTGAAGATGAGTAAATGTGCCCGAGATCCCAACTGGGAGGGAACAGATTCATTAGGTGGTTGTAATATGCCATCCAGTCTACCTTTCAGGTTTCTGTCTCCGTGTAAGGAAGATGGCCTTCAACAAATCTGCTCAAATATCTCAATGATTAAGTCCACCCAAAACTGCCTACCTTTGCACTAGTAATTGATGAATACTAAAGATCTGGACCTTTCAAAGAGGTAAGTACAATGTCAAATCCAAAGGTAATTTACCACTTCAGTGCTTTTTAGTAGAAGGGCCAAAATAGCCTGTTAATACAGAAGAAAAAGGAGTTTCCAAATTTTCACATCCCTTCTTGATCAATCTCTGTTACAGCTCTCTTTTTTTTTTTTTTTTCTCATAGCACTAATACAATCTGACTTCATCTATTCATTTCTTTGTTTGGCTCCCTTTTTTTATTGTTTGGCTCCCTTTTTTGGAATTTCAGCTCTGTGTGTTTGGGGCTGGACAAGAAAGGTTGGGGGATCTGTTTCATTTAAAACCATATGACCATTTGGAACACAGTGCCTGATCTCTGGCACTCATTAAACATTTATTGACTGAATGAACAAAG
Source organism: Herpailurus yagouaroundi (assembly GCF_014898765.1). Lineage (NCBI taxonomy): Eukaryota > Metazoa > Chordata > Mammalia > Carnivora > Felidae > Herpailurus > Herpailurus yagouaroundi. The sequence goes on along the minus strand of NW_024412394.1, from coordinate 50,202,866 downwards.
CATGAGTTCTGCATATTTCCTTTAAACATACTGGTTGGTGGAGGTTTGGAAGTTTGAGGTAACTGACTTTGAGCCAGTGTGCCAGACTTAGCATTTCTCTGGCATTACAATTCTCCTAAATACTTGGTATGCTTTTGGTCTTTTGATTCCCAATCGATTAAATAATTGAGTATCAAAACCCGTGGATCTGGTTAGTCATATTTATCCAATCTAGAACACAGCCTGGGAATTTTATCCTTTAGTAACAGGTCTAGGTGTCCAGCCCATCCTCTCTGGGCTTATCCTAATGACATCCATCTTGGCTTCTGCCTGGGAGCAGTTTGTCACCAGTGTATTAATTGCCCTGTGCCCTAAGCTACCTCACAGCTATTAGAAGAGAAACTGGTTCTCTTTTTAGGGCAGGGAGGCATAATAGAGACATTCCCTGAAGAGGTCTGGAGAGTCAGATTTTCCCTAAGCCTCAATCTTCCTACCGTTTCCTACCTTCTTGCCTGAACACACCATCCTTACTTTGTGTGATTGTCTTTAATTTGGGGATTTGGTTTAGGATTTTCCAAACCTATAAACCAGACTTTTAAACCATCTTGCATTCTGGGCTGCAGGCCAAAAAGGCCTCTCTTTAGCAAGTTATATTTTTTTTCCTTCTCTGCCTTCAGACAGGAGAGTTTCTACTTAGGCTTGTCTCTTTTTGGTAGAACATTACTGAGGCTTAAAAATATAGTCCGTGAAGATCCAGCATCCTGCCACTTTGTTATCAAGCCTCTAATTAATGCGTTAACCTTAGCAAGTACATGGTCTGAGCACCGATATACCAAAGGTGACATTTTAATCATCTGCTTTGCTATTGTATAACATAGCTTTCCATTTCCAACAGCTGAGGTAATATTTAAAAGTGCACCTCGGGGCGCCTGGGTGGCGCAGTCGGTTAGGCGTCCGACTTCAGCCAGGTCACGATCTCGCGGTCCGTGAGTTCGAGCCCCGCGTCAGGCTCTGGGCTGATGGCTCAGAGCCTGGAGCCTGTTTCCGATTCTGTGTCTCCCTCTCTCTCTGCCCCTCCCCCATTCATGCTCTGTCTCTCTCTGTCCCAAAAATAAATAAACGTTGAAAAAAAAAAAGTGCACTTTTTTTAAAAAGTGTTATGGAAGTGTCTTCATTCTCTCCACCAACTCTAAAATAACCTGCCCCCATCATAGGATCATTCATTTGCAACCTTAAATTCTAGAACTCATTTTTATATCAATTAGAGGCTTTTCTAATGTAAGAGAAAATATGACTTGAGAAACAAGCAAAATGTATTTTAATGGGTCACATAACTAAAAAGTCCAGGTTGACTAGCTTGAAGACACCCTTAAATTCAGAAGTATCAAAATGGTGGCCAGCAGTTCTAGGCCTACATCTTCTGAGGTTCAAATCTATGGAAAAGAACCCATGTATGTTTGGCCACTTGATTAAAAGGACTAGCTTTAGGATTACCTTTAACCCAAGCCAACTGGTTTGATTTGGATCATATATCCACCCTTAACTCAACAACTTAGGCAGGGAAATGGCAAGATTTATTGTCCTATGCCCACCAGTATCTGAAAGGCAGAGTCAACTCCATCTGAAGCCAGCATGTAGAGACTGTGAAAGGCAGTTGTTTACCCCAAGGAACTGGAGTAGTAACCCCATAGTTACTAGAATGGCAGAACAGCAACTAAGTCCTCAAGAACCAAAATCTCAGATATCCCTGACAGCAGTGGTTCACAATAAGGAGCTAGTTGGCTCCTTGAGAGATATTTGTCAAAATCTAAAGACACTTTTGATTGTTATAACTTGGGGCAGGGAAGTTAGGGAGGGAGCAGGGAGATAGATGCTATGGACATCCAGTGGTACAAGGCCAGGAATGCTACTAAACATCATACAATCACAGGCTAACACCCTACAATAAAGAATTACACAGCTTAAAATGTCAGTAGTGCCAAGGTTGATGTACCCTGACCTATAGTAACGGAGTTGAAGTATTTCCACTTGATTGCACCAAAAGAAATGGAAATATAGGATGGATCAGGCACAGAATATAAACATACTTAGAAGACACACTACCCAGTCAATTTAGAGGACTAAATGGGAAATTCCCAAACACCAGACATAATATCTAAGACCTATATGCATATATTGTTCACCTTATCTAAACTACATTTCCAAGAAGATGGCTACAATGTATTAGTTTTCCAACCCATAAAATATATAGCTTCATACATTAATCATTATACTAAAAATAATACTTAAATATTTAAATCAATGGCCCTATGTTTTGTTTTTATTCTCCTCGACTTTCCTGTAGCATTTAAGATTTTTGACTACTTACTCGTCTCACATGAAATTCTTTTCTCTCTTTGTTAATGTGGCCCTGTATTTCCCACTATGTCCTATCTGCCCTCTCAGATAACTCTTTGACTTTTATGAACCCAAATAATATCTCTAGGTTGAAGACTCACAAATATGTATCACCAGTCCGTATTTCTTTCCCCAGGTCTGGTGCCTTGTTTCTAGGGGTCTATTGCAGATATCCTCCTGAGTATCTCCCTGTTATCTCAGATTAAACATTGATAACACCAAAACTTTCATTTTCTAAGGCCATCTTTCATGGCATTTTAAGGCAAATTTCCTCTTAAAATTTTGAATTGTTCAGGCTGTGGCACCATCTTTGACTCCTTCCATTTCAGGCAACTGTCCCAGCAATTGCCCAGTCCTATCAAGTCTTATTTTGTAATATGTCTTGTACCCTTTCCCTCAATTCCAAGCCCCACTGCCACCAACCTATTTTAGGTCCTTATTCGTTTTTGCTAAGCTGTTGTAGAATCCTCCTCACTGATCTCCTACTCCTTCCTTTGCCAATCTATACTCCACACTGTTGTTAAATTATACTTCTGCACAACTGCTTTGATGATATCAACCACTCTGCTCAAAAGTGGTCAAAGTCTCAACCGCCAATAAGATAAAAGGCAATTATTTTAGACCAGAAATCAAAATTCTCGATAATCTGACTTCAGTGTTACTTTTTAATCCTGTTTCCTGCTATTGATCTGTTCAGACTCTTCTCCAAAAATAGTGGTTTCCTAACTTTTCTGCATACATCTTCATGATTCTGTTCACACAGTCCTTCCAACCTGTAATACTCTACCCTTTCCTCTCTCCCAAACATACTCTTACCCATTACTTCTCTCCCACTTCTACTCCATGACTGGAACAAATTAGTTACCACCTTCATACTCAGTTACAATCCCTGTTCCTGATCTGCTTATGACTAAAGGCAGAAGTAATTTCACCAAACCTCCTCTTTCCCTCATATTCCATGGTCCACCTCCAAGATCCTCTTGCTGTTTCTCCAAACAGAACAATGCTCACCTACACTTTAAAACTTAGACCCCCAGATCACTTCTAAATGCAGTCCCCAACTTCTATGCCCAGATCTTATAACTGCTTCCCCCCACCCCCACCCCGTTTCAAGTTTCCATCCTCTCTGGTACTCTCCAGCCTCTACCCATCCACACACCTCTCCTACTTCCCAGATTATGGAGTTCTGTTACAAATTCTTCCTGATCCCTACTTGGCCATGTCTCTCCTACACATTAAGACACCTTGCTACTTCATCATGATTCTTCCAAAGTCAACTGTTTGCCAGTAATAAGTCCGCCCTTTGAAAACAGCTCCATAGTTGTCAGAATGGACAGCATGTCAGCACCTCCCCTTTAGTCAGCTCTCTAATTCCTATCCTACTCTAATACATGGGTCTAACTCCAGGTGTCAGACCCTCTCTCCTGGACTAGCATGCCCAGTTGCAGGTAACTGATCAGGACCCACTTTGTTCCCAAGATCTCAAGACACCATGGTCTCTGATGTTGTAAACATTGCCCTTCCTTCAAGCCTAAGCTGAAACCTCACTCTTCTCTCCCAATCACTGTTTAAAGAAACATACCCTGACAAGCCATCCCCAAACTAATGTATTTCCTTCTGTTTTTATACTCCAATACTATGTATGGCATATACAATTTACTTGATAATTAATTATGCACCGCCTTTTGACATCTCTCCTACTATTTCCAGTAGCTATTTGAATCTGAGTTCACTTAACTTTTCACATCTTGACTCATCTATTTCAACTATATGAGGCGTAGTCATTCATAGATGTTAAAAGCATGGCTTGTGAAGCCAGATGACCAGATTTAGTACTGCCTCCATACTAGCTGTGTGATCTCTGATCATGGTTTTTCACGTTTAAAGTGGTAAAATAACAGTCCTGATGTCATAAAGATTAAATAAGCTATGCGTATAAAGTGCTTACGACATGCCACTTGTATTCATTTATATTCAGAAAGTATGTGTTACTTTTAAAATGTTATAGAAGGCGATTTTTCTTTTATCTCAGATAACTAAAGTTTCTCAGACATCCTTGAGGACTCAGTTCCAAAAGAGCATAGGTTAACAGTCTGCAATGGAAACAAGCAAGTAAGTAGTGAATGTGTAGTCACAGAATCCCTATAAATGGCATTATAAGGCTCTATATTTTGTGCACAAGTTGTTTGCTTTTTGTTCTACTTGCCATTGTCCACTGGTCATGAAAGCCTTAGAAAACCAACTTTTGATCTAGAAAAAAAGGTCAGGGGCCTCCAATCACAGAGCCATAGATTTTGAAATCTTGCCTCTGATTGAATCATGCCTGGAAATGCAAGTATTACTTTATAGAGTTTAGGGTTTTAAAGCTGTCTCTGAGCTGCCAAAAGCAATTCACACAGGGAAGTAGTAACACATCAAAAGTAAAATACCTTCCTTTTTTGATTAATTTTACTGCTTAAAAAAGTTTACTGCATGTTCTTGTAATGTCCTTCAACATATTCATTTGTGGTGGAAAGATATAAGGCTAGATCAAAAAATGCATACGTACCGTGTTTAGCATCATTAAAATTTCCACAGAACTCTGCTCGCAATTTTAGTTACTGAACACCAAGTCCATAATTATGACTCAAATACCCCTTACTCCCTTCTCCATATTTTGAATGTCAGGATTGGTTCAAAAGACAAGCTTAAGGAAGAAAGCAGCATGCATTTTCATTTGTTTTTTGAGTACTATGGATGTTGTGATTTCAACACTCCTCAATATTTGAAGGATGATACAGAATTTCCCACTCAATGGGACCATTAAGCCCGTTCAAATTTTTCCCTTTTTTTGTTCCCACTATGTCTTGCAAGAGCAGTGTTCTCTAAAACACCAGTCTAGAAAATACAAAAAGTCAAAAACTTTTCCTAAGACATATTCATGCCTCTAAAACTTACCTTGAAAACACCAGCCAACTTGATATAAAAAGACTTCAGACAATTTGATCATAAGCACTCACTCTCTAAGTTATGAAGGAAGAAAGGTTTAAAGATTTGATGTAAAGAATGTTGGGGCGCCTGGGTGGCGCAGTCGGTTAAGCATCTGACTTCAGCCAGGTCACAATCTCGCGGTCCGTGAGTTCGAGCCCCGCGTCAGGCTCTGGGCTGATGGCTCGGAGCCTGGAGCCTGTTTCCGATTCTGTGTCTCCTTCTCTCTCTGCCCCTCCCCCGTTCATGCTCTGTCTCTCTCTGTCCCAAAAATAAATAAACGTTGAAAAAAAAATTTAAAGAATGTTTTGTTTTTTATCAGATTGAGGGGTTTTGTTTGTTTGTCTTCCAGGCAACAGAGACTTTGTCTATATGCTTCCCAAGCAAACATTCTATGACTTTTAAAATTTCCATCAGGACCAGCGATTTTCAAAAACTTTCCACCCCAAAACAAGGGAGAGATATGATGTGCTCACATCATTACTAGAGTGTGATTTCCAAGGAATAGAGGAATCCCACCACCACTGTCACCTGCCAGGAAGGGAGTAGGCATATTAGAATACCTGAGGAGTTGGAGCATGTTTGAAGAAATTCAAATGACTCTTGTATATAGTCCCCAGTTGTCACATAGGGGCAGGTGTGGATGAGCCCTCTGTTCTAGTCAATAATCCCTGATGTCTGTTGGTTCATTTTCCCTTCTTCAACAATTTAATGACTAGTGGAGTTTCAGCTCTCACAGAATTTGTATACACAAGTAGAAAGCTGGGAAATATGAAGTGTATCTTTCCTGGTACTAAATGAACTTATTTTCAAGTAAACAGGTAACAACTAACAGATAGTTGGAGTTTTTAAATTATTATTATAAAAGTGCAACCTGATAAAAATTTGTGGTGATTGGAATTCCAAAAGCCTGGATAACATAAAACAACTACATTTTAAGACAGCAGTTGAAATAACCACTCACCTTTTCATCCAAGGTGAAAAAACAATTTACTCAAGGGAATAAAAATGGATGCTGATTTTGTTCATCTTTATCACCAGTATAATATACGTGGTAGAGGAAAGTCATTTTTTTAATAAGTAGGCTAATAAACTTTGTAGTTATTTATCAGGCTATTATAATGCAATCCTTTCTATGTATTTCAAATCCCATAAGTTCTTTATTTCTTAATTCCAGAAGGTTGGCAACATAATGGAGCTGAGATGTTTTCTCTGCTACTACATCTCCAGAGTTGAGGCCTCAAACTAGATCACTTTTCCTTTATCTCTATGCAAAGTATAAATTATTAATAACAGAAAACTAATCAACAGTTGTGTAATCTTTTTACATTAATTTCTCCGACTATATAAGGATTCAATAGCCTTAATAAGATTTTCTCTTAATACTACATTTTTCCTAGAAATTTACAACAGAAGCAAATCCCAAGTCAATATTTACAATAATAGATGAAAATGTCAGCATGAGGGATTATCTAGATCTTTCCATGCTTCCCTTAACCAAACTCAATTAATAATAAACTTTATGTCTTATAAAATATACACAGTCTGTCTCAGTGAATAACAGTGAGGGCAGGGGTTTCTCATTGATGAGGTAGTTTGTATAAAAACAATATACACTGCAGGTAAGAACATAACAGCTTGTATATTACATTTCTATTGTCTGACAGATGTTTCACACTGTAATTTGTTCATTAATTTAAAACTCCAGAACAGCATATAGTCATTACTGTTTCCATTTTTTATTAATATTATTTTAATTCAAAAAATACGTTAACTAGCCCCACTTCACATAGCAGGCAAGTGTTGGAGCTAGTGTTTGAACCCACTACTTTATGAACACATTTGTGAACTAGGATTCTATTTAGAATTTTATTTCCAAAACTAAGTGTTTATTGATTTAAGCTCAGTCGGTTAAGCACCAGACTTCTGCTCAGGTCATGATCTCCTGGTTTAAGAGTTCGAGCCCTGCGGCAGGCTCCGTCCTGACAGCTCAGAGCCTGGAGCCTGCTTCGGATTCTGTGTCCCTCTTTGTTGCTCCCCCGCTCATGCTCTGTCTCTGTCTCTCTCTCTCAAAAATAAACATTAAATAAATAAATACATAAATACATAAATAAATAAATAATTTTCTTCAAGAGTAACATAGATAGTAGAGCAAATTATTAATTTGCTTATTTTTCTGCTTCACATAGATGTTGATTGGATCTGAGTTTTTAACAATATGCAAACAACTGTGGACTTTGGCATATCTGCTTTGATTTGGAATGTTTATTATGTGACATTTTTACTCGTTAAATTATAGCAAGACTGCTGCTAATAAGACAGTAACTTTTATCATCTATATTTCAAATAGATGACTGCAAAATCCACCTATGACATGATTAAGTATTAATTATTTACGGATAATATTTTTCTGTTAATGGAAGATGCTACATAACAGGGAAGGTAAAAATAGGAAGTTTTATTTCAAATTATGTTCACATTAATAGCATGAGACACTAAAGGCACTTTAGTCTCCTTTCAACTTAACTTGAATAAGTCATATATGCAGCATAGTTACTTCTGAAAAGAAAATGCTTAACTCATAAGAATTTCTTATTTTACATAGCACTGGAACTTAAAACAACTTTAAAAATAATATAGGACTCAAATGGAGCTGGAATATGGCAGCTGAGTAGGAGGACCCTAGGCTTGTCTCACCCAACAAATACAACTAGTTAACTATCAAATCACCCGAAGTATCCCAGAAATCAACTGGAAGGTTGGCAGAACAAAGCACAACTAAAAGTAAAGAAGTCACATCACAGAAGGCAAAAAGTGCTGAGATGCTGCTTGGGAGAGAAACGAATTGTGGCTGCTATGGTGGAGAGGAGGCCACAGTCATGGAGAAGGGCAAGAGACAGCCTGGCACTCAGGGGAGCACAAAGAGAAAATGAATCCTCATAGCAGTTGGCTTGGAAAGCAAGAGGGGCTGAATTTTATGAGTTCTGGCAACCAGAGAGGCTTAAAGCCTAGAGTTTTAAAGATCAGTAGGCTTGGCTGGGATATAGCCCAGAGGCACTGGGGCTCTTATTGAAGAGAAAGCAGGGCAAACAGAGCACAGACAAACCTGGGGCACACAATGGGAATGTTAATTGCTCTTCTCAGAGCATGTCCCAGAGAGACAGTGTTCATGGCGAGACCCCCTCCAGGAAAAAAGGAACTAACATCACCATTTCCCTCCCCCGCCCCTCAGCACTAGCACACTGCCACCTGCAAGAATCAGGACAGTGCTGACGCTACCTAACTTGCTTACACCAAGCCTTGCCTGCCCCTCATTCCAGAACAACTGCTTTTCTCAGTCACACTTGCCTCAGTCCCAGCAGCACGGGTTCCCTCCCCCAGCACACCAGCCCAAACCCCTGTCAACACCAAGTCTCCCCACCCAGAGTTTTGTGGAACCTTGGTTCTAGCAGCAGTGGAGACTGCTGTCATTTCACAAACAGACCAGAACACTTAGTAAAATGTACCACATTCAGGCTAGGGACCAAACACTGCCCACAACAGGCAAAGAGAGTCTCTGCAGATGACTGGCCTGAAGACACAGAAACAGAGCACATGCAGCACACACTGGAGACACCGCTGGAAGCTCCAGGTCTTGGGGAACAGGGGACACTACACGGCAGGGCACTATGGAACCTTTTCTTCATAAGGCCATTACCCTCAAGAATAGGAGATGTAGCTGACTCAGAATTCTAACACAGAGAATCAGGCACAGAGATTTAGACAATGAGAAGACAGAGAAATCTGTCTCAAATGAAAGAACAGAACAAGGCCACAGCCAGAGATCTAAGCAAAACAAATATAAGTAACGTGCCTGATAGAGAATTTAAAGTAATGATGATAAAATACTCACTGGACTTGAGGAAAAAGTAGAAGGCATCAGTGAGATCACTAACACAGAAATAATGAAAAACATAGCAGAGATAAAGGGCTCAATAAAAAAAATTTGGAAATGTGCTTGATGGAATGAATAGCAGGCTGGAAGAAGCAAAAGAACAAATTAATGACTTAGAAGAACAGAATAATAAAAAATAATCAAGCTTTTATTCAACATGAGTCTGGAAGTTCCTAGCCATAGCAATCAGACAACAAAAAGAAATAAAAGGAATCCAAATCAATAAGAAAGATGTAAACTTTTCACTACGTGCAAATGACATACTATATGTAGAAAACCTGAAAGACTCCACCTAAAAACTGCTAGAACTGATAAGTGAATTCAGTAAAGTCACAGGATACAAAATCAATCCACAGAAATATTTTTCATGTCTATACACAAATAATGAAGCAGAAGAAAGAGATATTAAGAAAACAATCCCATTTACCATTGCACCAAGAATAACAAGATGCCTAGGAATAAACCTGACCAAAGAGGTGAAAGACCTGTACTCTGAAAACTATAAAACACTGATGAAATAAATTGAAGATGACACAAAGAAATGGAAAGACATTCCATGCTCATGAATTAGAAGAGCAAATATTGTTAAAATGTCTATACTACCTAAACCAATCTACACATTTAATGCAATCCGTAATACCAACAACATTTTTCACAGAGCTAGAACAAACACTCCTAAAATTTGTATAGAACCACAAAAGACCCCAAATAGCCGAAACAATTTTGAAAAAGAAAAGCAAAGCTGGAGGCATCACAATTCTGGGCTTCAAAGTATATTACAAAGCTGTAGTGATCACAACAGTATGGTACTGGCACAAAAACAGACACATAGATCAATGGAACAGAATAGAAAAAACAGAAAGAAACCCACAGTCATATGGTCAGCTAATCTTCAACAAAGCAGAAAGAATATCCAATGGGAAAAAGACAGTCTCTTCAACAAATAGCATTGTGAAAACTGGAGAGCAACATGCAAAATCATGAAACTGGACCACTGTCTTACACTGTATACAAAAATAAATTCAAAATGGATTAAATATCTAAATGTAAGACCTGAAACCATAAAAATCCTAGAAGAAAACACAGACAGTAACTTATTTGGCATCGGTCCTAGCAACTTTTTTCTAGATAGGTCTCCTGAGGCAAGGAAACAAAAGCAAAAATAAACTATTGGGATTTTCAAAATAAAAAGCCTCCACAGGGGTGCCTGGGTGGCTTGGTCAGTTAAACGTCTGACTTTGGCTCAGGTCATGATCTCACAGTCCGTGGGTTCGAGCCCTGCATCAAGCTCTGTGCTGACAGATTCTGGGTCTACCTCTCTCTCTGTCCCTCACACCTCTCCCTTTCTCCCAAAAATAAATAAACATTAAAAAAACAAAAACAAAAAAAAAGCCTCTGCAAAGTGAAGGAAACTATAACCAAAACTAAAAGATAACCTACAGAATGGGAGAATATTTGCAAAGGACATAACCAATAAAGGGTTAGATTCCAAAATATATAAAGAACTTATCAAACTCAACACCCAGAAAACAAATAATCCAGTAAAGAAATGGGCAGAAAACATGAATAGACACTTTTACAAAGAACACATCCAGATAGCCAACAGACACATGAAAAGACGCTCAAGTTCACATATCATCAGGCAAATGCAAATCAAAACTACAATGAGATATCACCTCACTCCTAGCCAGAGTGGCTAAAATCACAACACAAGCAATTACAGGTGTTGGGGAGAATGTGGAGAAAAAGGAACCCTCTTGCACTGTTGGTGGGAATGCAAACTGGTAAAGCCACTGTGGAGGACAGTATGGAGATTCCTCAAAGAGTTCAAAGTATAACTACCCTATGATCCAGCAATCACACTATTGGTTATTTACCCAAAGAATACAAAAGCACTAATTCAAAGGGATACATGCACCCCAATGTTTATAGCAACATTATCTACAATAGCCAAGATATGGAAACATCCCTAGTGTCGATTGATTGATGAACAGATAAAGAAGATGTGGTGTGTGTATATATATATATAATGGAATATTATTCAGCCATAAAAAGGAATAAAATTTTGCTATTTGCAATGACATGGCTGGAGCTAGGGAGTATGATGCTGAGTGAAATAAGTCAGTCAGAGAAAGGACAAATACCATATGATTTCACTCATAAGTGGAATTAAAGAAATAAAACAACAAGCAAAGGGAAAGAAGAGAGAGAGAGAGAGAGAGAGAGAGAGAGAGAGAGAGAGAGAGAAAGAAACCAAGAAACAGACTCTTAACAATAGAGAACAAACTGATGATTACCAGAGGAAAGGTCAGTGGGGGTTAAATAGGTGATGGGTATTAAGAAATGCAGTTGTCATGGTGAGCACTGATTGATGTATGAAATTATTGAATCACTATATCATACACCTGAAATTAACGTAACACCGTATGTTAACTAACTGGAATTAAAAACTTAAATAATAATAATAGGAAAAAGAATATAGGACTTGCCAATCAAATTATTTTTACTATTTCACTTTCCTATAAAGAGTTATATAAATATGATCTATAGGAAAATTTTTTTAATTTAAATTTTAAAGAAATTCTTTGTCAGACCACATCTAATTTATCTTTTGTAATACCCACAGCATGAAAAATATATAACAGCAATGGTGATAATAGCCAACAGTAACTGCCCAGATAGTATATACACCCTAGTCTTATACCAATAATCCCACAGGTAATTACTATTATTACATTCACTGTACACATGAGGAAAAGTGAGACTTTGAGACAGTAACTAACTTGCTCATGGTTATACTGCAAGTAAGTGACAAAGCCAGCATTCAACCCAAATTTATTTGACTCTAACTGTTCATGCTATATCACCTCCAAAGGAATGCTGGCTTCTTCTCTGTCTTAAGGAAGATCACATTCTCTACATAGCCCTGGCCTCTACAAACAAAAGCCTCAAGTTTATTTACCAAGACAAAACTTATGTGTAAACAAAGAGACGAACTTGCTTCAACTTTTTATTTTATTTTATTTTATTTTATTTTATTTTATTTTATTTTATTTTATTTCATAATTTTTTTAGAGAGGGAGTGGGGTGGAGAGATGGAGATAGAGAATCTTAAACAGACTCCCCACACAGTGTGGAGCCCAACATGGGGCTCCATCTCACAAACCATGAGATCATGAGAGATTATGGCCTGAGCCAAAATCAAGAGTCAGACGCTCAAGTGACTGAGCCACCCAGGAGCACCAAACTTGGTTCAACTTAAAGTGTTTGATTCCTAATTCAATAAATGCTTAGTAGGATGTCTACAGCTTCCCTAGGCTATCTGCTAGGTGTCTGGGGTGACACAATGGAAAAGGATATGAGCCTGGCATTAAGGGCCTTAGAATCTAATTATAGCATATGCCAGCATCACTCCTGAAACTACAAAGAAGCAGCATCTCTGAGTTTCTGAATCCCCTCTCTCCTCTCTTTTGGATATCCAGCACCAGCTTGCCTCCCCTGAAAAGGCTCTCCCTGACTATATAACTTAGGTTTAACACTGTGTTTTGGTTTTTTTGTTTTTTTTCTTTCACCACCACTACCATCTTTATTTGTGGCTGTCAGTATCAACAGCCACCACGTAGTTATCACTAACAGGGCTCTTAGATTCACTTCCTCCCTCTCCCTACAGTGTAGCCTCAGCCTTTCACTGAAGGGAAGCCACCTGTCTCAGCCTCCCTGGTAACAGAAGCCAGAAATGCAGGGTAGTTAATGCCCTAGAATCAAGTTGAAAAAGTAAGAGCAAGAGACAGAAGTGCTCAACTGATAAATTCTTCATCTTCCTTCCTCCAACACTGTCCTGAAGATGACAGGTTTTAAATGGACCCTTCAGAGACACAGTATTATTACCAAGCAGTGTTTCTCATGAAGCTCAGTAATGCACCTCCTCCCACCCAGTCTCATTTCCCCTGCTCCCTCATTGTGCTGCCTTGGTATTGCACCTCTCTCCACAATAAACACTACCAGTTTCCCCTTAGATGCTTTGCTTTCTAGGAAAGCTGGGCTAAGATAGTTACATATTCTTTTCAGTTACATATTCTATTTAAAAGTTCTGTTCTGTCAGTCATCTCTAGATCAGCATCTCGTCTCAAAAAATGTTTCCCCAGAGGATTAGTATATATAAAATACAGTTGTCTTCAACCTCTCTTTCTTCAGAGTCTCTGTGGGTATTCCCAATTCAAAGGTGAATTTCGGAGTGAAAAGTTTACTCACAACTCATTTAGGCACAAACACTTCTACTGGTCATCACATATAGATTTATTCCTTTATATAAACATATATTGCTTCAGGATTTCTCTTTAAAAATTTAAATACCTTGGGGTGCCTGGGTGGCTCAATCTGTTAAGAGTCTGACTTTGGCTCAGGTCATGATCTCATGGTTCGTGAGTTCAAACCCCTCATCAGGCTCTGTGCTGATAGCTCAGAGCCTGAAGCCTGCTTGGGATTCTGTTTCTCTTTCTCTTTCCCTCCTCCACTCACACTCTGCCTCTCTCTCTCTCTCTCTCTCTCAGAAATAAATAAATATTAAACATTTAAAAACTTTTTTAAATATCCATAAACATTTTATTATTCAACGTGGTTCATGTGAATTAAATTATTTGAATAACTGATTATAGTTGATATAATCATTGTGTTACAGCCAGAAAAGTCAAAGGCAAAGAAAGTATGTATGCCTGGGTAACATAAGAGTCCTGGAAAGCTGAAGTTCAGGACAGAAGAAAGGGGTGCAGGGTGCAGGAAGGTGAGATGCACGAATAACACAGGCAATAACACATGCTTCAAGTTTTACCTAGGGACAAAACCTACATTTACAAAACAATGAGTAGGTTTCATTTCTTCATTCCTAATAACTAGTTCATTCAAAAGACTTCTGTTAGCGGTCTTTAAAACAAGTTCACTACAAACTAAATAGAGATTCACAAAAATGAAACATTTTGTTGTATCTTCATTGCCATATGGAATACTTCACTGACCAAGACCTTCCTGATCTTCACCAGTGAAATGAAGTGTAAAACAGAACTAGAGAGCATTTCTAGAGCAAGGTAAGGAAGAACCTTCTGGAAGAGACATTGGTGCTATGAACAGTCATTAAGTACTTTTGTTCCTGTGCTGTCTATAAATTATAAATCATCATGTGAATAGAACAAAATTTTAGCCCCCATAAATAACAAGGTTATGGGGGCACTTGGGTGGCTTAGTGGGTTGGGCACCCAACTTCGGCTCAGGTCATGATCTCACAGTTCGTGAGTTCAAGCCCCATGTCAGGCCCTGTGCGGACAGCTCAGAGCCTGGAGCCTGCTTCGGATTCTGTGTCTCCCTCTCTCTCTCTGCTGCTCCCCTGCTCACACTCTGTTTCTCGCCCTCAAAAATAAATAAATACTAAAAAAAAATTTTTTTAAATAACAAGGTTATGACTAGAGGGCATGGCAGAAATCTGAGAACATGTAGGTGGTGATTCACTTGGCATGACTCACAAAGCACCAATGAGGGCATAAAATTTTTACAAGATAAATCCCAAAGTGCATCCAATTCGAGATTTCATAGCCACTCACGATAAGCATTTAGTTAATCTTTACTGATTTATTACTCCCATATTATTCCCAAACTAGTTGTGGTATCCAGTATACAAACCAAGAGAAAGCTTTGGTTTTAGCAACCAATTTTTCTTAAAAACAAACAAACAAACAAAAACAAAAACAAAAAAACTGTGTATTGCTTCTTCTTGAAACAGAACTCCTGAGCCTTTTATTCTTTTTTGTGTAACTTTTTAATTTCCTCATTCACCCTGTTTTAGCTAATCTATATGCTGTCATACTGAGACTACTCATTTCTCTTGGCAAAAGAAGGCTCTTTAACCTCTTGGTCATGGAACAGCTTTCAGGTGATACAGTACTTAACTCTCCTCCAAAATTTCTTCACAACGTTTCCCTAGAAACTGGCCTTCATTAGGTTTAAGGCGTACTTACACACATAACCTGTCTTGACACTGACTGACTTGGCAGCTCATGTGCCTGATTCATAGCCTTTGTGCCTTCTGGAATTTCCTTCTGGATTTCCAGAAAGATTTTTGCTGAGTGTCTTGATTGGAGAGAGAGGGGGTAGTTTTGTTGAGCAGATGTAGAATACATCTGTTTCAGACATAATCATAATGCTTTATGTTTGATTTCCTCCTAACTTTTCAATACACTTTCACATCTACACTCTCATTTAGTGTCTAGTTTGATGTGGGAAAATGGAGGGCAGAGTAGAAAAAATAAAAGAAGAGAAACTTAATGTACCCAAGAGAGGTTTGTTTTACTAGAGTATATGGGAAAGAGAATTGAGACCACAAGGGAACATAAGTAGGCCTGCCATGTGAGAAAATCTACTAGATGACAGGAAATACTTCAATTTATAGATGGAGGACAATGAGGAACAACCTAATTATATCAGAAAGTGTAATCATTCGTATTTAAATGGTATGTTTCAGTTGAAAAGCCCAAAGCCTTTGTTCTATGATACACAGACTAGCATGGATGTTAGGAGCACAGTCTCTGGTCACAAATAAATCAGGGTTTGAGTGCTAACTCCACCTCTTACAAGTTGTTTGCCCTTAACATACACATTAAGGACTTAGTGCATATTAAGTGCTCAATAAACGGTAGCAATTGTTACACAGTAAATACAAATGTTTTAGCAATGTCTTTTCCAAAAGAGCGAAGGAAAAGAATGAGTAGATTATAGCCAGAGCCAAACAAAAATCTCATCATGCAGAGCTTCTCTTTACTGAGTGTCATCAGTTCTGCCTACATCTTCAGCAACTCTCCTTCCTCTTTATGGAAACGAAAATTAAAAGTGACAAAGTAGCTAAATTAATTAGATTATTATAAAATGTCTGTTTATGACCAAGTCTGGATACATGGATATCCTAAATCTACAACTAACTCCACCACTGAGCAGAAAAAGCAGTGATCTGTAGACATAGTTGACCCTTCTCCTCTCAAAAATTGGAGATGAATCCAGAACGGATTATTTAAGTATAGATTACGAATTCATCCTATATGAACTTCCTGTTCTTTCCCCACTCCTGCTCACCTCCTTCAAAATATACCCATCCTTTTTATTAGATAACTTGATGCTTAATTAGCACTGTATTTGCTAAGAACTGTTCCCTCATGTGCTGAACAACTTGCAGAGTTTTATCAGTACTCAGCAGCAGCTACATGGCTCTATAGACTCCTGCTCAGTCTATCCCTTGGAATTTCCCTTTAGCAAATAAGGTGGAGTATTACGGATTTGTATTATATGTATTAATCATGGTCACTTTTACAAGAAGTTGAGCCTTTATTCATTCAAAAAGACTGCTCCTTGGGGGTCAGAGTGCTCAGAAGACAATGCTATGTCTGTGCTTTCTAGCCTGGGGCTCATCTGTGGAATTCAAAGGCTTTTTTTCTCCTTAAACAACTTAGTTACAAATAGAAACAGCCCTGTACTTATCTCATTAAAAGAATCCAGCCTCCAAAGAAACTTTACGTCTCCTCATCCTACAAAGGCAAGCACGGTGCTTGAGTCTGGTTTATAATTAACACTGCCCAAAGACTAAATTGGTCTTCTATTTCCAGATAAAGAAAGCTTACAAAATAGTGTGTAAAATGAGATCAGGCTTAATGCATACATTTCTCTATCTGAAACTGAGTGCAATCATAAGAAGTGAAGTGCCAGATGTAGGGTTAGGATTAAGTTTTCGGTTACTAATTTCAAATATGACTAATTCTATTCCGGGGATGAGGAGGTTGGATTTAAGTAAGCTTAGGACCAATTTTTTTAATTGCTTCTGAAACAAAATCTTCCTTATAAATTAACATTTGTAATTTTAGCGAGCACAATGTCAGAAGCTAGACTGTAAATTGGCCTGTAATACCAAAAGCTCAGCCTGTAATTTAACAGCTTCCTATTTATTCATATATTTCCAGTGCTCATTTAAAATGTTAATTACAAATAAACAAACAAACAAACAAATAAATAAATGTTAATTATTGTCAGATGCAGTAACAATATGCCCAAGAAACTAATTTCTTGGTTAAATGGAATGGAAGCAAAGAAGTCAACATGACTTAAAAATGCCACTGTTAGAGGCCAAACCAAGGATCCATCTGCCTTAAGGAAAATTCCTGTTAAATATAGATGGGACCACCCTAGAGAAGGTCTTACACTGCTTGTTCCACTGTATCAGTATATGGGTTTTATCAACAAAACCCTTCTAACCATGGATCCCCCTCAACCTCTTCAGTTTGCCTAGTTTTCCAAGCATGGCTTTCTTTCAGACAAAACAACCCTCATTCTCTATGCTATCTTCTGGGAGCTGTCTTTCTCCTCTTACCTCCTCTGACTCTCTCCTCACTTATCTCTTCCCCTACCCCCAGTGCTTGCTGGCTGGCTTCAGGAAGATGCTCTCAAACTTGCCCATTTCCAAGTCCCTGTGCATCACTGGCTGACTATTCTTACCTTCCCTTTCCTATTGGATTCTGTGAACGCTCACAAGTACTCACCTGGGTCATCCTACTTAGCATCCATGCTCTTCACTACGCGTCTCAAATCTACATTCACAACACCGAGTCAGCACCAGAATCTCATCTGTCCTGCCCAGGTCTGATCCGTTCCTTAGTGCCAGCCAGCATAACACTCCTTAAATTTTAATGTGAGTACAAATCTTCAGGATCTTGTTTACAAAGCATGTTCTGACTCAGTATGTCTGAGATGGAACCTGAGGCTCTGCATTTGGGTTTTTTTTTTTTTTAACGTTTATTTATTTTTGAGAGACAGTGTGCGCGCGCCAGCGCAAGTTGGGGAGAGGCAAAGAGAGAGGGAGACACAGAATCCAAAGCAGGCTCCAGGCTCTGAGTTATCAGCACAGAGCCCGATGCGGGGCTGGAACTTAACAAACCGTGAGATCATGACCTGAGCCCACGTCAGAGGCCAAACGGACTGGGCCACCCAGGTGCCCCAAGGCTCTGCATTTCTAACAAGCACTCAGATGATGCTGATGCTAGTACAGAAACCACACTTTGAGTAGCAAGGATTTAGCGTTCAAGACCATGTTAGTATGTAGATCAGACTGCCTCTAATTTTGTCCACTTCTTGAGCCACATACCTCTGGATTTACATGAATCCTTCTCCTTATAAAACAAGTGTAACATTGAGCCTTGGCAGATTTGGCTCCAGTAATTTCAGTCTTCCAAAAGCACACTCAAAATAGCTCACTGTACCCACAAGCACCCTTCAGTCCCTTAACTTGCTCCAAGACTTGTGGAATCTATCACTGCTATAGGGGGAAAAGCTTTTGAAATGGAATTGAACGTGGGGTGCTGCCTGGCATATCAATGAATCCAGTAAGGCTTTTTTTTCTCTTTTCTTATTCACTGAATTTTTTGAGAGGTAAAAACAGACTAGAAATAAAATAAAATTTCCGGTGCTCTTGCCTCAGCCATTTGCTTCTTATGTACACCTTAAAGTGCTGGCTGCCTCTGAGCCTCAGTTTCTCCAAACATAAAATAGAGGATTTTCCATTCAACTCTGTTAGAGTAAGATTTACAGTCTCTAGTGAAACCTGCTATGGAAAGATGCTATAAAAAATGTAGAATGTTCTTTTGATTGTGGATCACATCTGCACCAAGACCAGAAACATTTCTTTAACAGAAGAAGGACTTAGTGTTCTCCATTCTCCACATTTTTCCCTCTAATGAGGTATGGAACTATGTAGACCATAATGACTACAGCTTAAAGTTTAGGTTCAGTTACTATGTAATCTCATAAATCTCTCTTAGCTATAAGTAACAGCTAGCCTCTCTACTTCCTCTGATATTTTATTTACTCTGTAAATCAGGTCTATTCTTTCCTTTCACACAAAGGAAGCTGGGAACCCCAGCTCTCCCAGGAGTGTAGAGGCAGGCAAGCCACTTGTGTATGCTCCTGATACAGGAACCCCCTGCAGGCGGGCCACCCCTCACCCCCCAGATGCAGGGCATCTAGTCGCATCAATCACTAAGGAATGTTATGCCAGTGGGGATCTGGAAGGTGAGGAAAATACCAGGCTAAAAACTGCAGCTGCCTGAATTTCAGCAGCACAACTAGCCAGAACACAGAATGGAATTACAGAAGTGAAAACATTCGTGAAGTGTGTCTTACTCTCTTTGGCTTTGATTTCAGTTAACTTTAATCACACCAGTGCATGTGTGGACACAATGTGAGTAAACATGTATTTTTCCCTTTTGTGCAGCTTTGCTCCCTCACACAGGACTAGCTGGGATAATTTTCTTTTGCTTCCCCCTTCTCTGGAGCAAGATGCCCAGCAGCTAGGACCAGTGACCTGTTTGATAGAGCTAGTGAGAAGGTTTGATGCCCCTTCATTTGTCTTTCTTCACCCTCTGCCCTGATCCAAGCATTAGATATGGAAAGATATGACATATATAGAATTCTAAGAAGAAAGACTAGACTTTAACCTATTTGTTAGGAACACACAGACAACTTTGATTTCAGTCTATTAATGGAAGGCAAAATTTCTCCTAATCAGTTTAAAGGACTATCTTTTGGGCACCAGTATAATGAAATCCAGTACCCTTTAATTTCTTACAGGTCATTTAGTGTCCAATTTCATAGACTTCAAAGGAAGTTTAATCACACAATGAAGAGAAAGGCCTATAATAAAATGATTTACATGGCTCTCCCTGCAGCAACTATGGGGAGGTGAACAGAGAAGATAAAATGCAGGGAAACAAATTAAAAAGGAAAATTAAAGGCGAAGATGAATAATACTAGAGGTCAAAGGGCATTGTGAGGTCAAAGACGAGATAGAATAAGTCTCAAGATCCAAGGGATATGGATTTAGGTTTTGTTCTTTTTTTTTTTTTTTTTTT
>NW_024412394.1:50127308-50182558 GCF_014898765.1 Herpailurus yagouaroundi | reverse complement strand
TTTTTTTTTTTTAATTTTTTTTTTCCAACGTTTATTTATTTTTGGGACAGAGAGAGACAGAGCATGAACGGGGGAGGGGCAGAGAGAGAGGGAGACACAGAATCGGAAACAGGCTCCAGGCTCTGAGCCATCAGCCCAGAGCCCGACGCGGGGCTCGAACCCACGGACTGCGAGATCGTGACCTGGCTGAAGTCGGACGCTTAACCGACTGCGCCACCCAGGCGCCCCTAGGTTTTGAATGAGAACCAGGATGAGCTTGGAAGTTAGATAAAGGAGCTCAAAATTAAATATCAACAGAAAAAAGGAGAAAAGTGATCAATTTTCTTACAACACATTTTTTAGATGCTCTAAGTTTTAAGCAAACTTTGCCTATAGCACTAAAGTCTCCTGGATGGTTTTTGTGTGCATGTGTTTGCACATGATGGTTTCAGAGAAATAAAACTACGATTTTGCCATAAGTTTAAATTACTGACTCGTGCTATTCCTACATGGATAATTTCCAAACTGAGATTTTCTAAAGACCAAAATAAATATATGACTGTACTCTGCAAAAAGCATCCCAGATCACTTGCAGTCTACTTAACTCCTACCAAGATAAGAAAATTCCACTGTCTGTCCATATCACACTGAACCTTGATTCACTAGCACCCTCAAAGATGCCATCTTCTCTCTGCTTCTATCTTCTATACTACATAGTACACTATACCATACTGAGTGTACTTTCAAATCTACTAGGATGTATGTTTTCAACTGCCTACATACAAATTGAAGAAAACCCCGTTTTGCATTATTGAACTGAGATTTGAACCACTGTGCCAGGCCTTTCTTTTAAAGGTCACAGTTCCATGTCCATTTTATAATCCCAACTTCCTTTGTGCACAGGCCAGTTTAAAAAGGATTTTATGTTTTCCCCACATTTCCTGTGCTAAATGAAGTGCTTCTTATGCAGTCTTTGCACAATTTTTTAAAAAAAATTTTAACATTTATTTATTTTTCAGAGAGACAGGAACAGAGCATGAGCAGGTGAGGGACAGAGAGAGAGGGAAACACAGAATTCCAAGCAGCTCCGGGCTCTGAGCTGTCAGCTCAGAGCCCAGCATGGGGCTCGAACTCACAGACCCTAAGATCATGACCTGAGCTGAAGTCGGAAGCCCAACCGACTGAGCCACCCAGGCACCCCATCTATGGATAATTTCTAAGCTCTGGGAACACTTAATCCTCTTTCTTTATGGAAAGGAGGTGAATATAGCTAGTAAGAATACAGATAGAGAACGTCTCATCTGATACCAGTATTCATTTATCCACATATCCATCAATGGATCTTTTTTCTTTGCTGAGTGTCTCTATAGACACTTGACACTGACAGGTATACAAAAGTAGGGTATGTATTGCAATATAGCTCTAGTAGATGTCACCATTGGAAGAAACTAAGGGAGGAGTATATGAGATTTTGTACTATTTTTTGCAACTTGCTATGAGCCTATAATTATTTCAAAATAAATACAATTGGCTCTTGAACAATTCAAGGGTTTGGGGCACCACCCACTCATGTGGTTGAAAATTCTCATATAACTTTTGACTCTCCCAAAACTTAACTACTTTAACTTACTCTTGACCAGAAGCCTTGCTGATAACATAAACAGTAGATTAACACATATTTTGTATATGTACTATACACTGTATTCTTACAATAAAGCTAGAGAAAAAATGTTATTAAGAAACTCATAAGAAGAGAAAATACATTTACAGTACCGTGCTGTATTCATTTTTTAAAAGTCCACATATAAGTGAACCTGTGCAGTTCAATCCCATGTTGCTCAAGGTTCAGCTATAGTTTTTAAAAATAGGATGACGGGGGCACCTGGGTAGCTCAATTGGTTAAGCGTCCAACTTCAGCTCAGGTCATGATCTCACAGTTCGTGAGTTCGAGCCCCATGTCAGGCTCTGTGCGGACATCTCAGAGCCTGGAGCCTGCTTTAGATTCTGTGTCTTCCTCTCTTTCTGCCTCTCCTTGGCTCATTTTCTCTCAAAAATGAATAATTTTTTTTTAATTTTAAAAAATAAATAAAAATTTTTAAAAATGGATGATAGTTGAATCACTATATTGTACACCTGAAACTAATATTACACTGTATGTTAACTAACTGTAATTTAAATAAAAACTTTAAAAATGTTTTCTAACAATTTTTTAAAAGAGTATTTACAGCTCCCTGTAAATTAGGGTTACCAATTGCCTAAGACTCTACCCATTTTAGCACTGAAATTCCCATATCCTGGAAAACCCATCAAACCCTACCAAGGCAGGACAATTGATCACCCTATAAAATGAAGTAACCATTGTCTCTGTCTCCAGTGATCTCATATCTAATGAGAACATGATAAATTAGTAGAGGGAGAAAAAAAAAACATTGGTCAAGCAAAGTAATATAAGGCGCACATGTGATCATGCCCAAATCTTTCACCCATGGTACACATCATTAATAGGTCACAGCCTTCTTTCCTGAGCTCAGATATAGACTCAGAATCCTTCTCAACACAATGCTTTTCCAGAGAGCAACTATTAATGAACTGGAGTTGGCAATAGATTTGAAACTCATTTGCTATCCTTGCAGTCTTCCTTCATGACAAATAATTTTTCAGGCATTTTCACTTAATAGACAAGCTTTAAAAAAGCTGTAATTCCCAGGCAATGCTCTACCTTTAACTGAAAAAAAATAAATAAATAAACATATTAAGAGTTGCTATGCAGGGCATTTCATTTCTTCTTCAAGATCCTCTCAATATTGTACAAAGCAACCCAAAATTAGTATAGTCATTTATTATCAATCTTAAAATCACACTTTTGGGGGATAACCTTTAAACTCCAAAGTATTTCTATAAGATATATAAATACAGCCATACTTTTTTTTTCAATGAAAGAGGTGCTGGAGTTTAATGGCACATATTCAGAAAACAAATTTAGAAAATAAGTACCTGCTGGCATCTGTGTACTTTTAAGAATAAAACTACCTACAGACTCATATAGAAATTGTTTCTGTACTTCATCTTCCTTCTATTCATCTTTCAGGCAAATGAGTGAGCAAATAACATCTACTCCAACTTATTAAATACACTTGTGCTTAATGATAAAATGAAAGCTTTCATTCTGATATATATGTCGTACTCCAGACTGGAATCCACCTCTCTAATATCTGTCAACATTTAACACAGGAGAGCATTAAAAAGGTTTTAGAGTCATACTGGGTTGAGCTCAAAGCCTGTCCCTGTCAGTTTCTAGTTAAGTGATATTACTCTCTTTGGCACTTTGTTTTATCACCTAAAAAATCATTAAGAGTATTCATTGGGTTACTGTACTATTCAATGAGACA
Source organism: Herpailurus yagouaroundi (assembly GCF_014898765.1). NCBI lineage: Eukaryota > Metazoa > Chordata > Mammalia > Carnivora > Felidae > Herpailurus > Herpailurus yagouaroundi. The sequence continues at coordinate 50,179,190 of NW_024412394.1, read as the reverse complement.
GTGTGTATAAAGTACAACATCTATTAAATAATAGCATTCATTTATTTTGTTATACTATTATTACCGCAGTTAATTTCTCTTTTTGTTTTTCAATTAACAACTAAAATCAAAACTACTTACATTACTAAGCAATCAAAAATTATTTTCGAATTTTAATTTCTTTTTATTTATTTATATTATAATTAGTTTAGCTATACAATACATCCAGGACTAGTGCTTATATGGCACACAAATATGAATCATTATATTTCAATAAATATTTCTAAATGTCTGCTCAACAGTCAGACTGTGTGTATGCCACTGAAACACTGTTGAGAAGATGTATAGTAGTTCCCATAATTGGACCAAATTAGAAATAAATTCAAATTTTAATAATAGGTAATAGATTTTCCTATTCTAAACTATAAAAGTTTGAATGTAAGCACTTACGTGATTGGGTGCAGCATTTACTTTCTACTTTTAAATCTTTTTGTTAAACAAGCAACAACAATTTCTAAAAAAAAAAAAATGAAATAGTAAAGTATTGGAATTTTTCCCTCTTCATTCTTTACTTTTGTCCAGGACACTGAAGATTTTCCATAAATGCTATTGCCAGCTGGCTGAAAAGCAATTATCATTGTATGAAAACTGTACCACTTATGTATATTTAGTAAATGATATAAATTCGAAGTTACTCAATTCATTATATCACCAAACATTCAGCAGTGTGATGGCAGTGCATATTACAAATAGTGTACTATTTAACTTGTTTCACTTTGATCTTATAGAATATTTGAATTTATTCACTAATATACATATATTTTTAAACTGAGTTTATATTCCCAATATGCTATTTGGCCTAATTAAAAATCTTGAAATGTGAACTATAGAGAGGTCCTAAAAATAAGATTCAGTCATAAGCCTCTACTATTAATTTAAATATGATCTCAAGTAGTACATACACAAAGGTTACAAGGATAACGCAAATGGAAAGCTTAGTCAATCTGATCATGTAGGCATTAGTTTCCTTCTGACTTGCCCTCCACTTGAAAAGATCAAAGTGAGGCCTGGAATTATCATTGCATTGGTTTCAGTCAACCCAGTTTCACAGCATCCAGTCATCCTGTGTGTGCTATATTCAGTGCAGCTGTTGTTGTGGCTCTTGACATGTTAGACTCCCTAATAAGTTATTTTCCAGTCTTTTGGCAAGAATGGAGCTATAAGAGAAATGGCTTGTCTTGATGTGATCCAGCTGGAAGTAAATATGTTCTCCCATTGAAAAATAGGACATTGCCTGGAGGTTGCCAAATTTTGCCTAACTGAGCTCTGGATTAGGACTTGCTAAGGAACCCAATGGTTATACGTGATTAAGAAAATAGAGGGACATAGTGACCCAAGCCCCAGGAAGAGGCTAAAAACTCTTAATTTCAATCCCAGGTTTCCTTGCTAACATGTTTTACAACCTTGAAAACCCACTTAGCCTTTGGCTGTGCTTCCATAGCTATAAACCTAATTACTTAATATTTATTGAATACTCATAAAGAACTGGTGCCTGCAGAGAACATAAAGGAAAAAAAACTAGCTCTGTTACTCCAGTGTTTATTTTATAAGGACCCCATTATCAGTATCTCACAACCTACCACTTTGAAAACACATTCTGTACTAGATTAGATTAAGATCGCTCAAGGGGCGTCTGGGTGGCTCAGTCAGTTGTGTGTCTGACTTTGGCTCAGGTTATGATCTCATGGTTTGCAGGTTCAAACTCCGCAATGGGCTCTGTGCTGACAGCTCAGAGCCTGGAGCCTGCTTTGGATTCTGTGTCTCCTCTCTTTGCCTCTCCCCACTTATACTCTCTCTCTCTCTTTCTCTCTCTCTCTCTCTCTCAAAAATAAATAAACATTAAAAAAAAAAAAAAAACTTAGAGTACGATCACTCAATATTTAAAGAATACAGATAGTCCCCTACTTAAGATGGTTTGAATTCTGGTTTTTCAGTTTTACAAAGGTGTAAAAGTGATACACATTCAGCAGAAGCCTTACTTTGAATTTTGATCTTTTCCCAGGCTAGCAGCATGTGGTATTATATTCTCTTGTGATGCTGGGCCATAGCAGCAAGCTGCAGCTCCCAGTCAGCAACATAATCACAAGGGTAAACCACCAACACACAACCATTTTGTATCCATACAACCGTTCTGTTTTCACCTTCAGTACAGTGTTCAATAAATGACATGAGATATTCAATATTTTATTATAAAATAGGCTTTGTGTTCTATGGTTTTGCCCAACTGTAGGCTAAATGTTCTGAGTATGTTTAAGGTAGGCTAGGCTAAGCTATGATGTTTGGTAGGTTAGGTATACTAAAAGTATTTTTGACTTACAATATTTTCAACCTACAATGGGTTTATCAGGATTTAACTCCAACGTAAGAGAAGGAATATGGGTATTCATTAGCAATTTTCAACAAGATGAAAGACAGCAGGTGGAATTAGCTTACATTTTTGACCCAGTGCACAGTTCCAAGTCCTTGGTTCAGAACAAAGGAAGGCTTTAATTCTGATAATAGAATCTACACTATGAAGATGGAACAAGGAAACTGCCAAAATATAGGGGCAGTAGTGAACTTTTATTTCTTTGGCTTTCAGTTAGCTGGCATTTGAAGTTCTTTTGGTTATTTTGTCAAAGACAAGTTTGTGCTAAAGCCAAAGAAAAATAGTGTTCTTTCTCTGCAATGGCCTGGAGAAGGCTCCCTTGTGTTAGAATGCACATCCCATTTTTCTTGACTCATGTCACCAACACACTTGGTCCTAATCTAACAAACTGTTTGCACAGAGAGCACAAGAGTTACTAAGAACTATTTATAATTGCCACTGTGAATGGTCACTAACATTTGCTATATTCAACGTGATACCATGCTGCTGCAGCTTATTCATGGATGTGTATGATTGGTTGGTTTTCCCTAAAGTGAGGAACTGCTTCCAACAGCAAACCATACAGATCAAGATTTTTAAAATAGTTATCCTAGAGTGGGTTTTTTTTTTCTTTTTTGCTTGAAATACTTGTTTCAAAATGAGTTTCCAAGATTATTTATCCTATCAGAAACTATGGAAAAGGTCACATTTGAAGGAGATGACACAAATTGGAAATCACTTAACCAGCTGGGAGAATCATTTTTACCTATTTTTTTATTCAACATATCAGTACAATAAACAGGAAGTTATTTTTTCTCTCATTTTCTGTGCATGCTTTAAATTTTTAAATTTGCCATATAAAGATGGAAGCGATAAAGAGAGGAAACACTTAAAACATCTAAAGCCATCTAACTACTTCTGCCTTCAAAATTATCAGTTTAAGAAGACCATGGGGAAGGGGAAGAAAAAAAAAGAGGTTAGAGAGGGAGGGAGCCAAAACATAAGAGACTCTTAAAAACTGAGAACAAACTGAGGGTTGACGGGGGGTGGGAGGGAGGGGAAGGTGGGTGACGGGTATTGAGGAGGGCACCTGTTGGGATGAGCAGTGGGTGTTGTATGGAAACCAATTGGACAATAAATTTCATATTTTAAAAAAATTTTTTTAATTATCAGTTTAGTCCCTACTACTTTAAGGTGTATGATTGTTTGTGTCAGAGCTATCCTAAACTTTACTTTAGTATTATCTATGAAAAAATAATAGTAATAATAGACTGCATAGTCAGTGCATTTATCCAGGGTCATTAGAGAATAAGTTCTACGCAGATATATTTACTCTCTTAAGAGCCCAAACTTTTACTGAACATTTCACATTTTCATGATGAATTTTGTGTTCACACTGTAAAAATAATTAATTATTGTTCTATGCTTTAATATAGTAGTAACCTCATGACTATTAGATGTGTAGGCCATTTGTCCCTACATTAAATAGCCCCAGGCTGCTTCATAATGGGAGATTCTATAGCGTCAGCCTTCTTTACCTTTCACTGTGAGCTGTCATTTTGCAGGATTTGGATTCTCACAGCCCTACCTCAAAACAACCTTTGCTTCAAAAGCAGAGATGGGGAAATAAGCAAATTCCTTATAAGTTTGGGCCACCAGCTGGCTTGGAAGAAGGCTTACCAGACAGCATGCTAAATTATAAAACGATGGAACAACAAAACAGAAAATAATTAGACAAGTGTGCAAATTGTTTTCTGCTGGTAATGTATACCAGCTGTTATTTCCTATCTGATCTTTGTACAAATTTTTTTCTGTACAGATTTGATACTATGATCTTGTCGTTACCAGACCTCCTCTGCTTTTTTCTACTTTTACAGTTTACCAATAAGATTTTAAATCCTAACCTATACCTTCAAAGTACTGCCCTATGACATCTGGTAGCCCTATGGGTTAGATTTCCTATTCTAGTCATACAGGTCTTGGATGAAATTGTAGCAGTTTCACTGAGATCAAACCTCCATTTTGAACACTTGTTACAATTGGTAGCCATAGCTTCTAATGTTAAAACTGATCCTTTGTTGGGGCGCCTGGGTGGCGCAGTCGTTAAGCGTCCGACTTCAGCCAGGTCACGATCTCGCGCTCCGTGAGTTCGAGCCCCGGGTCAGGCTCTGGGCTGATGGCTCAGAGCCTGGAGCCTGTTTCCGATTCTGTGTCTCCCTCTCTCTCTGCCCCTCGCCCGTTCATGCTCTGTCTCTCTCTGCCCCTCCCCCGTTCATGCTCTGTCTCTCTCTGTCCCAAAAATAAATAAACGTTTGAAAAAAAAAAAAAATTAAAAAAAAAAAAACCTGATCCTTTGCAAACATCATTAGAGAAAATCTCATGATTTATCTATAAGACCCTGCCATAGCAGAGAATTCAATTCTTAGCCTCTCATTTAGTCAAATGAGCCAAGACAGGCTGTCCATGATGAACGTTACCATCACCTCAGTACACAGTATAACAGAGCCAAGGAAATTCCAAACTGCTATTCATCACCCATGTGAGAGAAATACTTTATGACCTTTAAAGTGGGCCTTTGTACATTAATACAGCTCTCTGACAATGCTCAACACATTTACTCATTGTGGATTTGACTCTTGGCTCAATGAGATCTAAAGGAAGTTAACTAAAAACACAGGAGGGCAATTTTTATTGCTTATTTCTTTGGGATCCTAGAGAATTTGCTTAGGAATCCAAGTCATATGACCTGAAGTATTCAAACTGTCACTAACACACATAGTAAGTTCAGAGACTGGCAAAAATTGTACAGACCTCTCAGTTTCCCCCTGGGGGAATCAAATCTGTTTGCCCTACAGCTGTGCAGAGATACATTTTAATAGCAGCACTATTCTTTAAAATTAGTGTCTGTTTCATGACTAATTTTACAGGATTATGTGTGACCATTAAATCAATACACTCTCTTGCAGCGTGTGGTACTCACTTCACTTTCAAAAGTTAAAGTTCTTTAAAACTGTATGATTTTTCTCTTACATAATAGCCAGTCAGTTAGAATTGTTAGAATCACTCGCAGACGATTATATTTTATAATGTGTTTTCACAGCGAGCAAAGGCAGAAGTGGAGAAATGAGCCAAAACTCTCCATATATATAAAACACAGAGAAAGCTAATTGAAGAGGTCATATATCCAGAAGCCAAGGTTGCTTCAGAGGGCTTAGATCAGAGCCCATCCTTTGGTCAACTAGGGAGTGGGCTCTGTCTTCACCTGGGGTCAGTGTGTGACAGGGGTCAAACCTGAACCTGCAAAGTAGAATAATTATCCATTCAGTTTCTGACTTCACATAGTGAAATGCCCCACTAAAGTATGCCTGGGTAAACTGAAACCATATCCAGGTGCCCACGGTTCTCCTCTGCTGAATACCTTCTTATCCACCTGCTTCTCTCTGCAGCCCTGGACAGACCATGGCACGGACTAGCTCAGCTCCATCTCTTCACTTTCCTGTCAGTTACTCTGTCTCTAAAGAATGGAAAATCTTTCTTTCAACTCTGTCTAACACCCACTCCCCGTTTCCCTGTCCTTTTTCTTCCAAGCAATGTAATTTGAACTGAAATACAAACAGAGTTGCTCACTCTTTTTTTTTTTGCCCCTGCTGCATAAAAACTGAAAGGGGGAAACAAAGACTCACGTGAACTTTGGAGATTAATACTTCTTCTGGTCCCAGCTGTCAGATTTATTTCTTCTTTGTAGCTAAATCGGGTCATTATGCTACAAATCTTTATTCTAGATGAAAGATTTAAATCTCCACAGAATTTGAGGAGTTGGGGGGTGTGTGTGCATAATAAGCCATACATAGTAACTGGCTGTAGTTTTATCTGGATGTTTGTATGGAGGCTGCTATCAAATTCTGATAAACTTTTACTGACCTCTTTCACTTTCCAGAGTCCCTGGGAATCCCAGCAACCCACTACATTGTCCGGGCATTCAGACTTGTGCTCAATTATAAACTCTCTTCACATCTAAGACGTCATGTTTCTACAGAGCTACTTTAAACAATCAAAGAAATTAAAGGATCTTTTGGGTTGCTTTGTAATAATAATGGTAATAAAAAATGTTTCTATAACTCAAGCATTTGTCCTTGACGTGTTCTGAATTATTTATTCAGAATTAAAAAAAAAAGGCAGACATAATGGAAGGCTTAGAGATTCCATTCAGCTGCTTGAAAATCAAAACCAAAGAACAGCAGTGGCAGCAGAAGTCTGAAAAGGCATTAAGTCATCAAAATCACCATTCAATGGAACAGCTTTGGAACAGATGTCTCACCCATCATCTTTATCCAAAGAACCAGGGAGAGGACATTGAATATATTAATAAAGATAATAAAGTAACCAGCCTTAAGTCAGTGCCCCTTTCATACAGGTATTCTTTAGGCAGACTTGTTAAATGGTCCCAAAGCACCCCTTGTAGTTTGTGGTTCATGTAGCAACCTCTTACTTTCTCAGTGTTTCAGGGGGTAAAAGGATGATGGTGAGCACTGAGCCCTAAATCAGGATACTTACATTGCACCTACAGAAAAAGGGAGAGTAAAAACTTATCCGTAGTCCTGATTAGGCTGAGTAGAACGCACTTCTTTCTGTTCAGGAGCCCCAAGCACAAATCAGGATTCCTGCACAGCCTTCTGTGTTCAGATCTCCAGGAGACAAGGATCATTGTGATTCTATGTGGATAGCACCCTGGAGCTATGCGATGCAGAGGCCCTGGATTTAGGGCCTTTTGAAAATGTTCATTTGCCACGTTTATACTCCTGTTTCCTTTCCAACTGCTAGAGAGGTTCTATTTTCTATTGCTTCAAGAACAGTATACTTCTCTGAAGGAGGAAAGGTGGAGCCTGTCAAGGAGCAGGGGGAAATGTTCTTGGGTCAAAGTACTTATGTCAAAAGTCCTGTAAAAGCTGTTGGGATCCTGCCATAAATGTTTGAAATCCTGACTGAGAGAAAGGCTAGAAACTAGGGCTGCCCCTGCTCATAACCTCAAGGCCCCATCTGACAAAATTATCTCTGACCTGGTCCTGTCATAATGTCTGAAATTGCTCCTTCTGAAGACCTCTTCCTTGTTAAGTGCATCTCCTCCAGAAGGTCCCTATTTAAATGCTAATGTTTTGCTCACCCAATATCAGTCATTACTTTATCACATTAGCCTCAAATCACCCTGGGAAAATGGAACTCAGTCAGGTAAGCACAAATGAAAGACAAGGTGAAAGGGATGTTCCAGAACATGTGTGGGGAGCAAAGATGTGAGTGGTGGTGGTTAAACAGAGTATACTGGGGTCATCAGCTAGAGTGACAGGCAATAAACCAGGTACTCCCTCTCAGAAGTGGGGCACACAACAAGCTTCCCAGAGGAGGATGCTGAAAGGTAGATTAGGGGATACTTTAAACAAGCCTTATCTCCTTCATAGTTTTATCTAAAGATGGTCCTAGTTGGGTGTAAGTAATTCCAAAAAACAAAACAGAAGATACTGACTGTAATCTTAGTGAAAGAGATGGTCAGACAGTCCATATGCCTCCAGAAGAAACAACTCAACTGGGAATTTTAAACACGCATTTGGCCCTTGCCATTTAAGATGCTCCACTGCAAACTAGGCCAACTCTATTTGACAGAATGACAGCTATTCCCATAGTGGCTTTGGGATGTTATTTGAAAATCAGATTATTTATTTTTTAAAGGCAACATCTATTGTTAGGTTTGTTTTTCTTTCAGTTAATCTAAATGGGAACATTCTTATCTGCAAGGACACAGATACCTTTTTGTGGGGCTTTCTGCAATATATAAATGTGTTGCATGGTAATGATCTTTCTGGTTAAATTAAGATGTTCTACAAAAGTCTGTATGTACAAACAGCACGGGTTGGATGTAGGAAAGAACTATTCATTGGGTGTCTAAAAGCATAAGATGAACAGCACAAGATGGCACAATATTTGTGCAAACCTATTTTTTGGAACATATTTAAAATCCAACTTCTTTTATTAATTTTTTTAAATGATGCTTATTCTTAACATGCTCAATGTCTCCCAGAGGGAAAAGCAGTCTGCAAAAAAGCTTTTGATCTTCACTTATTTCAAGCATCTGCGAATTAAAAGACCTGTTGGGGTCTTTTTTCACTCATTTGTTGGCTGAGAGGCACTTTTGTTTTCAAAGGGAAGAAAGATGTTCATTTAAATTTGGAGGAATTTCCTTGAATTTAAGAAATAGCAACGTCTCTATGTAAATAGGAATATGTGACTTCTCAAGTATTTTTCAGTGGTTCTCCACCGGAAGGAAAATTTCAGAATACTCAATCAATAGGGCAGGAATACATGTCCATCAAAGTATGTCTGTGTTAAAGAAAGTATCTTTGCACTTAAGGTATCACCTGCTGACAGTGAGGGAATTTGTTCCTGGGCAGAAGAAAGATGACCTGGTGAGATAAAATTGTGCAGTATTGGTGAAAACAAACTTTTTTGGTCAAGCTGACATGGATTTGAGTTCTAGTTCTAACACTTCCTAATTGAGTTGAAGCTGGAGAAGTCATGTAATCCCTCAGAGCCTCAGTCACATTATTTACAAAATAGGCACAATATTAGTCCTTCTTTCATAAGACTGTTGTTAAACATTAAGATGAGATAATGCCTATAAATAGTAATGAACATACAGTGCACAGTGCCTGGCATGTAACAAGCATCCAGTAAATACAACAATCTGTCACATCATTATTCATCCTTGAAAGTTTCATCTTAGACTAGGTCTGAATCAAGCTCAAGATATGAACACTTTTGGTCAAAACATTTTTGTGCAACGAGGAAGGTTTAAGGTAGGGAATCATTTACCTAGCAACAATACAAGCATTCTCAGATATTAGTGTATACTTTTATAGGTGAGTTCTTATAACCACACATAAAATGTTTGATTTGATCATTGCCCTAAACTCTGGAAAAGATCTGGGAATACAAACCCTTATACATCAGATCTAGAAAGGAGTCGTCATGTCTTTTTACTAATGGTTGCTCCAGAGGCCTCTGAGATACCTGTGAACTACCTATAAAATGAAGTCACTTTGTCACCAAGAAAGACAGAGACAATTTGAAAAGGTTACTGTCATGTGTGGTTAACATGCTGGGAACATCTCAACAAATAAGGAAATCACTCATTTAGTCATTCCTCTTCCTACCAAAAGAGACATAATCTCAGCATGGTTTGTTGAGCATCAACAAAGAAATGAAAAATCTTTGGTGTTCCTGTTATTCACTCACAAAGTAAGTCAAAGAACAATGCCAAACATACAGAACTCCAATGGTGTTTCTTGTTCAGATCTTATGGATTTTCAGCCATACCAAAATCATAAAGAAAGATCATAAATTCCATCCCCTATAATTATGCATATGATAGAAACAAACAGGTTGCTGAGAGATTACATAATCCACCTGAGGTCAGAAGGTTCATTATGGGCAAAGGTCTATGAGAAGGTTTGGCTCATGAGAGTCTATTCAGGCCTCTTTTCACTACCCACATACACCTTATAAGGAAAACAAGAGTTTTGCGTCTTTCCTAACTCCAAAATGTATGAGTCAAAAGGAAGAATTTCATGGGGAATTGCAAATCAGACCAGTCTAGTGAAACCAGCAATTTTATCTAAAGTTTATTAAAACAAATCAAGTCATGCTACCCTATTAAGTTTACCTAGAATTCTCAATATACTATGACCTAATAATAACATAAAGAGTAGGAAACTATTTAAGGAATGAGATAAGCCAGACCACGCAGCACCAGTGATTAATGCACAACTTGAATGTCAGGGAACCTGAGTTTAATTCCACTGATGCACTCAATGTAGGCATTAGCTGGTACACTACAATGTTAATAGCCCTGTTGAAGATATAAAAGTTTTCCCTTAATAAACTCTTAGGCCCCGGGTAAGTTTGATTTTTAACTATAAAGCTCTTATAAGTTTTTGTTTAAAAAAATGATTCATTTTAGGTTTTCTCCAGTTAGCCCAGTTCCTTCTTCAATCACTTTTGTGAGGTCTACACACACACACACACACACACACACACACACACACACACACACATTCACCCATTCCACCCTCGTTTCTGCCAGGAATTGTATACTGCACTAATTACAATAACAATTCTGCAACAAGGACAGTTATTTGTTTGTTTACAATTCTGATTTGTAGTTAATAAAGAAGGGAGAAGTCAGAAGCCTCTCCAGATAAAATGAAGAACTACTCAGCTACTTCTCAGAGCTGGGAAAGGGTGTCTGTAGGAAGCTGAAGGGAATTGAAACATCAAGCGAGAATTTCCCTGTTCTCATTCAGTCTGAAAACCAATATAGAATTGGAAACCTTGCTTCACGCTTCCTTACCTCAGTACCTGCAAAGCTCACATAGCACCCTATAATTCAAACAGAGAATGAGATGGCCTGGGGGCGTTGTGTGAACGAGTCAGGAGCCAAGCAAGACAGGCTGAATTCAAGCTTCCCTGGTACTGATGACATCCGTTAGCTTCCACTATTTCTGACTTTTCTATGTTTGCTATCTAATTATGTCACATCTTGAAAATGCAGCAAGAGAAAATTCCATTTCAGCTCTAATAATAGAAATGGGTAATATTTACCACTTTAACAGATTGTGCTGTGTTGTGAATGAAGGCTGACTCTTCAGTCACGTTATATAGATGAAGTTGCTTCAGCAATAGTGGAGCATATGGGAATTAGAAAACTAAGTAGACTATGGGAGTGATGTGATTTTAAGAAAGTAATTTAATCTAAATCATGGTGTTAAATGGAAATCTTATCCATAAGAAATTGTATGTTGGTAAAGCAACTAAATGTCTAAGTAGGGGGAAAAAGGCAATTTTAAAATGTTATTTTAAAGTATATTAGTGGCACTGAATCCTACTCTATTGAAAAATCAGATCATTTGCCCAAACAAAAGCTTAGACTATAAACTTAGTAATAGCAATATGCAGCATTAGTGGAAAATAGAAGCAAATGCCAAGATGTCCTTGAGCCACAGATGAAAACAAAATGACTGAATAAACCATCTGTATAAACCATAACCAATATAGAAGAGAATAAGAAACACTTGATGAAAAATCAAATAATGGTGATGCTTGGGTAGCTCAGTGGGTTAAGCACCCAACTTCAGCTCAGGTCATGATCTCATGGTTCATGAGTTCCAACTCCATGTCTGGATCTCTGCTGACAGCTCAGAGCCTGGAGCCTGCTTTGGATTCTGTGTCTCCTTCTCTCTCTGCCTCACCCCTGCTCATACTCTGTCCCTGTCTCTCTGTCTCAAAAATAGATACACATTTTTTAAAAAAATTGTTTAAAGATTGAAATAATAATGTCTGAGGAAAAATGATATATATTCTCTATATGGAGTTTCTCTCTATTTTAATTCCACAAATCCCACAATTTCAAATTTCCACCATAATTAAAATGTATTATCCCATCACTGTTCCAATTGGAAGCTACATGTGGACACTCACCCGGAGAAAATTAGGAATGCTTTCAGCATATTGAAAACAATCCATTTTTCCCTGGGTCACAACTAAGGACAGACAAACTAATAAAAACAGCTAGTGAAAATGCAACAGCCTCTGCTGAGGGGGGTTAGGGGTGGGAATGAGCCTAAGAGTGATAAGTGGCAGCCAATCTGTAGCAAATAAACATCTCGAGATACCAGTATACTTCAAGAATTGAGAGAATATTCTAAGAGGAAATGCAATATATTAAGTGTTCTGTGTTAATTAATACTCAACTGTTAGGGCATATAATGGCAAATGGCACTATTGTGTGCCACTATATGCCCTAGCAGTTGAGTGGGGGTTAGCTAGGAAGCATCTGTTTTGCCAAGACTCCCAACTCAATTAAAATAAGCCTTAGGGGGCGCCTGGGTGGCGCAGTCGGTTAAGCGTCCGACTTCAGCCAGGTCACGATCTCGCGGTCCGTGAGTTCGAGCCCCACGTCAGGCTCTGGGCTGATGGCTCAGAGCCTGGAGCCTGTTTCCGATTCTGTGTCTCCCTCTCCCTCTGCCCCTCCCCCGTTCATGCTCTGTCTCTCTCTGTCCCAAAAATAAATAAAAAACGTTGAAAAAAAATTAAAAAAAAAAAAAAATAAGCCTTAGGCCACCCTAGCCATCCTCAGCAGTTCTTTTATAAGATATGTGGGGTAAGATAACAGAGGACTGTGGACCTACACTAAAAAGTACCCCCAACTACGCAGCAAAGGCAATCATAAGAGGAAAGTATATAGCAATCCAGGCCTTCCTAAAGAAGGAAGAAAGATCTCAGATACACAACCTGACCTTACACCTTGAGCTGGAAAAAGAACAGCAACTAAAATCCAAAACCAGCAGAAGACAGGAAATAATAAAGATCAGAGCAGAAAGCAATGCTATTGAAACCAAAAAAACAGTAGAACAGATCAACGAAACCAGAAGCTGGCTCTTTGAAAGAATTAACAAAAGTGATACACAATTGATACAAAATTGATCAATTGATACAATTGATACAAAATTGATCAAGAAGAAAAAGAAAAGAACCCAAATAAATAAAATCAATAATGAAAGAGGAGAGATCACAACCAACACAGCAGAAATAAAAACAGTAATAAGAGAATACTGTGAGCAATTATATGCCAATAAAATGGGCAATCTGGAAGAAATGGACAAATTCCTAGAAACATATACACTACCAAAACTGAAACAGGAAGAAATAGAAAATTTTAACAGACCAATAACCGTAAGGAAATCAAATTAGTAATCAAAAATACCCCAAAAAACAAGAGTCCAGGACCAGATGGCTTTCCAGGGTAATTCTACCAAACATTTAAGGAAGAGTGAACACCTATTCTCTTCAAACTGTTCCAAAAAACAGAAATGGAAGGAAAACTTCCTAACTCTTTCTGTGAAGCCAGCATTACCTTGATTCCAAAACCAGACAGAGACCCCACTAAAAAGGAGAACTGTAGACCAATTTCCCTGATGAACATGGATGCAAAAATACTCAACAAGATATTAGCCAACAGATCCAACAATACATTAAAAAAATTATTCACCATGACCAAGCAGGAATTATGCCTGGGATGCAGGGCTAGTTCAATATCCGCAAAACAATTAACATGATTCATCACATCAATAAAAGAAAGGACAAGAACCATATGACCCTCTCAATAGATGCAGAGAAAGCATTTGACAAAATACAGCATCCTTTCTTGGTAACAACCCTCAAGAAAGTAGGGATATAAGGAGCATACCTCGAGATCATAAAAGCCATATGTGAACGACCCAACAATAATATCATCCTCAATGGGGAAAAACTGAGAGCTTTCCCCCTAAGGTCAGGAACAAGACAGGGATGTCCACTCTCATCATTGTTATTCAGCCTAGTATTGGAAGTCTTAGCCTCTGCAATCAGAAAACACAAAGAAATAAAAGGCATGCTAATTGGCCAGGAGGAGGTCAAACTTGCACTCTTCGCAGATGACATGATACTCTATATGGAAAACCCTAAAGATTCCACAAAAAAACTGCTAGAATTGATTCATGAATTCAGCACAGTTGTAGGATATAAAATCAATGCACAGAAATTGGTTGCATTCCTATACACCAACAATGAAGTGACAGAAAGAGAAATCAAGGAATCGATCCCATTTACAGTTGCACAAAAAAAACATAAAATACCTAGGAATAAATCTAACCAAAGAGGTGAAAAATCTATATGCTGAAAACTATAGATAGCTTATGAAAGAAATTGAAGAAGACACAAAAAAATGGGAAAAGATTCCATGCTCTTGGATAGGAAGAACAAATATTGTTAAAATGTCAATACTACCCAAAGCAATCTACATATTCAATGCAATCCCTATCAAAGTTACACCAGCATTCTTCACAGAGCTAGAACAAATAATCCTAAAATTTGTATAGAATCAGAAAAGACCCCGAGTAGCCAAAGCAATCTTGAAAAAGAAAACCAAAGCAGGAGGCATCACAATGCCAGACTTCAAGCTATACTACAAAGCTGTAATCATCAAGACAGTATGGTACTGGCACAAGAACACTCAGATCAATGGAACAGAATAGAGAACCCAGAAATGGACCCACAGACATATGGCCAACTAATCTTTGACAAAGCAGGAAATACTATCCAATGGAATAAAGACAGTCTCTTCAGCAAGTGGTGCTGGGAAAACGGGACAGCAACATGCAGAAAAAATGAACCTGGACCACTTTCTTACACCATGCACAAAAATAAACTCAAAATGGATGAAAGACCTAAATGTAAGACAGGAAGGCATCAAAATCCTCGAGGAGAAAGCAGGCAAAAACCTCTTTGATCTTTACTGATCATGATTCACCATAGTGGAGAACCATCTATCCTGCTAATAGACATCAAAAGACAGCCAGACTGGATACTTATATCAAACAAACTAGATTTTAAACCAAAGACTGTAACAAGAGGTGAATAAGGCACTATATCATAATAAAGGGATCTATTCAATAAGATCTAACAACTGTAAATATTTATGCCCCCAACTTGAAACACCCACATATTTAAATCAATTAATAACAAACATAAAGAAATTCATTGATAACAATACAATAGTAATAGGGGACTGTCACTTGCAGCAATAGACATATCATATAAGTAGAAAATCAACATGGAAACAATAGCTTTGAAAGACACAGTTGACCAGATAGACTTAACAGATATATTAGAATATTTCATCCTAAAGCAGCACAATACACATTCTTTTCTAGTGCACATGAAACATTCTCCTGAATAGATTACACACTGGGTCACAAATCAAACAAATGTTGCTAAGGCCAATATCCAATAAATTATTGCCTATATTTTCTTCTAGGAGTTTTATGGTTTCTGGTCTCACATGTAGATCTTTAATCCATTTTGAGTTTATTTTTGTGCATGGTGTAGGAAGTGGTCCAGCTTCATTCCTTTGCATATTGATGTCCAGTTTTTCCAGCACCATTTATTAAAGAGACTTTTCCCCATTGCATAGTCTTGCCTTTTTTGTTATAGATTGACCATATAAGCACGGGTTTATTTCTAGGCTCTCTATTCTGTTCCATTGATCTCATGTCTATTTTTGTGCCAGTAACATACCATTTTGATTACTATAGTTTTGTAGTATATCTTGAAATCTGGGATTGTGATAATTCCAGCTTTGTTCTTCTTTCTCAAGATTGTTTTGGCTATCTGGGTTCTTGTGTGGTTCCATACAAAGTTTAAGATTATTTGTTCCAGTTCAGTAAAAACTACTCTTGGTATTTTGATAGGGATTGCATTATACCTTTAGATTGCTTTGAATAGTATGGACATTTTAACAAAACTAATTCTTCCAACCCATGAGCTCGGTATATCTTTCAATTTGTGTCATCTTCAAGTTCTTTAATCAGTGTTTTATAGTTTTCATAGTACAGGTCTTTAATCTCCTTGAGTAAATTTATTACGAGGTATTTTATTATTTTGGGTATAATTATAAATGGAATTGTTTCTTAATTTCTTTTTCTGCTACTTCATTATTAGTGTATAGAAACACAACAAATTTCTATATATTAATTTTGTATCCTGCATCTTTACTGAATTCATTTATTACTTGTAACAGTTTTTTTGGTGGAGTCTTTAGCTCTTCTATATACAATATGATGTCATCTGCAAATAGGGACAGTTTTACTTCTTCCTTCCTAATTCAAAGAACTTTTCTTATTTTTCTTTTCGAATTTCTATGGCTAGGACTTCCAGTACTATGTCGAATAAAAGTGGAAAGAGTGGACATCCTTGTCTTGTTAAAGCTCTCAGTTTTTCACTACTGAGTATAATGTTAGCTGTGAGTCTGTCATATACGACCTTTTTATGTTGAGGTATGTTCCCACTAAACCTACTTTTGTTGAGTTTTTACCATGAACAGATGTTGAATTTTGTCAATGCTTTTTCTGCATCTATTAAGATGATCATGTGATTTTTACTCTTCATTCTGTTAATGTGGTGTATCACATTAATTTGCAAATACTGAACTATCCTTGCATCCCTGGAATAAACCCCACCTGATCATGGTGAATGATCCTTTTAATGTATTGTTGAATGCAGCTTGTTAACATTTTGTCAAGGATTTTTGCATTTCTATTCATCAGGGATATTGGCCTGTGGTTCACTTTTTTTGTAGTGTTGTCTGGTTTTGGTATCAGGTTAATGCTGGCATTGTAGAATGTATTTGGAAGCTTTCCTTCCTCTTCTACTTTTTGGAATAGCTTGAGGAAAGTAGGTATTAATTCTTCATTAAATGTTTGGTAGAATTCACCTGTGAATCCATCTGGTCCTAAACTTTTGTTTGTTGGGAGTTTTTTGACTACCACTTCAATTTCATTACTCACAATTGATTCATATTTTCTATTTCTTCCTAATTCTGTTTTAAAAGATTGCATGTTTCCAGGAATTTGCCCATTTCTTCTAGGTTGTCCAATTTGTTGGCATACAATTTTTTTGTAGTAGTCTCTTATAATCTTTTGTATTTCTGTGATACTGGTTGTTATTTCTCTTCTCCTTTTTCATTTCTGATTTTACTTATTTGGGTCCTTTCTCTTTTTTTCTTCATGAGTCTGGCTAAAGGTTTATCAATTTAGTTGATCTTTTCAAAGAACCAGCTCTTGTTTTTATTGAATTTTTCTATTGTTCTTTTTTCATTTATTTCCACTCTCGTATTTACTACTTATTAGTTCATTCCTTCTACTAACTTTGGGCTTTATTTATTCTTCTTTTTCTAGTTCCTTGAGCTTTAAGTTTAGATTATTGAAGTGAGATTTTTGTTGTTTTTGAGGTAGACCTGCATTGCTATAAACTTCCCTCTTAGAAATGCTTTCATTGCATTTCAGAGATTTTTGACCATTGTGTTTTCATTTTCATTTGTCTCCATGTGTTTTTTGTTTCCTGTTTGATTTCTTCATTGACCTACTGGTTGTTTAGTAGCATGTTATTTAGCCTCCTTAGTTCTTTCTAGTTATTTCTTGTGATTGATTCTTTTTGTTTCATACCATGGCTGGAAATGATGCTTGATATGATCTCAATCTTCTTAAATTCATTAAGACTTGCTTTGTGACTTAACATGTGATTTATCTTGGAGAATATTCCATGTGCACTTGAAAAGAATGTTTTGTTTTGGGAGAGCATGTTCTGCATACATCGGTTAAGCCCATCTGGTTTAATGTATCATTCAAAGACATCATTTCCTTATTGATTGTCTGCCTAGATGATCTATCCATTGATGTAAGTAGGTGTTAAAATCCCCTATTATTGTCATATTAGTGTCAGCTTCTCCCTTTATGTCTGTTAATATTTGTTATATATTTGTTATATAATATAACAACTTAAGTATATAGCAGTCTATATTGTTAATGGCCACTTAAGTTCAAATACATTCTAAAAGAATTCCATTTTTACTCCCCCTTCCACATTTGTATTGTTATATTTTACACCTTTTTATTTTGTGAGTCCCCTTAACAAATTTTTAGATGTAATCAATTTTACTATTTTTGTGCTTTAACCTTCATATTAGCATTATAAGCAATTGCTCTACTACTTTTACTGTATGTTTGCTTTTACTCATGAAATTTTTCCTCTTATAAATGTTCTTGCTTCTAGTTATGGCCTTTTCTTTTCCACTTAAAGAAATCCCTTTATCATTAGTGGTGGCAAACTGCTTTAGCTTTTGTTATGATCTCACGGTCCTTGAGTTTAAGCCCTGCTACTTTAAAAATTCTCTTTATTTTTAATCTTTGACGTTTTAATTACTATATTTAGATCTCCTTGGGTCCATCTTGTTTGGAACTCTCTGTTCTTCCTGAACATGGATATCTGTTTCCTTCCCCAGGTTAGGAAAATTTTCAGCTATTATCTCTTGAAACAAGTTTTCTGCTCTTCTCTCTCTCTCTTCTCCTTCAGGGACCCTTATAATACAAGTGTTTGTTTGTTTGTTTGTTTGTTTGTTTGTTTGTTTGATGTTGCCCAAGGGATCCACTAACCTATCCTAATTTTTTTACCATTTTTCTTTTTTTAATTTTTTTAATGTTTATTTATTTTTGAAAGAAAGAGAGAGAGAGAGAGAGAGAGAGAGAGAGAGTGGGGAAGTCAGAGAAAGAGAGAGACACACAGAATCCAAAGAAGGTCCAAGCTCTGAGCTGTCAGCACAGAGCCCAGTGCAGAGCTTAAACTCAGGACTGCGAGATCATGACCTGAGCCAAAGTCGGACGCTTAACCAACTGAGCCACCCAGGTGCCCATACCTTTTTTCTTTTTGCTATTCAATTTGGGTGTTTTTCACACCCTGTCTTCCAGATAGCTTCCAGATTGATCCATTCTTCTGCATCCTCTATTCTTGACTCCCTCTAGTATATATTTCATATCAGTTATTGTATCCTTCAACTCTGATTGATTCTTTTTTATATTTTCTATCTCTTTGTTGAAGTTCTAACTGAGTTTATCCATTCTTCTCTCCAGTCCAATGAGCATCTTTATGACCATTACTCTTTATTAAGTAGACTTATGAGATGTTTATTAGATAGATGGGTTATCCTTGTTTCATTTAGTTCCTTTTCCAAGGTTTTGTCTTGTTCTTTTGTTTGGAGCATATTTTTCTGTCTCATTTTGCTTGACTTTCTGTGCTTGTTTCTATGAATTAGGTGGAACAGCTACTCCTCCTAAACTTGAAGGAATGGTCTTATCTGGCCATCCCCTATGTAGACTATGTGTGCCTGGTGACTTTGGCTAACTGGCTTGAGTTGTGGCTGCATGGGCTGGGAATATCAGAGCACTCCATGATAGGGCTTCCCTGGTGGGATGGCCAGAATTGAAGCATACATGGGTTGACACACAGAAGGCACCCACCCTGGCAAGACAGCTAAAGCTGAAATGGGTACAAGTCAGTGTGCCCCAGGTTGCTCCACACAGGTGCACCCTGGCAGGGAAGCTAGAGCCAAGGCAAATGGGCAAGGAGGTATTGGGATATTCCATGCAGAGACACCCTGGTGAGTCAGAGCCAAATTGGTATGGGCCTGGAGTGTTCCAGGGTATTTTGCTCTTGTGTTACCTTGACATGTTGACTAGAGCTATAATGAGAGCTCACCAGGGGTATCTCAGTGTGTGCTGCACTGAGGCCACTTTGGTGGGATGGCTTGTGCTGGTGTGGGCTAGGGACTTGGGGCTCATTGAGGCAGTGAGCCAACTCGTGTGCCCAGACTATGCTCTCATCCACACTGTCAAGGTGGAAGGGAATCATAAACCATCATGCTCACCACCTCCTCCAAGGTTTGGCAGGAAAGGTTCTAATGGTAGAAACTTTATATTCATTCTATCTTCTCTCTTAAACTGTGGCTTTTTTCTGTGCTCCAAGGATGACTAATCTTCTCACAGCCCCTCAGTACTATCCCTCTGTATTGCAGTTTGCAGAATTGGGTGTAGAGGTTCCCTTTGTTACTCTCTCTCTCTCTCTCTCTCTCTCTCTCTCTCTCTCTCTGTGTGTGTGTCTCTTGCCATTCTCTATATGGCCTCTCTATCTTTCGTTGTGAGAAGTTGTTCAGTCAGCCCTCAGTTCTTCTTCAGACAGTGGAGGAGATAAGTTCAGGGTCTTTCTACATTGCCATCTGGGACACTCTCCTATCTGGCATCTTTTAAATACACCATAGTTGAAATTTAAATGCAAAATTGTCTACGTATCACATACTGCCAAATACGCCTTAAGCAGACAAGAACTATGCTATTTATAATCTATGGGACACCATGAAAAACCTCATTTTCCTAAGTACAAAGTGGAGAAGGTAGGATGAAAGAGAATATTTCACTTAATCTATAAGCTTTAAAATATTAAAAAGAAAGCACTCCAAACCAAGAATTTGTGAGCAAGTTGATCATTTTTTTTATTCTTTTAGGGGATACAAAAGCAAAATATTTAAGGAACATGGAATTTTGCCCTACTGTGAATATTAGATATTTTGCAGGAACAAACCATTTTCCCAGAGTAGAAGATATTTCAAAGGCTGTAACTAAATGTCTAAGAGGAGTAGGGAAGAAGAAACACTTTATAAAGGAAAAGAGATGTGGTGAAGAAAGAAAAGTGGGGAGAAAGCAGATTAAACTGTCTGTTTCATAATTTAGCCCATAATTTTGGTTTGATGTAGCAGCTATAAGAATTCATCATGCAGACATCCTATTAGTGAAATTGATCCACAGCGCCAGCTGCTATTCTATGAAATCCTTCTGAGTCCTTGCCCCAAGTCTGTACTCCCACAGGCAGCTATCTCCCATTGACCATGTGCAGCAGGGCTACTCAGGCAGATGAGTTCCTGGATCCTGGGAGATAATAAGACTCCTTTATTGTCCCACTTGGGCTCAAGGCCTTGATGAACCTTCCTCAGACTGCACAGCAATCTAGGATGCTTCTGCTGACCTTTCTTCTCTCTTTCACCTAAAGTCAGTTTTGCCTCATATTTTTTTAATAGTTATTCTTTTTTATTATTATTTTTATTCTTTATTTATTTTTGAGAGAGAGACAACAAGACAGAGTGTGAGTGGGGGAGGGGGCAGAGAGAGAGGGAGGCACAGAATCTGAAGTGGGATCCAAGCTCTGAGCTGTCAGCACAGAGCCCGACACGACGCTCTAACTCAAAAGCGCAAGATCATGACCTGAGCCAAAGGTAGACGCTTAATCGACGGAGCCACCCAGGAGCCCCAGGTTTGCCTCATAATTAATGAGTCTCTCAGCCTCTAAGGACACCTTCTTTTATTTCTTTTCATAGCCAACTCCCCTAACAAAATTTTTGAATATTAAATTCCATCTTGCTTTCTGTCAGAAAAAAGTGCGCAGTCACCTGGAAGCCTGAAAGGATTTCTGTGTTTCCTATAAGTTCTATTTTACCTCATATATACATCCTCCAGAGGTTCTCTCCATTTTTCTCCAGAAAAACTTCGTGGGCTTTTAAAAATTTCTCTTGGTGAATTTTCCCACTTTGTGAACTACTCACACCTACTTGGAAGACCATTTTTGAGAACACTTTGAAAAAAAAAAATTTTAACCAGAATGTGGCAGTTTTTCCAGAGAGATAGTTTATACTCATCAAATAAATACTCATCAAATGTTGGAAGCCAGGTCTTGGTTTGGAGTTCCTTATTTTTAATATTTTAAAGCTTATAAATCAAGTGAAACACTCTCTTTCATCCTAGCTTCCACACTTCACACTTAGGAAAATGAGGTTTTTCATGGTGTTCTGAGGTTATAAATAGCATAGTTCTTGTCTATTTAAAGCATATTTGGCAGTATAAGATATCTAGACAATTTGGCATTTAAATTCCAACTATGGTGCATTTAAAATATGCAGGATGACATAAGCCATAAGCTGGACTTCTAAACCTTGGCTTTTTTATGACTGATATTTAAAATAATGTATCAAGAGGTTAATATCCCATTGAAATTGTCTGTGTGTCTCTTTTACACACAATTGGTTTGACTGTTATGACTGTCAAAATAAATTAGAAAAGAATTGAGCCAATGGTGCCTTTAGACACAGTTTTAAGTATCTCTACGATAGATGAAAAATGAAAAGGTTAAACTAGAAAACTTCTAAGGTTTCTTCCAGCTTTAATAACATAGGATTCTATAATTCTATGGTTTAATGCAGTCAGATATGTTTAGAGTTCTCCCTCTCTGACCATAAGTTCCTTTTACATTATGTTCCTTTACATAAGTTTAGAGAATTTCCTTCTCTAAACATTTTCAGTGACCATGACAATTCCAAATCTAATATGTGGGCATTGCTGGGCCTCTTCTGTAACTAGCATCGATCAGATGATCAAGAACCATAGCATTGTCTCTGAGAAGGTACAGATCTCTCTTTCCTCATTATCCTTTCTGTTACTGCTTTGGGGGAATAATGATGGGGAAATTATTCTAAAAACTTCCAACTTTAGCATTTTAGCATACTCTAAAATCAATCCAACACAACCTTACCCAAAGATCATACTTTATACAACCAAAAGTTACTTCAGAAAATGTCTTCTGAAGTGTCTAAACCATTCAACAGGGCCAATTAGCCATGCTTAGCCATCAAAATCCCTCAAAGCCACAAATGCACAACTAAATTCAAACCTCAATCTGAATGATGAGAGAGTAAAGAACCATGGTTTGAGTAGGAGAAGCCAGCTCCCTCCCTTTCCAATAAAAAATAAATGAAACCAATTCAATATTTGCTATTACTCAAAAAAAACTATGAATAATATCATTAACTTTCTTGTTGCATTTTATATTTTAGTATCACTTAAATTATACATATTTTATATGCATAAGTATATGCACACATGTGTATGTATATATAAGCTTTGACGTACCTACTCTATAAATGTTGTTATTCCTACCCTATATTTCTCTTAGGTCCTTAAGTCCCATAACCAAAAAATAAATAAAACTTTAAGAAATTGTCTTGCCATGAGATTTTTAGAAACCTAAACCTCACATTTGAAATGGGATTTCTGAAATATCTGTAAATGCAGAAAAGAGATTCTTTTCTTCTTTTCAAAGTCCTCAAATTCTCTTCAAAGTTACTGTTTTTTCAACTCTACACACATAGTTGTTTTATAAAAATTAAATTAAAACAAACCACTGCTAACTATCTTCTCAATAAAAAATGCAACTTAAAATTTTATTTGATAGTTAGATGTTAATAGCCCAAATGTTCTATACTCTGTAACATTTTTCATGTCAGATTGACTAGCAATGTTAACAGCATCTTATTCTTGGTCCCACAAGCAGTACAGCTGTTCCTTATCTTAATCATATGAGTGTCCAAACTCATCAAGCAAAGGTTTTTATTTGTTTATAAATGTCGTCACCTGTGGACAGTTAGCTTAGTTAATTAGAGCACAGCACTAATGAATCCAAGATTAAGAATCCCTTCTTTTATGATCATTAGCAAGATATCTTCTCTTAGTACTGAGACTTAAGACTCCATCTAAAATTACAGCCACAGTCTCAAACTTATGCAGTGGGGCAAAATAAAGAATAGGTAAACACCTTAACATTTTGAGTATTGCCTTCATTTAAATAAATATTTTAATTTTAACTATGAACTATTTCATGCATTTGGAATAGTACAGATAATAATACAGTGGACGCTTGAAACTTGTGGGAGTTAAAAGTGCCAACCCTCATACAGTCAAAAACCCATATATGACTTTTTTTTTTTAATATGGAACACTTCAAGAATTTGTGTGTCACCCTTGTGCAGGGGCCGTGCTAATCTTCTCTGCATCGTTCTCATTTTAGTATGTGTGCTGCCGAAGCAAGCACTCCATGTGTATCTTTTGATTCCCCAAAAACTTAATGATTTTAGCCTAATCCTGACCAGAAACCTCAGCAATAGCTGACTAACACATATTTTGCATGTTATATGTCTTATACACCGTATTCTTACAATAAAGTAAGCTAAAGAAAACGAAATGTTATTAGGAAAACCATAAGGAAGAGAAAATACACTTACATTCTGTACTGTGTTTATTGAAATAGTCCGCATAAAGGTGGGCCTGCACAGTTCAAAACTACATTGTTCAAGTCTCAACCATATAACAAAATATGAAGCACCCTTCCCTCAATTTAACAAATGTTGATATTTGGCAATATCTGCCTCAAATATTTATAAAATAAAATGTAGCAGATACAAATAAATAAAGATATGAATAAAGTGTTAGAGATACCATCCCTTACCTCCGTAAGAGAATCACAGAATGCTGACATGAACTCTTCCAGTACATTTTTAAAATTGTTAATATTCTAATACATTCTTCTTAATTTATCCATTTCCTTATTCTTGCACAATTATGATCCTTTCAATTTTTGTTAGTACAACAAGGCTGCAATGATAATTTTGAGAATGCCTTTTCATTTGAGAGTTCAACCACAATATATAACTTAAAAGTAGAAATGTAATCTTGTAGTGTGTATACATTCTCAAGTCCATAGACATTGATTATTAAATTACTTTCCAAAGTACATTCACCAGACACAGACACCACAGTACATTGAGCTCCATAGAGACAGTGACAGGGCAAGTGAGAACCAGACAGGCACTGGGTGACTTAGTGCCTGGCTGAGGAAAATAATTAAACATGGGCAGAGGAGATCCTAAGAAGCCAAGATACAAAATGTCATCATATGCGTTCTGTATGCAAACTTGATGAGAGGAACACGAGAAGAAGCACCCAGATGCTTCAGCCAACTTCTCAGTTTTCTAAGTGCTCAAAGAGATGGAAGACCATGTTCCAAAGAGAAAGGAAAATTTGAAGACGTGGCAAAAGCAAATAGGGCCCATTATGGAAGAGAAATGAAAACTCATGTCCCCCCTAAAGAGGAAACAAAAAAGAAGATCAAGGATCCCGATGCTCCCAAGGGGATTCCTTCAACCTTTTTCTTGTTTTGTTTTGAGTACCACCCAAAACTCAAAGGACAGCATCCTGACCTATCTGTTGGCAATATTGCAAAGAGACTGGGAGAGATATGGAGTAACTCTCCTGCAGATGACAAGTGGCTTTATGAAAAGAAGGCTGCTAAGCTGAAGGAAAAACATGAAAAGGATATTGTTGTATATCAAACTAAAAAGGAAAGCCTGATGTGGCAAAAAAGGAAGTCGTCAAGGCTGGGAAAAGCAAGAAAAAAATAGAAGAGGAGGAAGACAAGGAGGATGAAGAGTATGAAGAGGAGGAGGAGGATGAAGAAGATGAATATGAAGATTATGATGAATAAATTGGTTCTATTAGTTTTTTTTCCTTGTCTATAAAGCATCTAACCCTCCCCCATATGCAACTCACTCCCCTTAAAGAAAAAAATTGAAATGTAAAAATAAAACAAAACAAAACAAAGCAGAGGCACCAATGTATCCTAATACCAGCAGTTTTTGAAAGTTCTTATGTTCTGATATTATTGCAAAACACATCATATGATCAGTTTTTAAGTTTTAGCAATCTACTTGTTAATGAAATGTTGCCCCATTTTGTTTTAAATTTCATTACCCATAACTATCAGTGAGGATTTACAACTGTTTATTTATCGGTCTTAAAATTTTCTTCTATTAATTGACTTTTCATATCTTTTGTCATTCTTTATTGAAATATTTCCCTTTTATTGCTTTTAAAGTTTTATTTAATACATATATTTATTAATACTTTATTGGTTGCTTGGATTACAAATATTTTCACCCAGTATAGGGTTTATCTTTTCATTTTATGGCCTTTTATGTACAGATCTTTTTTGTTTTAAATAGCTAAAGTTAATAATCTTTTTAAGCTTTGTGCTTCTCAAGTCTTGTGTAAGAGCTCTTTTCTTAACTTCCAACATCATAGTTGTTTTCATTACTTTTTTATATTTTTCAATTTGTCTTTATGTTATTAATCCATTTAGGATGAATTTTTGTGTATGGTGGGAGGTAGGCCTACAAATTTATTTCTCCTGTATGACTAGTCCATTGCCTCACCATCATCTTATCTTTCACCATTGACCAGAAAGCCACTACTCTCATAGGTTAATTTTTCATATACACACATGGCTGTTTCTAGGCTCCCTGTTCTGTTTACACGGATTTATTGTGTAACCTTCTGCTAATACAACACATTTTAATTAGTGTATCTTTATAACAACTCTTTTATTTTATTTTTTTTAATGTTTATTTATTTCTGAGAGACAGACACAGAGTATGAGTTGGGGAGGGGCAGAGAGAGAGAGAGAGAGAGAGAGAGAGAGAGAAACAGAATCCAAAACAGGCTCTAGGCTCTGAGCTGTCAGCACAGAGCCCGATGCAGGGCTCGAACCCATGAACCTGAGATCATGACCTGAGCCGAAGTTGGATGTTTAACCCATCTTGGGTTACGGAGCCAACCAGGTGCCCCTATAACAACTCTTAATAATGATAGAGTAAGTTCATTCTCTTTAATCTTCTTCAAGTGTTTTCCTTTAGTTATTCGTGGCCCCTTATTCATCCACATAAATTTTTGAAACAGCTTGACAGGTTCTGAAAAAACTTAAGATTTACATTGAACTAGCTTTGCTTTTATAAATTATTTTGGGGCGAATCAAAATTTTAAAATACTGAGACTTCCTGCCCAAAAACATGGCTTTATTCTCCATTTATTTAGGTCTTTGTATATATTCTTCAATAATGTTTTATAAATTTTTCTATAAAAGTCATATGTATATTATGTTAAATTTAATCTCGCATATTTGATAGTTCTGTGACTAAAAGATTGGATATTTTAAAATTACATTTCTAAATCTATTGTATCTGATGGTACTCAAGTGCCATTAATTTTAATGTACAGTTTTGTAAGCATTTTCCTTGATGAATTCTGATTACTTCTACTAGATTCCCTTAAATTTCATATGTATATAATTATATCATCTGTGACAATGGCAATTTGGTTTCTTATTCTTCTATTCGCCATACCTCTTATTTATTTTCCATGTCATATTGAGCTAGCTAGGACATCCAGTACAATGCTAAATCCAAGTGGTGACAGCAGGCATCTTAAATTATTTCTGACTTTAAGAGAATGCTTCTAATTAATTCACCATTAAATGTGAAGTTCACATTAAGTTTTATGTAGACATCTTTTTTTTATTCACAGTTTTTTTTTAAGATTTGTTAACTTAAGATGAGCATATTTTTCTCTGTCAATATGTTAACATGGTTAATTACAGATTTTATAAAGTTAAACCGTCTCTGTCATCCTAGAATAAACCCTACTGGTATTTATTAAATACCAGTCTGAGATTCACACCTCAGCCTTGGAGAAGGTGATTAGAGCCTGCTGGGTAGCAGGGATTTCTGGGATAACATGGGTTAGAGCTCTTTCATAGGAAGCTGTTCACTGAGATGCCAGTAACATTTGCTGGGATACCATAGGCCAAAGCTCGTCTAATGGAAGCTGCCTGCTGGAATATGGGCAGGTCAGAGATGGCATATAGAAAACTGCCCACTGCAGTGCCAGAGAAACTCACTGGAGGGTGACCTCCACTGGGTTTCCCACATACCGATAGCTGGGCCTTAGGAGGAAAAAAAAGACCCAAAAACTGGGAAGAAAAGCTTCATCCTCTACTATGCCTTGCAGGACCCTTCTAGCACACTCTATTAACAAACCTACCATTGCATCAGTTGGCAAAGGGTCCAGTTCAATTATCAAAAGCCAGGACAACAAGAGATAGATTTGGATCTGAGAATCAGTAAGTTCACAATTTGCTGTCTTAGTCAAGTTCATTAACTCCTAATTTAATATAAACCCCATAACAGTTCTATGCAATCAGTACTATCCCCATTGTACAGGACAGGACACTGAGGTTTACAGAGGTGAGGTAAATGTCTACAGCCATCCATCTAGAAAGTAGCCAAAATAAGACTGAACTCTGATAATTTGATTCCAGAACACTCTCTTAACCCACTCTACTCTCTGCCTCCAGATTCACCTGAGTAGCACCAGTTAGAAAACTGATAACAGCCATCCTGGCCTGGGCTGAAAAGGCAGCCATGAGAATGTTGGTGACAATGACTAGGAGAGACATTTCAGAATAAGATTTAACACTTCTGAGACCAACAAAATACAATAGTTATTCCAGGATACTCTCAGCCTCAAATGTTCAATCCTATGACCCATAAGGACATTTGCATTTTACAGATTAAGTTCAGAAAATAAGGCCCTTATAAATCTAAGGTATACATAAATGACCAAAAATAAATCCTGAGAGTAGCATAGAACAAACGCTAGTATTCATTTAATATGATTTTACATAAAATTTATAACCAATAATTATGTTTATATGGAGTAATTACACAAATACAGGCACACACATATACACCCTCCAGCATGATATTCTTAGGTCTGAGTTTGTTTTTACATATACCATAAATATTCTTAAGTTAATTGAAAACAGAACTTCATATAAATGTGGATTCCTGTTCAAATTGTTCTTTGCTTAGCTTTTCTCAACCTCTTTTGGCTTTTAGTGTCAAAAGATCAATATATAGTAATAAAAGCATTTGAGAGGATGTCTAATTGGAGTTTGTTTATACTTTAGACATCCTCTCAATCACTTCTATTATTGTATATTGATCTTTTGGCAGTAAAAGAAAGAACTCAAGACATCACCTCTCCCAAGGTATCCACATCCTAATCCCCAGAATTTGTGAATATATTATATTACATGGCAAGGGAGAATTAAGGTTCCAGATGGGATTAAGATTGCCAATCAACTACCGTGAGATGGGGAGATTATTCTGGATTATTCAGGTGAGCTCAGTGTAATTACAAGGGTTCTTATAAGTAAAAGAGAGATGCAGGAGAGCCAGAGAGTGCTACAATGTGAGAAAGACAAATTCTCCCCCGGAACCTCTAAACAGAAACACAGCCTGGCATACACCTTGATTTTAGCCTGAGACTCACTTTAAATTTCTGACTTGCTCCTCTGTAAATAATAAATTTGCATTATTGTAGCTACTAACTTTGTAGTCATTTGTCATAGCAACCATAGGAAACTAACACATCCTGCCCCATCTTCTGAACCAGAGGATATTTTGAATTTAAGATCCCCAAATCCCTGTTCGAATAATAATCATAGGAATGTATTAATCAATCTTACTTATTTGGCCACACATCTACAGCTTGTTCACATTCTAAGGCCTCGTCTTTGAAATTTGTCTTGTCTGTGTACAAACTATTCCCCACATCTAAACCCTGCAGCTTCACATTCAGAACTGCTATTTTAAGATAGTAATTTTTCATTCACTCATTCAGTTAGTCAGTCAACAAGCATTTATACCTCTAGCTGGACCTCAGACACCAGTATATAACTCATTCCCAACAGATGTTTCAACTTAATATTTCCAAAACCAAATTCCTGATTTTCCTACCCAATCTACAACTTCCAGCCTTCACTTCAGTTGATGCAAAGTCCATTCTTCTACTTGCGCAGGCCAACATGCTTGGAGTCATCCCTGACTCTTTCCTCCCTTCCCATTTCCCATCCAATCCATCAGCATATAGTGCCTGATGTATATTCAAAATGTGGACACTACTCAACCACCTTCATGATCACCACCCATTCAAGCTGCTATTTTCGCCTACCTTAAAACCTTTCACTGGTCTTCGGCTTTAACCCCTTCAGTCTATTTCCAATGCAACAGCTGGATCAATCACACTTAAAACATAATTCTAGGGGCACCTGGGTGGTGCAGTCGGTTAAGCGTCCGACTTCAGCCAGGTCACGATCTCACGGTCCGGGAGTTCGAGCCCCATGTCAGGCTCTGGGCTGATGGCCCGGAGCCTGGAGCCTGTTTCCGATTCTGTGTCTCCCTCTCTCTCTGCCCCTCCCCCGTTCATGCTCTGTCTCTCTCTGTCCCAAAAATAAATAAACGTTTAAAAAAAAAAAAAACATAATTCTAATCCCTTCATTCCTCTGCTCAACAAGTCCCATATTTTCCCATCTCACTTGGAGTATCAAAAAGCCCTGCTCCTTACTCTGCTGTCCACTATCATTTCTATGATGCTTTGCAGTACTCACTCAACTCTAGGAACACCAGTCTCCTCCTTGTTCCTGGAACAAGTCAAACACACTCCTGCCTCAGGGACATCGTTTGCTGCTCCCTCTACATGACTCATTTCCTCAATGAGGCCTTTCTTGTCCACTTTATATAAAAAGTCAATCCATCACACCCAAGCCTTGTCCTCCTGCTACTTGATATGTAACTTAACCTGTTTGATTTTTCTCCATAGTATTCATCACTATCTGATAGATTATATATTTGCTTGTTGGTTTGTTGTCCATTTCTTCTCAACCCCACTAAAATGTGAGCTCCATGGAAGTTGAAACTATTTTTTGTTCACTATTTTACCTTCAATACCTAGAATTGTACCTGCCATATAATAGGCATATACACAAATATTTTTTAAGTAAATGAATCAATCAATCAATCAGTATTGAGCTTCTGTTATGTAAATAACTGTTCCAGGCCCTAGGGATACAAAGACAAATGAAACACAATATTTGATATTGGAGAATTCGTAGTCTAGAGCAACACTGTTCAATAAAACTTTCTGTGATGATGGGAATATTCTCTATCTGCATTGTTCAATATGACAGCCACTAGAAAATGTAGCTACTGAGCACTTGAAATGTGACTACTGTGACTGAGGAAATAAATTTTTATTTTATTTTATTTTATTTTACTTTAATTACTTTTAAATTTAAATTCAAAAGGCTATATGTGGCTAGTAGCTACAACACAGGCTTAAAAGAGATAGATACTTAACTTCTAATACTGGTGTGACAGTAGAGATATGCAATAAAATGCTTTGGGAATCCAGAGAAGAGAGACACCAATGCTGCCTGACTTTAGTTCCTCCCAATAGACCTTCCAAGAGCACTCCATGCTTTTCCCTCACATTATTTTGTATTGCTGTAATTACTGTTTACTTATAATTATTTACTTGATGTCAACCTTCCTTACTAAGGTATGAGAGCTGGAGCTGTGACCATCCTTAGCTACTGACAGAATTCTTTGCACATAGTAGGGAAACAATAAATACTGGTTTGACTGACAAGCAAGATAGTTATAGGACTCTTCTCAAGGAGGTTACATTTGTGATGGATTTTAAAGGAAAGGTAGGAGTTTTCTAGGCCAGAGCCAAGATAAGGTAGAAGGAATGGTAGTCAGGGAAAACAATATGTGCAAAGGCCAGTAAGCATGGGAGCACGTTTATTAGTGGTACAGGGAGTTCAGTATAGTTATAATGCATTTATAAAGACAGATGTACTTGCTTCTTACTGCTTGAAAGTGCAAGTTAATAATTTTGTGAGTAAGAAAATCCAAAATCCAGTATGAAATTAAGAGTTGGACAATTTTTTAGTGAATTGTTATGAAGTAGACTTAGACTTTTTTCAAATCTTTAGCCCATATCAGCCCTGTTATAAGTGTAGACTAAAATTTCCCTAACTTTTTCCTGATCTAGACTATTATATATTTCAGTTTATGGGGATCTTAGAGATTATTTAACTGAAGGCTTCTTTGGTCAAATGAGGAAATTAAGACTCAGAACACACAGTTAATTAATGCAGAAGTGGGACCATAATCCAGATGTTTTAGCGTGCAGTCTAGAGTCATTACCAACACACAGCAATTACACAACCACATTTCATCTGCTTACTCTGACACAAAGCAAGATACTGGTCCCACAATATGTCCATTAATAACCTCTGATCACCTTTTAAAACATACAAGGAGAAGACTCGGTCATAAATTCTCTATGTATGAGAAGAACCATTAAGGCTGCCCAATACAAACAAACAACAATTTTAAGCCTCAAGAAATAGTAACAAACTTCAAAAGAGTTATTTTAGTAGTACAGTGTGGAATGATTTACTATTTCCACAAGCACAACAGGGTGAAAGTTCCATGCGGTATATCAAAATGTCAATTTCACTACAAATCTGGCTTCCCATCCTGATTCAACCACTCTCTGGCTGGGTTACCTAGAGCAACTTGTTCAACCTCTCTAAACCCCCCATTTCTTAATTTATAAAATGTGAGTATTTGATCTCCAAGGTCTTTTTGGATTTTATGGTTTTCTTGTGATTTTGCTGAGTTGGAAAGAGAGAAAAAGCCACAGAACAAATTCCCACTTGGACAGAGGTTTATTTATGCTGCTTGTCTGCAGTCAAACTGACAATCTTAACAATATTTGATACCATTGATATTTCTCTGCCCATCTATAAATCCATCAGACTATACATAAATCACATGACCCAAAACTGGAACCAGTATTATATCCTTTTCTGTATTCTGCATTTAATGTGCAATCCAGAAATACTGTTGACTCTGTTGTCCCAGCATCTTACCCACTTGGTACTAGCACTCCAAGACTCAAGATTCATCCTGAGAGTTTTCAGGGAGTCTTCCTTTGCAAGCTACCACCAATTTTTTACATTAAAAATATACTGACTTCCCCAGGTATAGGTGGGATAGAGGCTATACTTTGTCCATGTTTGTATTTTTTGAGAGAGAGAGAGAGAGAGAGAGAGAGAGAGAGAGAGTGTGTGTGTGTGTGTGTGTGTGTGTGTGTGGTGGGAGTGGGCGATGGGCAGAAAGAGGGAGAGAGAGAGAGGGAGAGAGAATTCCAAGCAGGGTCCACGTTGTCAGCACAAAGCCCGATGCAGAGCTATAGTTCATGAATGGTGAGATCATGACCTGCCCCAAAATCAAGAGCTGGATGCTTTACTGACTGAGCCAACCACATGCCCCTATCCATCTTTGTGTTATCTTCCTTTAAAATCACTGAAGGTCCTGGAAAACAACAAGGCTTAATTTATAACAAACAAGAAAAAATAGAAATAGTTTATTGCTATTGTCTTACTACATGATATGCATGTATGTGGGCCCCCGAATAGAATCACAATGGTTTACCTTTCCACCATTGAAATAGAAAATTTATGTATTTTTCTTTCCATTTCCATCTTTCATGCACAAACACAGGTAAAAATTTTTCCTTTGAAAAATTTTTAACATACATGATGCTGATCCCTACTTTCTTGAGCTGTCTTAGATACATACCTAAGCATTCACAATACGTCTCTTAGAATATGAGAATAATCTCCCACAAGCACAATTAAGAACAGATGGTTAAAAACTTTAAGGTAGTATTTGCATAAAAAGATCATCTTGATTTCACACTGTAGAGTTCATCTTGATTTCACACTGTAGAGTTCTATATTACTTTTAATTGTTTTCCCTGAAAAAAAGTACTCCCTTCCTTAACCAAAAGATAACAAGAAAATTTGGCTTATTTTTTTTTAACTGAAAAGGAAACAATTCACAGAAAGGCACTATGCTGAAGAAAATAATACATAAAGGAATATGTTACACTGTGAATAAAGGTGTCACATCAGCTCAAATGTATGAGAAACTTACACTAAATCTAATAGACTTTAGCCACCTCATTTTTCCAGAACCCAGAACAAACCTGAAGTAATTCAAAAGCCCCTGCACCAGTATCATGTACATATTCAAAAAACAAACAAATGAACAAAACAAAAACAAAAACAAAAATTACCCCAATGCAAAGTTCATTGACTTATTGTTTTCTATAAATTATGGTAAATCAAGTTTGCTAGTTTGGTTATCTTACATTCCCACTGCACTTTTGCCCAGTTCTGATTTACAGATGGAAAACTGGATAACAGATTAGCAGCTTGTGAACAAGGTGATGGAAACAGTTAGGGAGAAACTATTAAAAGCAGACATAAACACTGAAGGAAGAGTTCATCGTCAACTAGAAAAGCTCAACAATCTGGTCATTACAAAAGTGATTAATAAAAAGAAAAGTAAAAAAAGAAAAATGCCACTTCAGAAGAGACAGCCCTAGATGGTCTGTTTTGTTCCACACAGAAATCTGCACCCAGACCACAGTTGATTAGACTACAGCTGATCATGTAATATAAAGGCAGCCAAAAGTCAGCTGAACAGTGAGCTTGAAGACAACATGGTAAGAAAAAACTTTGCCAGAAACAAAGAAAGGTCCAATAAGATTCTTAAAACAAACAAAATTCCAATCAGATTCCATTTTTAATAATTTGATTTGAATAAATGGGAGAAAAATTAGGCTATTAGCCATAGGAAATGAAGCTTGAAAATGCTCTAAGATCCATGAACAACTAAAAGCAAATTGGAGTCATAAAAAAAATCAAAGATATAAGGAAGCACAAACCAAGAGTGAGCAAAATCTGTGATGTTGACAAAATGGATAAATGTGTGAAGCAACGATTTATTAGATAAGAAGAAATGAGACATAGATTAAACAAGAGGAGATATATGGAGATTCTACTATCCGAATCCCCCGAACTACCTTAGATCTATTTCTAATCTTGAGCTGTTTCTCCTATTCTTGGATTTCTGTGCGACTCTATCTCTTTTATTTATGCTTCAAAAAGTCCCTAATCAAAGCTAACCTGGAAATGCCTTTATTCCTTGAAAACCAAAATGCCTAACATGTCCTTTGTCCACAAACTCTGGGAGCAGTATCATTTTCTCACTCATTTGTTAAAAGTTCTTTACATATCAACTCTATACATCTATAATATATGTTTATCATTTGACTTTTAACATAATAGTAGGCAGCATCCAGTTATTGAGCAGTTACTATGTTCCATGCACTGTAAAACCCACTTTACAGGAATTATTTCACTGAGTCTTCAAAGTAACCATATAATGAAAAAAGTTTGACACTGAGAGTTTAACAAATTGGCCTAAAGTCATTTAGCTAATAAAAGAAAGATGAGTGTAAATAAAATCCAGATAAGTGTCACCATTCCTATTATTATTATTATCACTATTATTAATTTTGGTGAAATACACATAACATAACATTTACCATCTTAAAACCATTTTTAAGTGTACAATTTTGGTGACCTTAAGTACATTCACACTGTTGTACAACCATCAGCACATCCATCTCCAGGAGACTTTCACCTTACAAAACTGAAATTCTGTGCCCATTAAACAATAACTCCCAATTCCCCTCATCCTCATCCAGCCCCTGGCAACTACCATTCTAATTTCTGTCACCATGAATTTGGATATCTCATAATATATAGAGTATTGTGCTTTTGTGATTGGCTTATTTCACCCACATACATGCCCTCAATGTCCATCCATATTGTAGCATGTGTCAGAACTTCCTTCTATTTTAAGGTAACTAATATTCCAAAGTATACACCACACTTTGTTTATTCATCTGTCAATGGATACTTGGGTTCCATCACCCCCTTGGATATTGTGAATAATGCTGCTATGTATACAAATATCTTTTCAAGTCCTTGTTTACAATTCTTTTGACTATATGCCAGAAGTAAAATTGCTGGATCACATGGTAATTCTATTTTTATTTATTTTTTAAGTTTATTTTCTTTATTTTTGACAGAGAGAGAGCACAAGAGGGGCAGAGAGAATCCCAAGCAGCCTCCATACTGTCAGTGCAGGGCCTGATATGGGGCTTGTACCCAGGATACATAAGATCATGACTTAAGCTTAAATCAAGAGTTAGATGCCTAAATCATTGAGCCACCCAGGCACCCTGGTAATTCGATACTGAATTTTGGGAGAACTGCTGTGCTGTTTTTCATAGCAGCAGCAACATTTTACACTTCCACCAATAGTGGACAAAGTTTCCAGTTTCTCCACATCCTCACCAACATTTGTTATTTTCTGTTCTTTTTGTTATAAGAGCCATCCATTTTTCTTTTAATTTATGTGTTTGGAGTGTGTTTAAAATTCAGAAGTTTTAGGGGCACCTGGATAGCTCAGTCGGTTAACTGTCTGACTTCAGCTCAGGCCATAATCTCACGATTTGTGGGTTTGAGCTCCACGTTGGGCTGTCTGCTGACAGTACAGAGCCTGCTGGGGATTCTCTCTCTCTCTCTCTCTCTCTCTGCCCCTCCCAGCTTGTGCTCTCACAAAAATAAATAAACATTTAAAAAAATTAATCAGTTTAAAATTTTTCCTGTAGATAAATTATCAATCTTTAAGGTTTTAATATCTTCAAAATTTTTCACCATCCCAAAATTATATACACATTAATTTCTACTACATTTTTTAGGACTTCTTTAATCTATCTAGGATCAATCATATGAAGGAGAAGCTAAACAGTAATTCTTTGGTCTCAATAATTAGATAATTGTCCCAATGTCATTTTTAATAATCTATTATTACTCAGTTGGTTTGAAACTCTGTATTTATTATATGTTGAATGATTATATAAAGAAATAAATTTCTAAAGTACATACTGTTTCTATACTATAAAAATAATGTTGATTACTGTAGCTTTATAATGCAGTAAAGTACCTGGTAGGACCAGTCTCTCTTCACTACTCTTGTTTATCAAAAAATATTTTAGGCTTTTCTCGAGGAGCCTGGGTGGCTCAGTCCATTGAGCTCCCGACTTCACCTCAGATCATGATCTCGCAGTCTGTGAGTTCAAGCCCCACATCAGCCTCTGTGCTGACAGCTCAGAGCCTGGAGCCTCCTTCAGATTCTGTGTCTCCTTTCTCTGCCCCCACCCCTACATTCTCTGTCTGTCTATCTCTCTCTCTCTCAAAAACAAATAAACATTAAAAAAATTTTTTTGATTTGTTTAGGGGGGAGCCAAGATAGGGGAACAGCATGGAACTTTTTTGTGTGTCTTGCGTCCATGAAATATAGCCAGACCAACACTAAACCACCCTGCACACCTAGAAAACTGATTTGAGGATTAACAAACAATCTGCACAACCTGAACCACAGAATTCAGCAGGTACGTGGCGTGGAGAGGTGAACTTGGGGAGCAAGAAGCTGCAGCGGGTAGGGAGCCACTTTTGCAGGTGAGGAGAGGACGGAGACTGAGGGTGGTGGGGAGAATATGGCAAAAGCACCCCTCCCCAAAAGCAGCTGCAGAGAAAGTGGAAAATTAGAAACAGCTGCAGGGACTAAACTAAAAAGGGAGAAAGGAGAAAGGAGATAGTTTAAATTCCATTAAGACTGTAAATGGAGGGGGGGCGCCTGGGTGGCTCAGTCATTTAAGCATCCAACTTCAGCTCAGGTCATGATCTCACGGTTCGTGAGTTCAAGCCCCACATCAGGCTCTGTGATGACAGCCCAGAGCCTGGAGCCTGTTTCAGAGTCTGTGCCTCCCTCTCTCTCTCTGACTCTCCCCGTTCATGCTCTGTCTCTATCTCAAATTAAATAAACGTTAAAAAAAATTTAATAAAAAGACTGTAAACGGGGAGCACAGAGTCTGCAACTCCACAGCTTGATACCTGGCAGTGCTCTGGTGGGAAGGGTGAATCCCTGGGAACAGAGTGGGGTCCGGGAGGTTCTCAGGCCACACAGGGAAAAACGGTTCCACTGCTGGAAGGACATTTGGTAGAGGCTGTGAGGCCACCAGGGCCCAGCAGACCACAGAGAACAGCCACATTCACTGGTGCTGAAACAACGTTGTTAAGGGTGAAGCCTAGTGCCAGATGTGTGTTGTGATTTTCCATAATCCCTGAAACCCTTCTGCTACACTATCTCGCGATCTTTTTGGGGGGCGGGCTGGCTCCTGGCCACAGTCTCGAAGCACCGACAGCAGCAGGGTCCATCAAGCGTTCCTGGGTGCAGCCAACATTCGGCCATTGCTCATTAAGCCATTGCTCAGTGAGATCCTCCCACAGAGGGGCTGAATGGGTCAAAGCTGCAGTTCTTCAGAAGTAAGGGCCAGGGAAAACAGCCGCATCTGAGACAAAACTCAGGAGAGAGGTACTGCCTGGGGCTTGGTCACAGACAGTGAAGAAGCGGGGAGTGGACAAAAGCTGAAGACAAAGGACGGTTGTGGGATTGCTGATCGGGGAGAACAGAGTTCTGATACAAGAGACTGGGTAGCTGGGTGACGCCATTTTCACCACCCTCGCGCATGTGTATATGCACCTACGAGTGCCAAAACAATCCAGTAGTCTAGCAGCACTGACAAGTGGAGAACAGAGCCGTTACACCAAGCCCTGCCCAACTGGGCCCACCTCACTCTTCAAGAACACAAGTCTCACCGCCTGCTTAGTTTATGGACTATAAAGCGCTTCATGGTCTGACTTCTAGGGGAAAGCAAAGTAATTTCAGTCGTATTTCAGTCTGTTAGCAGGTCCATCTATTCAATTTTCTTTCTTTTCTTTCTCTTTTTCACTTCTTTTCTTTTTCTTGAATACAGAATGATAAAAAATTCATTTTTAGTTTCAATTTTTATTAAAAATATTTTTCTTTCATTTTTTTACTATATTTTTTACTTTTGTGTAAATTTTTTCAAATTCTATTTTACTTCCATCATTTCATTTTAGTCTACTTCAGTGTATTCACTTTTTCAAATTTTTAAAGGATTTCCTTTTTTTCTTTTTCTTTTTTCTCTTTTTCATTTCTTTTCTTTTTCTTGAATACAGAAAGAGAAAAAATTCATTTTTATTTTTAATTTTTATTAAAAATATTTTTTGTCAATTTCTTCCACTATATTCTCTACTTTTGTGTAAATTTTTTCAAATTCTATTTTACTTCCATCATTTCATTTTAGTCTATTTCAGTGTATTCATTTTTTCAAATTATCAAATGATTTCCTTTTTTTCCCCCTTTTTTCTCTAATATATCAAACCACTTTCAACACCCAGACTAAAACATACCTAGGATCTAGCATCATTTATTTGACTTTTGTGTGTGTGTTTTTTTAATTTTTTAATTTTAATACTTTTTATTTTAATTTTTTTATAATTTTAATTTTTCTACCTCATTAATTCCTTTTCTCCCTTCAACATAATGAAACAAAGGAATTCACCCCAAAAGAAAGAGCATGAAGAAATGACAGCCACGGATTTAACCAACACAGATACAAGCAAGATGTCTGAACCAGAATTTAGAATCATGATAATAAGAATACTAGCTGGAATTGAATATAGACTAGAATCCCTTTCTGAGGAGATAAAAGAAGTAAAAACTAGTCAGGATGAAATAAAAAGTGCTATAACTAAGCTGCAATCATGGATGGATGCTGTGGCGGCAAGGGTGGATGAGGCAGAACAGAGAATCAGTGATATAGATGACAAACTTATGGAGAATAATGAAGCAGGAAATAAAGGGAGATTAGACAAAAGAGCATGATTAAGAATCAGTGATTCATTAAAAAGCAAAAACATCAGAATCATAGGGGTCCCAGAAGAGGAAGAGAGAGAAATAAGGGTAGAAGGTCTATGTGAGCAAATCATAGCAGAAAATGTTCCTAACCTGGGGAAAGACACAGACATCAAAATCCTGGAAGCACAGAGGACCCCCATTAGATTCAACAAAAACCGACCATCAAGAAGGCACAACATAGTCAATTTCACAAAATACTCGGGCAAGGAGAGAATCATTAAAGCATCAAGGGAAAAAAAGTCCCTAACCTACAAGGAAAGACAGATCAGGTTTGCAGCAGACCTATCCACAGAAACTTGGCAGGCCAGAAAGGAGTGGCAGGATATACAAATGTGCTGAATCAGAAAAATATGCAGCCAAGAATTCTTTATCTAGCAGGCTATAATTCAAAATAGAAGGAGAGATAAAAAGTTTCCCAGACAAACAAAAATTAAAGAAGTTTGTGACCACTAAACCAGCCCTGCAAGAAATTTTAAAGGAGACTCTCTGAGGGGAGAAAAGATGAAAAAAAAATACCGAAAGCAACAAAGATTAGAAAGGACCAGAGACCACCAGAAACTCCAACTCTACAAGCATCACAATGGCAATAGATTCATATCTTTTAGTAGTCACTCTAAATGTCAGTGCAATCAATGCTACAATTAAAAGACATAGGGTAGCAGAATGGATAAGAAAACAAGGTCCATCTATATGCTATTTACAAGACCTAAAGATGTCAGACCTAAAGACACCTTCAGATTGAAAGTAAGGCGATGGAGAACCATCTATCAGGCTAAAACCAGAGTAGCCATACTTATAACAGACAATTTAGACTTTAAAATAAAGACTATATCAAGAGACGCAGAAGGGCATTATATCATAATCAAGGGGTCTATCCACCAAGAAGACCTAAAAAATTGTAAACATTTATGCGCCAAATGTGATAGCACACAAATATATACATCAATCACAAACATAAACTCATCGATAGTAATACCATAATAGTAGAAGACTTCAACTCCCCACTCACAGTAATGGACAGATCATCTAATCAAAAA
Source organism: Herpailurus yagouaroundi (assembly GCF_014898765.1). Classification (NCBI taxonomy): domain Eukaryota; kingdom Metazoa; phylum Chordata; class Mammalia; order Carnivora; family Felidae; genus Herpailurus; species Herpailurus yagouaroundi. The sequence continues at coordinate 50,138,962 of NW_024412394.1, read as the reverse complement.
ATCAACAAGGAAACAACCGCTTTGAATGACACACTGGACCAGATGGACTTAACAGATATATTCAGAACATTTCACCCTAATGCAGCAGAATATACATTCTTCTCCAGTGCACATAGAACGTTATCCAGAATAGACCATACACTGGGACACAAATTAGCCCTCAGCAAGTACCAAAATATGGAGATCCTACCGTGCATATTTTCAGACCACAATACTATGAAACTAGAAATGTTTCTTATAGTTACAAGAAAAAATTTGGAATGGGAACAACTACTTGGAGACTGAAGAACATCCTACTAAAGAATGAATGGGCTAACCAAGCAGTTAAAGAGGAAATTGAAAAGTATATGGAAATCAATGAAAATGATAACACCACAACCCAAAACCTCTGGGACGCAGCAAAGGTGGTCATAAGAGGAAAGTATATAGCAACCCAGGCCTTCCTATAGAAGGAAGAAAGATCTCAGATACACAACCAACCTTACACCTTAAGGATCTGGAAAAAGAACAGAAAATAAAACCCAAAATCAGCAGAATACAGGAAATAATAAAGATTAGAATAGAAATCAATGCTACCGAAACCAAACAAAAAACAAAAAACAAAAAACAAAAAACAAAAAAACAAAAACAAAAAACAAACTGTAGAACAGATCAATGAAACCAGGAGCTGGTTCTTTGAAAGAATAAACAAAATTGATACACCACTAGCCGGTTTGATTAAAAAAAAAAAAAAAAAAAAAAGGAAAGGACCCAAATAAGTAAAACCAAGAATGAAAGAGGAGAGATCACGACCAGCACAGCAGATAAAAACAATAATGAGAGAATATTATGAGCAATTATATGCCAAAAAAATGGGCAATCTGGAAGAAATGGAAAAATTCCTAGAAACATATACACTACCAAAACTGAAACAGGAAGAAATAGAAAATTTGAACAGACCAATAACCAGTAAGGAAATCAAATTAGCAATCAAAAATATCCCAAAAAACAAGAGTCCAGGGCCAGATGGCTTTCCAGGGGAATTCTACCAAACATTTAAGGAAGAGTTAACTCTTATTCTCTTGAGGCTGTTGCAAAAAATAGAAATGGAAGAAAAACTTCCTAACTCTTTCTATGAAGCCAGCATTACCTTGATTCCAAAACCAGAGACCCCACTAAAAAGGAGAACTATAGACCAATTTCCCTGATGAACATGGATGCAAAAATACTCAACAAGATACTAGCCAACCAGATCCAACAATACATTAAAAAATTTATTCACCACGACAAAGTGGGATTTATATCTGGGATGCAGGGCTGGTTCAATATCCACAAAACAATTAATGTGATTCATCACATCAATAAAAGAAAGGACAAGAACCATATGATCCTCTCAACAGATGCAGAGAAAGCATTTGACAAAATACAGCATCCTTTCTTGGTAAAAACTCTCAAGAAAGTAGGGATATAAGGAGCATACCTCGAGATCATAAAAGCCATATATGAATGACCCAACAATAATATCATCCTCAATGGGGAAAAACTGAGAGCTTTCCCCCTAAGGTCAGGAACAAGACAGGGATGTCCACTCTCACCACTGTTATTCAACATAGTATTGGAAGTCTTAGCCTCTGCAATCAGAAAACACAAAGAAATAAAAGGCATGCTAATTGGCCAGGAGGAGGTCAAACTTGCACTCTTCGCAGATGACATGATACTCTATATGGAAAATCCTAAAGATTCCACAAAAAACTGCTAGAATTCATCCATGATTTCAGCAAAGTTGCAGGGTATAAAATCAACACAGAGAAATTGGTTGCATTCCTATACACCAACAATGAAGCGACAGAAAGAGAAATCAAGGAATCGATCCCATTTACAGTTGCACAAAAAACATAAAATACCTAGGAATAAATCTAACCAAAGAGGTGAAAAATCTATATGCTGAAAACTATAGATAGCTTATGAAAGAAATTGAAGAAGACACAAAAAAATGGAAAAAGATTCCATGCTCCTGGATAGGAAGAACAAATATTGTTAAAATGTCAATACTACCCAAAGCAATCTACATATTTAACACAATCCCTATCAAAATAACACCATCATTCTTCACAGAGCCAGAACAAATAATCCTAAAATTTGTATGGAACCAGAAAAGACCCCAAATAGCCAAAGCAATCTTGAAAAAGAAAACCAAAGCAGGAGGCATCACAATGCCAGACTTCAAGCTATACTACAAAGCTGTAATCATCAAGACAGTATGGTACTGGCACAAGAACAGACACTCAGATCAATGGAACAGAACAGAGCACCCAGAAATGGACTCACAAACGTGTGGCCAATTAATATTTGACAAAACAGGAAAGAATATCCAATGGAAGAAAGACAGTGTCTTCAGCAAATGGTGCTGGGAAAACTGGACAGCAACATGCAGAAAAATGAACCTGGGCCACTTTCTTACACCATGCACAAAAATAAACTCAAAATGGATGAAAGACCTAAATGTAAGACAGGAAGCCATCAAAATCCTCGAGGAGAAAACAGGCAAAAACCTCTTTGATCTTGGCCGCAGCAACTTCTTACTCATCACGTCTCCAGAAGCAAGGGAAACAACTATTGGGACCTCATCAAAATAAAAAGCTTCTGCACAGCGAAGGAAACAATCAGCAAAACTCAAAGGCAACCGATGGTACGGAAAAAGATATTTGCAAATGACATATCAGATAAAGTGCTAGTATCCAAAGTCTATAAAGAACTTATCAAACTCAACACCCAAAAAACAAATAATCCAGTGAAGAAGTGGGCAAAAGACATGAATAGACACTTGTCCAAGGAAGACATCCAGATGGCCAACCGACACATGAAAAAATGCTCAACTTTACTCATCATAAGGGAAATAAAAATCAAAACCACAGTGAGATACCACCTTACACACCTGTCAGAATGGCTAATATTAACAACTCAGGCAACAACAGACGTTGGCAAGGATGCGGAGAAAGAGGATCTCTTTTGCACTGTTGGTGGGAATGCAAGCTGGTACAGCCACTCTGGAACACAGTATGGAGGTTCCTCAAAAAGCTAAAAAGAGAAATACCCTACAGCCCAGAAATTGCACTACTAGGTATTTATCCAAAGGATGCAGGTGTGCTATTTTGAAGTGACACATGCACCCCAATGTTTATAGCAGCACTATCAACAATAGCCAAAGTATGGAAAGAGCTCAAATGTCCATTGATGGATGAATGGATAAAGAAGGTGTGGTATATATACATACAATGAAGTATTACTCGGCAGTTAAAAAGAATGAAATCTTGCCATGTGCAGCTACGTGGATGAAACTAGAAGGTATGATGCTAAGCGAAATTAGTCAGAGAAAAACAAATATCATATGACTTCACTCATATGAGGACTTTAAGATAAAAGACAGAAAAACATAAGGGAAGGGAAGTAAACGATATAAAAACAGGGAGGGGAACAAAACAGAGGAGACTCATAAACATGGAGAACAAACTGAGGGTTACAGGAGGGGTTGTGGGAGGGGGGATGGGATAAATGGGTAAGGGACATAAGGAATCTACTCCTGAAATCATTGTTGCACTATATGCTAACTAATTCAGATGTAAATTTCAAAATAAAAAATAAAATTAAAAAAATGAAAAAATACCAGTCAGAGTGGTCAAAATGAACAAATCAGGTGACTATAGATGCTGGAGAGGATGTGGAGAAACGGGAACCCTCTTGCACTGTTGGCGGGAATGCAAACTGGTGCAGCCACTCCGGAAAACAGTGTGGAGGTTCCTCAAAAAATTAAAAATAGACCTACCCTATGACCCAGCAATAGCACTGCTAGGAATTTACCCAAGGGATACAGGAGTACTGATGCATAGGGGCACTTGTACCCCAATATTTATAGCAGCACTCTCAACAATAGCCAAATTGTGGAAAAAGCCTAAATGTCCATCAACTGATGAATGGAAAAAGAAATTGTGGTTTATATACACAATGGAGTACTATGTGGCAATGAGAAAGAATGAAATATGGCCCTTCGTAGCAACGTGGATGGAACTGGAGAGTGTTATGCTAAGTGAAATAAACCATACAGAGAAAGACAGATACCATATGTTTTCACTCTTATGTGGATCCTGAGAAACTTAACAGAAACCCATGGGGGAGGGGAAGGAAAAAAAAAAAAAGAGGTTAGAGTGGGAGAGAGCCAAAGCATAAGAGACTCTTAAAAACTGAGAACAAACTGAGGGTTGATGGGGGTGGGAGGGAGGAGAAAGTGGGTGATGGGCATTGAGGAGGGCACCTGTTGGGATGAGCACTGAGTGCTGTACAGAAACCAATTTGACAACAAATTTCATGTATTAAATAAATAAATAATTAATTAAAAAATAAAAAGTAAAAAAACATAAGAAACTCTTAAATATGGAGAGAAAACAGAGGGCTACTGGGGTTCTGAGGGGGGGATGGGCTAAATGGGTAAGGGACTTTAAGGAATCTACTCCTGACATCATTGTTGCACTATATGCTAACTAACTTGGATGCAAATTAAAACAAATTAAATACAAATGTAAATAAATAAATAAATAAAAGCATTACTATCTCAGGAAAAAATAAATAAAGAATCCTTTAGGTACAGTGATACATTGGTGGATATCGAGCCAAAATGCAATTAGCAGTTAGGGTAGTTAAAGCATCCTTTCTCAAGACTTGAGGTCTTAGAATCCTCCAATAACTGTTGTACTTCCTTTCTCACCAAATCATCTGAAGTCATTATATTCTTCTGACTATCGTTTCTCTCCACTCTCCTTCCTACAACTAATTTTTTCTCCCAGGTTGATAGCTTTGATAGCCCTTCTTAATTTCAAAAAATGTCCCCCACCCATTTACTGCCCCTCTCTCCTGAATCATTTCCTGAAGATGGCTGAACTGTCACAGAACTTGCATTATAACATCCAATAAGATATACCTCGTTTGTCTCTTTGCCACAGGCCTAGCATTATCATTTGCACACCATGTGTCAACCATGATGAGTCAAAAATGTTCTCCAAAACACAGATGGCATAAAGAGAGGCCACAGAGGAAACTACACAAGTTGTAAACACATTTATCTCAAGAAAGCATGGTGGAAGGCTCATTAAACAACATTTGCAGTACAAGGCACTAACATCTATTTGCAGTGTATTCAGCAAAGAATCCAATACAGCAGGTTCCATTGACACAGAAGTTAAAGAAGCACCTTGAGCACAGAAATATATATTTTAACAGCATGTTGTGGCCTGGAGAGGGCAAGACTGGCAGCAGGGAGATGGCAACATTTCAGAAAGTAATGGAAACCTGAATCAAGTCAATGCCAGCAAGAATGTAGAGAAAGGCATAATATCTGGTTGAATATGAAGGGTAAGGCAGATGTTTTCTTAGATAACTCCCAGAGTTATTCTTGAGTTACTCCTACATATTAGTTTAGTAAATGTTTATTAAATGAATGAATGAATGGTTTGTTTAGAACCATATTTACTACTATTCAAAGGAGGCCATCTACAGACCAGCTGTCAAACTGTTGTTTGTTACTGATCCATAACAAGATAAGTTCACTCTAAAAGGTAAATTAATTAGTCACAAATCATATTGTTAATTTAGCAGATATTTTTAACATTCCTATGAAGAATACAGTACATTTATTCACATTCTGGCATAATCTGTTAATTTCATTAGGCACTAGCACTTCAAAAATATGTATGATTCTGGTTGGATCCTGAACAATAGGTAACTAAATTTGCATCATTTGGGGACCCAGAAGTGGTAAAGTCATCTGACATTGTCTATGGGATCAGAGCTAAACAAAGAAGATGTTGGTGTCAGGGTGGTGGTCTAGGACAGACTTCTGGAACTTACTGCGATAGTTCTGAGGAATGATTCATTTGATTGATATATGGATATACTTGTGGAAATGTTCTTATCTTGAACCCAGAGAAATGGCTATGCTGACATTTCTGTGACCTGTGGCTGGATTAATAACTATAGTAATTGCCAGAAAAAATGGGTAAATTGAACTCCATAAAAGCCAATGGCTGTTCAAAACATCTTACTTCCTGAACTGCAAGTATCAAAAAAACATATGTAAAAAATTGGTTTGGCCACCTGCAGAACTTTTATTGATGGTTTGTGAATATGAAATGGATTTCAGAAAGTCATCATTCAGTTAGTATGCTTCCAGCTGCATATATCTAAAAACCTAAATCAAACTGGCCCCCTCAAAGAGGGAACGTTTTTGCTCACATAAGTAAAAGTCTAGAGGTAGGGTGGGCGTAGGTCTTGACTTAATACAATGAGTCCAGCCCCATTCCCCTGCATTGCTCTAGGTTCTTCTCTACTCCATAGGGATTTCACCCTTAGCTGGCAGAAAAGTAATCACAACTATTCTGACCTTACACCCTTACTCTTTCCATGGCTCCCTCTGATAAGTGGGGAAGCATTTTCCAGAAGTGTCCCTCCCTCAAATCTCCCTTCATGTCCCATTTGCCCAAATTGGTATATGGGCCAATTCTTGGGCCATATCTCTTATGCCAGTTTACATCTGGCATCTTAAAACAGACACTGGCACTGGCTTGGCAGTAAAGCTTTACTATGATTTTCTTAAACTAATTAGGGCCCATCCTTCTAGTTGAGGTCAATACCCCAAACCTCTTACCTACTGTGAAATGGATGACTCAATGCCTACATCCAATACAAGGTCCAATACAAACCTCATTAATGAATAGACAACCTACAGTGTAAACTAATAAAGACAAACAGTAATCTAGAATGTTATAACATGAAGAATGTCACAAGGGATGTTTTTGATAATAGATATTTCCAAAAGAAAAATACTGCCTAAAGAGAATTGGGAGACTGTCAGTGTGTCTAACAGTTACCAAAGAAAATTATGTTTTGATTCTAGAAGGTGGATTCCAGTAATTTAGGCAGAAATAACTGTAGGGCAGAGAAGGATTAACTCCAAGTTATATTAGCCTGAGGAGACTTCCCCTTAGCAAAACCTAATCTCTTTTCTGCAAATCCTATGCTCACCAAACAAACTTCTGAACTATTATTTGTCTTTCTGAGTGACTGACCCCCACATAAAAGGAATGCCTATTGAAGAAATGCTCCTGATTTAAAAAATCAGTTATATTTCCCATGATAAGTAGGCACTATGGCTTATAAATCATTTCCTTTTGTGTTTTGCTAGAAAAATTCTATCCTGCAAAGCCTGATCACCCTGACAAAATAATAAAAGTGAGATCTCAAGAGGGAAAAACTGAGGCCCAGACCCAGTTGGAGACTATAATGTCTCCATCAAGGTGTAATTCCCATGAGGCCTGACCTAAATCTGCTACTAACATCTCCCTTACATGGGAACTCTAATATCTGAGCAGCCCAACAGAAAATCCACTAAGCAGTCCTCTGTCATTTAATTGAACAGAGAGCTCTGAGAGAGAGGCCTAAGCATAGGGGTTATGAGCCAAGTCTTCAGAATAAATGAGATCTGGGGATACATCTTGGCTCCTCCTACCAGCTGTGTGACCTTGAGCAAGTCATTTAACCTTCAAGTCCCAGGAGCCCCAACCATGAAATGGTGAATATTTCATAGACTGTTACAATGACTAAAGGAGATAAAATTCACAAAGTGCCTGATGCATGATTAATAGGTTTTGTTGTTGCTTTTTTAATATTGTGGCCCTTGTGTCAATATCATGACCTATGGGTTTGACTAAAAGGTATATGCTAACCTTGCTCAATACAATGCTCTATGATAAGAGTTCAATGAATGTGGCTGAGTGACACAACTGGAGAAAGTGGGAGAGAAGTATAGTCTGAGACACCAATGTAATTTGTAACATTACATCTTGATCCAGATTAAATCAATGTGAGGCCCCAGCATGAATAAAGTCTCATGTTGTCTGCTTCTTAATCTTCATGTAGCTCTTATATATTTCTGAATTGTTTTTTCTAAAACCACTAGAAAATTGCACAGAACACTAATTTAACGGAACAAAGAGTGTGGAGACTGTGTTATGTGAGGAATAAAGAAATTAGAGTAAATTTAATCTAAGAAATAAGCCAGGAGAGAAAAAGTGGGAAATGTCAGCCTTCGTCAAATACTTGAAGGACTGTTATGTAGAAGAGGGAATAGAGAAAGTCTAAATACTTTTTACTTGTCTGTCTTCCCCATTATACTAACAAATGCTTTGAGGGAACAGAAATCATTTCAGCCATCACTGCATTCCCAGAAATTGGCTTGGTGCTGGGAACATAATAAGTGCTCAATAAGTGTTTGTTGACTGAATGAGAAGACGGATGGAGGGATGCTGAGATGAATGGATGATGGGATGGAGAGAGGAAGAGATGGATAGATATTATTTAAATCATTATAAGGTCTTAATGTCAAAATGAACATTAGAGAAGAGGAAGCTGAGGCTCTAAAATAGTAAAGAATTTTCTCAAGGTCACTCAGCTAATCTGTGTGAATCCTGACTACACTACAGAAGACATGATATCTGGTTCAATATTCTTTCTACTTCCTATTCTTTCAACTTCCTTTTATTCAAATCTGATAGAACTGAGAGTATCATGATGAAAATATAATCTTTGTATGGGACTGTCATGGGCTGAATTGTGCCCCCCAATTTCATATGTATAAATCCTAATCCCATTACCTCAGAATGCAACTCCATTTTGAGATAGGGCCTTTAAGAAGCCAATTAAGTTAAAAGGAGGTTACTAGGGCTTGCTTTAATCCAATATGACTGACGTCCTCATAAGAGGAAATTAGGACACTGATGCATACAAAGGTAAGAGAGCATGTGAAGACATGCTAAACAAGCTAAACAAGAGAGGGGATGGGTGAAACGTGTGAAGTGGTCAAAGGTACAAACTTCCACTTAGAAGATAAAATAAGTTCTGGAAATATAATGTATAGCATGGTGACTACAATTAATAATACTGTATTCTATATTTGAAAGCTGCTAATAGAATAATCTTAGAAGTCCTCATTATAAGAAAAAAATTGTGATGGAGGTTGACCAAACTTAGTGTGATCATTTCTCAATATACACATATATCAAATCACTAGGTTATACACCTAAAACTAATACAATGTTATATGTCAATCATATCTCAGTTAAACTGGGGGGGAATAAGTAATTTTGTCACATACACATCTGTAATCATCTCTTCCCTCATCTCATTGCCTCTCTAAATGAGAACACATACGTGTACATGCACACACAGGCACATAATAAACAATCATCACGCAATCATGATAAATCTTTTAAAAGTAAGTAAGTAGACAATTGATGATTCTACTCCATTCTAGAGCCATCAGACTCTAGTGGATGTTATTCTCTGTAATATGCACAAGATTGCTTAGGCTTTCAGTAAGGTTACTGCAATTTTTGCCCCTTAAGGAAAACTGAAATTTGAATTATAAGACAGGGATCTGACCTCTATAAATTAATCTTCAGCATCTATACCAGTTTGATTCACAAATTTTTTTAAATAAGGTCCAAAGAAGAAACAACCATGCTGACACCTTTATCATGGATTTCTAGACTCCAGAACTGTGAAGAAATAAATTTCTGTTGTTTAAGCCACCCAGTCTGTGGTACTTTGTTATGACAACCATAGCAAAGTTGTACAGACTCAGGGCTCTTTCCTCATATAATTTATGTTTAATCTATTTAATTCAGCAGTTTTGTATTCCAGCACTGAAGAAGTTACTTTCTCTGGTTTGCATATAGAGGCCTATAGCTACTGTTGCCATGGACATGATAGACACTAGAATGTACTCATTGCAACACTGCATCTCTATCACTTGAGTCTCAAAATGACTGTGTAACATCAAGATACTTAGGACATTAAGGCTTAGACTGACTTTTTAAAATTTTTGTTTGTTTGTTTGTTTACTTTATTTACTTATTTATTTATTTATTTATTTATTCATTTTAAGGGGGGGTGGAAGAGAGAGAGAGAGAGAGAGAGCAGGCACGAGCAGAGGAGGGGTAGGGAGAGAGAGAATCCTAAGCAGGCTCCACGCTGTCAGCACATAGCCTGACATGTGGCTCAGTCTCATGAACTGAGATCATGACCCGAAGCTTACACTGATTTAGTGACCTATTCAGAGACATAAAGCCAGTAAGTGGTGAAGCCACACAATTGAAAGGCAAGTCTTCTGAACCCCTCATTGAGCACATACTATATTCCAGCACCATGTTATATGCTTTACATTCATTATCTTATTTAGTCCCCATAACAAACCCATGGCCTAAGTGCTATCATCAATCTCCATTCTGTAGATAAGGAAACTGAGAATTCTACAGGAATTTCCCATGATCATATATATAAGTAGTAAGCTTGAGCTTTGAGCCCAAGCCACCTCCCTCCAGAGCCTGTACCTTACCACCTCTAATTCATCTCACTCTTCTCTTCATGAACCTCCTCCACATGTCAGCCTGGCATAATGCTTGCTGTCTTCAGCAAATGCTCCAGCTGTTGCTAAAATATCCATCCTCCACGCCTCCCACTTTACAGAGCAGGTGCACAGGGCCCACCTCTGGATTAAGGAACTCCCTGCCTTCTAAATGCACTGGGTGACCTGGGGCTTGACATTTGATGTCAATGACTGACAGTCTCCAATTAAACCATTTCAGAGGCAGGAGGGGTTTGATGCTGCTGTATTTTTTCAGTCTGAGCATTTGGTGGCTTTCCTTCTTGATTCAGGATCACAGCCAATGCGAAAACTGAAATCCTTTCTGACAACGTTTGCTGAATTGCCACAGTGTATTAGTCCAGATCCCCGTGGACTGCCTTTCTCTTTGTGCCAGCTTGTCACAGTAGCAGCAGCAAGGAGAGTGACCTAGTGCTTTTAGTCTAGACATATAGTCATCAGAGGCCCTCAGGTCTCTGGGCAAATTTACAAGCTTTTGAGACAAGGGCTTGTCTGATAACAAAACCAACACCTGATAATTGACACCCTAAAGATAGAGAGCTCTGCAAAAAAACATAGAACTGACAGTCTTCTCAGTATGTCATACTATTTCACGCTGTCTACTTTTGTTTGATTTGACGATGTCAGCCTCATACCCAGAGCCCTCTTTCTAAAAGACAGATTTTCCTCTTGGGCTCCAGAAGTGCCCTCATAGGGCCTTCCCCCAAACACAGAAAAGTCGTGCTCCCTTCCTCCTTTCCTCCACTGCCTTTTGGAACTACAGCTGATCTCATCAGCAGCCCCTGCAAGGTTGGTAGGAAAACCCTGTAGCTCTTACCACCAAGGCCCAGGATACTCAGAACAAATATGTCTAGGAAAAGGTCTACAAAAGGAACCAGCAGTCAAATATGGATCTTTGTTTCTGAGAATTCTATGTCCAGATTTCCATTCAGGGACAGAGAGGGCTGGTACAAAGGGTGGACTGATTAGGACATAAACATTCATAGCAACTTCACTGCAGATCATGCAGGGTAGAGTATCCTTCTTTCAGTTTAATAAATACTCTACCGCCCAAAATAAGCTAAGTGAAACTAAATGAAGGTCAAGAATTCTTCTTCTCTCTCTCTGTTTCTATCTCTCTGTCTGTGTCTTTCTCTCTCCTTCTCTCTCTCTCTCTCTCTCTCTCTCTCTCTCTCTCTCTCTCTCT
>NW_024412394.1:49961910-50127298 GCF_014898765.1 Herpailurus yagouaroundi | reverse complement strand
TCTCTCTCTCTCTCTCTCTCTCTCTCTCTCTCTCTCTCTCTCTCTTTCTGTCACACACACACACACACACACACACACACACACACACACACAGCCTCTAAAAGCACTCATTTTATTTACGGAGTTCCTGGAATACCGGATGATGTGGCAAGGTGTGAATTCCTTATAAAATGCAAGCAGCATGTGCAAGAAACAGTTTCAGACCATTCTACCCAGTCACTCTGGCTGCGCTGCAAGCCTGGGCTCGAGAACTAAAAATCTATCTCAGATAATTGACATTTATTTGATTGAAACAGCAGGGTGCCCTCCATCACCATGGGAGGAGACCATATGGAAGAACAGTGCGAGTGGAGATAATGTTTGTCTACTGAGTGTGCCAATGTGTTTAGAGATTATTCACAGGGCTCTTGGGACTCCAGTATGATAATGTTTCAGCCAAATTAGAATCAGATTAATTGCTCTAATCTAATGGAAAGACAATGTTTATCAAATTATTGCTCTTTTCACCACATGATATTGCAGTGTCATTATTCTTTGGGTTTAAGAAAGGAAATGAAAAGACTCTTGTAGCACATCTGCTCAAGAGTTATATGATAGTGCTTTTCCCACTACACACAGGACTGTAATGCAGTTGGCAATTCTGTGAAGTAACCAATAAATTAAAGTAAAAGATCTGTAGTGGATAAATCTGCTGGAGTCCTATGATATCAGTTCATATTTTGATAAGACAATCTAAAGTCAATTAGCTTTTTCCAGATTTGAGAGATTTTGTTCTTCATATTATGTAGGGAGTGTTTTCCTCTATAAATAGGGAAGTGCTTTTTTGAAAAACCTTAAGTGGCACTTACAACAAAATTCTAACACTCCTTTTCAAAATATCAAAATCAGCCCAATTTCTCAACACCAATAGAGGAAATTGGGCTCTTATCAACTCATAGCTTGCAACTCTCTATAGATGTGGAGGAGAAGGTGCAATCGTCTCTGCCCCCTAAGTCACAAGGGACCATCAGTTCCTCAGCACTAAAGGAGTTGCCCATCTTGTTGCCCAACTCTCACCCACTGGTTCACATATGAACCAGTGGCCTCACAGAAAGGTGCTAGTGATCAGTTGGTACTTCCCAACACCTACTAGGCTGCACGCCCAGCTCCAACAGGGAATTTGGGAGGAGTTAGAGAAGGATTTTTCTGCCATCCACATCTCCATAGGGGACCCTGTTGGTCCCTGCAGAGCAGAGAGGAAGGATCAAGTGGCACAATTTGTATGTTCACTCTTGTGTGTACACTGATTATTTCAAAATAATAGCAGCACAAAGCCCTCAAATGCTCATGAAGGCAGTGGGGAGGTAACTGTCAGGTTTCTGCTGGGCCATGTGCCAAGTCTAATCCGTTGCTTTTTCTTTTAGAGCTAGTGTCCTTTGCAGAAGAATCTTAGTAAATGAGAACAGACAGAGCAAAAGATGGGAATTATTGTCTTTATCATTAATTCTACATTTATGTAATACTTCTAGTAAGAGGCAGAAATCTTAACCTCACCTCCCTTTTGTGGCTCCCTTTTGTGGCTATTCAGTGCTTACAAAACATTAATATCATTAAGATTGAGGTCCTTTTAGTTATCTATCTATCTTCCTTCCCAGAATATTTTGTTATATTCTCCAGTTCAAACTGACAAACACATAATCACAAGGGCGGAATCAAGATTCAGGTCGAGATTTTAATTTATGTCATTGTTAACTTCTCACTTGTACCCTAAAGTCATTCTTAGGACTTGAGAATTTTTTTTTAAGCATGATTGGACTATCATTACTGAGTTGGTCTACACAATGCCACATTGTTATTATAGACCACATTTGTGGGTGTCGAGACAAGATTAGGCATATGTGAATAGAGTCAATTGCTCTCTGATCTGTCCAAGCTCAAATCACACTGTGATTGCCATGTTGCTGCTTCAACAATGAGCTCCCCTGTGTTAAGAAAGAGTTATTATTGAGAAACAAATGAATAATATCATAGTTGTACTGGTGCCTATGAAAACAGTATATGCTTTCCAAGACAAAGCACAGGGCTGTAGATCTTCATTAATTACAATGTACTGGAACAAAAGCAAATGCAACCACTATAATTAACAATGCAATGCCTATAACCCCTGTCTAAATGCTTTCATTTCACTATAATTTAACAGTAAGAGCCTGAGAAATTATTTTAATCCTTATTTTTGCAATTCATTTTGAAAAGGCTGTGGGACTCAGTCTGAGGCATATTCATACATTCATTTACATTTTTATTTTAAATGCCTTCATTATCAAACTTCTTTAAACACTTCCCTATCATTTAGAACTGAATTCCAAAACTTTTATTATAAGCTAAGTATGTAGTAACATCTGAGGGATTCATACAAATATTGTAATATGATGGGGATATATTTTACCTCTTTAGGTGAGAAAAATAAATTCATTCTTAACTGAATCAAAGGACTAACTTCAGCAATATAGTCATGTAGTTACCAACTTAGGTCAACATATAACAAATATGGAAGAATAAGCTGCCAGTTCACATATATTTAACAAATGCTTATCATGTATACATGTTCAAGACACGTAAGATGTCACCCTGGCCCACAAGTTAGAAAGGTAAAATAAATAGTAATGAAAAATGTAAAGAAGAGTCATATGCTGATTTAAGTAGTTCTGACTGTCACTACCATTGCAATTGAAGAGAGAGAAATTGGTGTCAGAAAAAGTGAAAAAATACCTTAGAGACAGAAGCACTGACATTATCCTTAACAGTATGATTCTAGTAGATGAAGAGAAGAGTAAAAGACTAACAAAACCAAAGCACAAGGAAGAGCAAGAGTAAAAGGCCCACTTGCTGATGGAGGAAATACTTAATCAAGAATAATGTTGAAAAAATAGTGGGAAAGAATAGTCCATAGGAAATGTCAAAAATGAGCAAATGGAGCAAACCTGGTAAAGTAGGCAATGTTGGAAACAATAAGGGAGAGTGATAACTGTGGGAACTTGGTAGCTGGATTGTTTGGAAAAATAAGACCCTGGAATTAAAGAACTAAAACAAGGAGTTGACAAGATTAGGACTTCAGGGATGGACTTCCAGGGAAGATGGTGGAGTAGGAGGATTCTAAACTCAACTCATCCCATGGAAACACCTAGATAAAACCCACATCAACATAAATAACCCAGAAAACAACCCGAAGACTGACAGAACAGATTCTCCACAGCTAAATTCAGAGGCCATGTGAAAATGGATAGGAAGGGCAGAGATACAGATGGGAACTAGGCTGGACAGTGGGACAGTGCATGGCGCAGGGGGGTGGACACTGTAGGCACAGAGAAGGGAGAGGAATATATGCCACACCAGGCACTCCAGACACGGGGGACCTGCACCAGGAAGTTGAATCCCCATAACATTGGCTTTGAAAACCAGATGGGCTTAACTTCACAAGTTCCTCACAATCATTGGGGCTTAACATCTGAAACTTTAAGAATCAGTGGGTTCCACTCTGGGAGAGCCAGCAGGGCAGAGTCCCCACCCTTAAAGAAACAACATAACAAACAGCCCCACTGAGGTATAGCATAGAAACAGCAGTTTGAAAAATACCTAGGGTATATGGCAGGGAGATTTATTTGGTAATCTCAGAGCATATGCTGGAGGGGAGGGAACTTTGGAAGACTTCTTCAAGAACAAAAGAGCTGGTGGTGCCATTTTTCTCCCTGCCACCCACCCCCTCCCCAAAGATGCTTGTGGGAACAAGCTCAGAACAAACAGTCTTCGCCTAGTTTGCTGATTGTATCCTCCATCTCTATATTCTCCTGCTGAGCCACCCTCTCTAACCCACCTCCCACAAGAGTTCTTGAGAGCGGCTCCAGTTTTCCTCCCATAGCAGACCACCACAAACCTGGCTAATACCCCACCCCATGTTCCTCTGCCAACCTGCGCCCTCCAACCCGGTCCAGGCAGTACCACAAGTGTGGCAGTGTGAAAGCAGCCCCATAACAGGGACCAGCACCACTGCAAAGTGACTCTTGCCCAAGGGATAGAGGAAGACAACCACACATGTGGCCCCAAGAGCAGGCTGGGGGTAGACATTGGGTCTGACTGCATGTTCTGCCCACCACTGAAAGCTTCTCAGGAGACAACACAGGGAGAGCACCCTGCAGTTCTGAGCAACTGCAGCCCTGACAAATGCCTGGTCTGACCCAACTCAAGCCCTAGGTGGCCCCAGACTGACCCACTAATAACACAGAAACCGAACCCTGCACACAACAGGCAAAGAGAGCCATTGCAGACAATTGGACGGAAGGCAAAACCTGCTCAGCCATAACAGTAAGCCACATGCAACACACATACAGTCACCCCTGAAGCAGCAGGTTCTGGTAAATGGATGCTGCACTGCAGGGCACTACAGGACTTCCTCTTATAAGGCACTACTTTCAAGAGCAGGAGACATAGCAGACTTCCTTAACTCGTAGAAACAGACACAGAGAATTTGATAAAATGAATAAACAGAGAAATATGTCCCAAATGAAAGCACAAGACAGAGAGAGACAAATCAAGAAACTGACTTGGGGTGCCTGGGTGGCTCAGTCAGTTAAGTGTCCAACTTCAGCTCAGGTCATGATCTCGCAGTTCATGAGTTCAAGCCCCGCCTTGGGCCCTGTGCTGACAGCTCAGAGCCTGGAGCCTGTTCAGATTCTGTGTCTCCCTCTCTCCCTGCCCATCCCCCACTCACACTCTGTCTCTCTGTCTCTCTGTCTCTCTGTCTCTCTCTAAAAAACAAATAAACATTAAAAAAAATTAAAAGAAAAAAAGAAACAGACTCTTAATTATAGAGAACAAACTGATGGTTACCAGGGGTGGGAGGATGGATTAAATAAGTGATGGGGATTAAGGAGTGAATTTGTTGATGAGCACAGGGTGATGTATGGAAGTGTCGAATCACCATATTGTACACATGAAACTTATATAACACTGTTTGTTAACTAACTGGAATTAAAATAAAAACTTAACATTAAAAAGAAAATAAAGAGGGGCGCCTGGGTGGCGCAGTCGGTTAAGCGTCCAACTTCAGCCAGGTCACGATCTCGCGGTCCGTGAGTTCGAGCCCCGCGTCGGGCTCTGGGCTGATGGCTCAGATCCTGGAGCCTGTTTCCGATTCTGTGTCTCCCTCTCTCTCTGCCCCTCCCCCGTTCATGCTCTGTCTCTCTCTGTCCCAAAAATAAATAAAACGTTGAAAAAAAAAATTTTTAAAAAAAAAAGAAAATAAAGAGAGGGGTGCCTGAGTGGCTCAGTCGATTAAGTATTCAACTTTGGCTCAGGTCATGATCTCATGGTTTGTGGGTTCAAGCCCTGCGTCGGGCTCTGTGCTGACAGCTCAGAGCCTGGAGCATGCTTCAGATTCTGTGTCTCCCTCTCTTCTGCCCTTCCCTCACTTGTGCCCTCTCTCTCTCTCTCTCTCTCTCTCAATCTCAAAAATAAAAATAAATATTTTAAAAAATGTTTAAAAAGAAAGAAAGAACAGGACAAAAATCACCATAAGAGAGCTAAACAAAATGGAGATAACTAATATTCTTAATAGAGACATACAGTAATGGTCATAAAGATACTCACTGGACTTGAGAAAAGAGTAGAGGATCTCAGTGAGACCCTTAACAAAGAAATAGAAAACATAAAAAAGAACCAATCAGAGATGAAGCACTCAATAATCGAAATTAAAAATGCACTAGAGGGGTGCCTGGGTGGCTCAGCCAGTTGAGTGTCTGACTTTGGCTCAGGTCATGATCTTACAGTCTGGGAGTTAGAGCCCTGCATCCAGCTCTGTGCTGACAGCTCAGAGCCTGGAGCCTGCTTCAGATTCTGTGTCTCCCTCTCTCTGCCCCTCTCCCACTCTTGCTCTGTCTCTCTCTCTCTCTCTCTCTCTCTCTCTCTGTCAAAAATAAATAAACATTAAAAAAAATTTTTTAGGGGCGCCTGGGTGGCTCAGTCAGTTAAGCGTCCAACTTCAGTTCAGGTCATGATCTCGCGGTTCGTCAGTTCAAGCCCCGCATCGGGCTCCATGCTGATAGCTCAGAGCCTGGAGCCTGTTTCAGATTCTGTGTCTCCCTCTCTCTCTCTGCCCCTCCCCCGTTCATGTTCTGTCTCTCTCTGTCTCAAAAATAAATAAACGTTAAAAAAAAATTTTTTTTAATGCACTAGAGGAAATAAATAGTAGACTAAAGGAATCAGAAGAATAGATCAGTGACCTGGAGGACAGAGTAATGGAAAGTAATCCAGCTGAACATGAGAAAGAAAAAAGAATAATAAAAAATGAGACGGGATTAAGAGAATTCAATCACACTATCAAGCATAATAACATTCACATTGTAGGGATCCCAGAATGAGGCGAGAAAAGGGGGCAGATACTTTATTTGAAGAAATAATAGCTGAAGAATTTCTGAATTTGGAGAATGAAACAGAAATCTAGATCCAGGAAGCACTCAGAACCGCCAACAAAATCAACCCAAGGAGGCCCACACCTCAAGATACTTAGTAATTAAGATGGCAAAAAGTAGTGATAAAGATAGAATTTTAAAAGTAGCAAGAGAAAAGAAGACAGTTACATACAAGGGAAACCCCGTAGGGTTATCACTTGATTTTGCAGGCCAGAAGGGAGTGCTGTGATATATTCAAAGTGCTGAAAGAAAAAAACCCTGCAGCCAAGAATACTCTATCCAGCAAGGCTACCATCCAGAATAGAAGTAGAGATAAGAAGTTTCCCAGAAAAAAAGTTAAAGGAATTCATCACTACTAAACTGTCCTTGAAAGAAATGTTGAAAGGATTCTTTGAGTGGAAAGGAAAGACTGTAAGCAAGAGTAAGAAAAGTATGAAGCACAAAAGCAATAACATTAAATATATCTATAAAAAGCAGTCAAGGGATTCACAAAAAGAAGGATGTAAAGCATAACACCATATACTTAAGATGGGACAGACGGGTAAAACTTTAGTGCTTTTAGAATGGGTTCAAGCATAAGCAACTTAATATAGACTACTATATGCCTTAGATGTTATATATACCAAATAGTAACCACAAATCAAAACCTATTAATAGATATGCAAAAAATAAAAAGGAAGGAATCCAAGTATATCACTAAAGAAATCCAGCAAAATGTAGAGAAGACAGCAAGAGAAGAAAGGAACAGAGAAGAACATAAAAACAACCATAAAATAAGTAACACAATGGTAATAAGTTCATACCTGTAAATAATTACTTTGAATGTAAATGGACTAAATGTTGCAATCAAAAGACATAGGGTGACAAAACGGATTAAAAAAAAAAGACCTATCTATATGCTGTCTACAAGAGACTAATTTTAGACCTAAAGACATATGAAAATTGAAAGTGAAGGGATGGAAAAGTATCATGCAAATGGAAGTGAAAATAAAGAGAGAGTAGCAACATTCATACTGGACAAAAGATACCTTAAAAGAAAGACTGTATGGGGCGCCTGGATGGATCAGTGGGTTAAGCATCCCACTTTGGATCAGGTCATGATCTCGCAGTCTGTGAGTTAGAGCCCTGCATCTGGCTCTGTGCTGACGGCTCAGAGCCTGGAGCCTGCTTCAGATTCTGTATCTCCCTCTTTCTTTGCCTCTCTCTCTCTCTCTCTCTTAAAAATAAATAAGCATTAAAATAAATTAAAATAAATATTGTACCAAGAGACAAAGAAGGATACTAAATAATCATAAAGGGAACAATCCAACAAAAAGATATAACAATTATAAATATTTATGCACTCAACATGAAAGCACCCAAATACAAAAAACAGTTAATAACAAACATAAAGAAAGTAATCAATAGGAATACAATAATAGCAAGGACTTTAACACCTACTTAGATCAATGGACAGATCACCCAAACATAAAATCAACCAGGAAACAGTGTCTTTGAATGATATATTGGACCAGATGGATCTTGCAGATACATTCTGCTAGATCAGAAATAAACAAAATAGAAACTAAAAAAAAAAAAAAAAAAAAAAACAATGGAACAGATCAATGAAATCAGGAGCTGGTTCTTTGAAAAAAATCAACAAAATTTATAAATTTTTAGCCAGACTCATTAAAAGAAACAGAGGATTCAAGTAAACAAAATTAGAAATGCAAGAGGAGAAATAACAACCAACACGACAGAAATACCAACAATTATAAGAGCCACAGCAATAAGAAAACAAAAAGGAATAAAAAGGATCCAAATTAGTAAGGAAGAAGTAAAACTTTCACTATTTGCAGATGACATGATACTATACAGATAGAAAACCCAAAAGACACTACTATAAAACTGCTAGAATGGATAAAGAAATTTAGTAAAGTCAAAGGATACAAAATCAATCCACAGAAATCTGTTGCATTTCTTTTTTTTTTAAGGTTCTTGTCTTTTTTTTTTTTTCAACGTTTATTTATTTATTTTTGGGACAGAGAGAGACAGAGCATGAACGGGGGTGGGGCAGAGAGAGAGGGAGACACAGAATCGGAAACAGGCTCCAGGCTCTGAGCCATCAGCCCAGAGCCTGACGCGGGGTTCGAACTCACAGACCGCGAGATGGTGACCTGGCTGAAGTTGGACGCTTAACCGACTGCGCCACCCAGGCGCCCCAATCTGTTGCATTTCTATACACTAATAATGAAGCAGCAGAAAGAGATATTAAGAAAACAATACCATTTACAATTGCACCAAGAATAACAAGATGCCTAGGAATAAACCTGACCAAAGAGGTGAAAGACCTGTACTCTGAAAACTATAAAACACTGATGAAAGAAATTGAAGAGGACACAAAGAAATGGAAAGACATTCCATGCTCATGAATTAGAAGAGCAAATATTGTTAAAATGTCTATACTACCCAAAGCAATTTAAAGATGCAAAGCAATCTCAGTCAAAATACCAATACCATTTTTCACAGAATGAGAACAAACAACTCTAAAACTTGTATGGAACTACAGAAGACCCAAAATAGCCAAAGCAATCTTGAAAAGTAAAAATAAAACTGGAGTAATCACAATTCCAGACTTCAAGTTATATTACAAAGCTATACTAATCAAAACAGTGGCAAATCTTACCATTTGCAGCAACAGATCAACAGAACAGAATATAAAGCCCAAAAATAAATCCACAATTATATGGTCAATTAATCTTTGACAAAGGAGACAAAATTATGCAGTGGGAAATAGTCTCTTAAAAATGGTACTGGGAAAACTGAACAGCTACATGCAAAAGAATGAAACTGAACCACTTTCTTACCCCATACACACACACACACACACACACACACACACAAACACACACACAAACTCAAAATGGATTAAGAACCCAAGTGTAAGACTGAAACCATAAAAATCCTGGAAGAGAACACAGGCAGTAATTTATCTGACATTGGCCATAGCAACATTTTTCTAGATTTATCTCCTGAAGCTTTGGAAACAAAAACAAAAATAAACTGTTAGACTACATCAAAATAAAAAGCTTCTGAACAGCAGGGGATCTGGCTCACTCAGGTGATAGAACATGAGACTCGATCTCAGTGTCTTGAGTTTGAGCCCCACATTGGGGATAGGGGTTACATTAAAAAAAATAATAAATAAATAAAATCTTAAAAAAAAAAAAAAAAGCTTCTGTATAGCAAAGGAAACAGCCAGTAAAACTAAGACAACCTACCAAATGAGAGAAGATATTTGAACATGATATATCTGATAAAGGGTTTATATCCAAACTCAACACCCAAAGAAAGTAAATAATCCAATACAAATGGGCAGATGACACAAACACATTTCTCCAAAGACATCCAGATGGTCAACATCATTACCATTAGGAAAATGGAAATCAAAACCATAATGAGATAGCATCTCACACTTGTCAGAATGGCTAAAATCAAAAACACAAGAAACAAGCATTGGCGAAGATGTGAAGAAACAGGAACCCTCGTGCATTGTTGGTGGGAATGCAAATTTGTGCAGCCACTGTGGAAAACAGGATAGAGTTTCCTCAAAAAAATTAAAAATAGAATTACCATATGATCCTGTAATTCTACCACAGGATATTTACCCAAAGAATATGAAAACACTAATTCTAAAATATATACATACCTCTATGCTTAATGCACCATTATTTACAATAGGCAAATTATGGAAGCAACCCAAGTGTCCACTGATAGACGCATATATAAAGAGGCGGTGTATATATACAATAGAGTATTACTCAGCCATAAAAAAAGAATGAAATCTTACCATTTGAAACAACATAGATCAATCTAGAGGGTATAACACTAAACAAAATACATAAAAATATGTAAAAATACAAATCATATGTACAATACAAATACAAATACATACATGCAAAATCATAAAAATACAAATACCATATGATTTCATTCATATGTGGAATTTTAAGAAACAAAACAATCAGGGGCGCCTGGGTGGCTCAGTCAGTTAAGCATCCAACTTCGGCTCAGATCATGATCTCACAGTTCGTGAATTGGAGCCCCATGTCAGGCTCTGTGCTGACAGTTTAGAGCCTGGAGCCTGTTTTGGATTCTGTGTCTCCCTCTCTCTCTGCCTCTCCCTCACTCATGCTCTGTCTCTCTATCTCTCAAAAATAAATAAATATTTTTTAAAAAGAAACAAAACAATCAAAGAAAAAAGGACAGAAACCAAAAAACAGGCTCTTAAATATATAAAACAAACTGGTAGCTATCAGAGAGGAGGTGGTTGGGGGGAGGGGGTGAAGTAGTAAAGGGGATTAAGAGTATACTTGTCATCATGAGCACTGAGGAATGTATAGAAGTGTTGTATCACTATATTGTATAGCTGAAAGTAATATGTCACTGTATGTTCATTATACTGGAATTTTTAAAAATTAGGACGTCAGAACGGATAGTGGTATTGGACTTTTATACAAGTAAAGTAAGTAATCATACAGGCTACTGATTTTCAAAGGTCCCTATTCATGATGGATGGTCTATAAGATTTAGAGCCTTCATTGTTTTAACGCAAAGCTTGATTCCACTTTAAAGAAACTTGAGTTGCAGTAATAGGACTAGGCAATGTGATAAACTATTTTCAAATATTCCTACCTCAGAGAGAATAAGTTTAAAGGCTTTTTTGTTTTTGTTTTTTGACAGAGTTTTTATGAGAGGAAAAAAAGTAGACTGGTGGCACTTTAAATTCAAGGGAACAGGAAACAGACACCAGTGGAAACTTTCAGAATACAGAATTGTTTGATTGAGGGTCCCAAAAACAAACTTCACAGGTATCAGTTTTAACCAGGGTACTGGGTGGGGGAAATGGACATGCAGAAAACATGAAAAACACTTTGATATAAAAGGACAAAGTTAATGTAGATTGCATAAAGGAGATGGTAAATGTGAAACATAACTGTAAAGTTATTTGAAGACTAATATTAGTTAGACCATTAACAGAAGTAAAGCAGTTATAAGAACCCATTTTAGAGGTAAGTGAAAGCCTGTGATTTTCTGTTCAAGTACACTTATGCTACAGACAGTTGAAAATGTGTAATTGTGGCAAGGGCAAAAACAAGATGACTAATGCAGATTTGGAAGTCATTCAATATAGAAGTACTAGCTGACATCATGAGAGGTACATGTGGGAAACAGAGAGCAGAGAACGTGGCTTTGGCTTTGGCAAACAGGAATGGGAATGGGATTAAAGAGTGGCATGGGAGCTAGCAAATGATACAGAAAAAGGGCAAAGAAAGAAAACAGGAAAGCACATTGCTATAGAAGTCAATGAGGAGTTTTTTAAAAATCAATAATCAGCATTATCAAATGTCTAAAGGAGTCAAAGTGGGTAAGAACTGAGGAAAGTTCATTAGATCTGGAAAAAGATATCATAATTAATCTTTGAGAAACTCAATGTACTGGGATAATAACAAATATAAAACAGACATGAAGTGATTAAGTGTTAAGATGTCATGGAAAAGAATGATCTGGGCAGAAGAGAAACACAGCAAAATGGTAAGAAATGATGTCCCAGTGTACAAAGGAGGATATAATCAGAGCTAACAACCTGCTGAATTTGAATTTCAAAGGCAGAATGAGGAAGGAAGGAGGGTGAGCAATGAAGCACTGTCAAAAAAAAAAAATGAAAACCTAAAGTTCAAGATTTCAGTGGTTTCTTTTTGGTAAAATTAGTGAGAGATCATAGTAAAGTCCTCAGAAGTAGACAATAATAGAAAACATGAGGACTGCAGAAATAAACGAGAATTTGCCTAAACCTCATGTTTCCTGAGCTGGGCTGTGTTTAATCTAGATACTATGTCTGTACCAGGTATGATATCGTCTGTGTATGAAGAAGAAGTGATGGCTACAAGGAGGCTACCCAGTATACTCTCTGTGTCCCTTCCTCCAGCCTTTAGATCCTATTCTCAGTGACACAGACAAAAGCCACCCAGCCCCGCCCCCCCCCCCCCCAGTGTTTGATGCCACACTACTTACAGGACGACTTCAAGGGAGGAAATATGTTGGTTTGGGAGATGTGGCAGGGCAGAGGAATGAAAGTAAAGAACTACTTCTCTCAGTGTGTGTGAGGGTATCTAATAATCTGATACACAGACAGTCTTGTGGGTTCTCTCCAAAACCTTGCTGGAACAGGGCCATGTAGAGGGAAGATCACAATAAAAATAAATTGCCATATTACTATCCATTGAGGGATATTTAACTGTTAACTATCCTAGGCCAACATTTCCAGTATAGATGTCCATTGAAAGCTAGCTTAATGTGACATTAATAGAAATCCCATGAAAAGGGTTCCCAGGTCAGAAAATTTTAAGAACCACTGAATTAAATATAGTTAAACAGGCTTCCTTACTGCAGGATTTCTCAGAGCCATATTTCTCAATATGTTAATGCTGTATTTTAAATCTCCAAGATGGATTCCTTATTTCCCAGATCTCTGTGACCATAAAACACTTTTTTTTCATGTTGCATCTAGAGGGGACAGTGAGGAATTCTTCAGTAGTGCCCATTGATAATAACTCTGGTGCCTGTAGTCTCAGAGCTGGTGCCCTCATCTACCCTTGAGGGATGAAAATCAGTGGGCATAGATCCAACATAATCAGTGGGCAGTTTTTGTCTCTTCCTGGGACAGACAGATATATAGGGTAATATGTGAGGGCCTGCCAAAATATACCAGACCTACTGATCACCATACACTCCTACTGATCCATGAGGGGGACAAAGGATCATCAAAGAAAAGACCCAGGGAGCATCCTTGGAGCAGATAGCAACTACACTAACACTCATCTAGCTGTAAACATTTTGGCATCCTTCACTCATTCAAATCCTCACACAGTTTTAGGAGTATCCAAGATAGAAACTATTAACCCTATTTACAGATTTTTTAAAAAAACAGAAACAACTGAAGTTCATAAAAGTTAAGACACCTTTCCAAGGTCATTAAGCTTGTAATTAGAAAAACAAAGTATCAAACCAAAGTGTTCTAATTTTGAGGGCAATGATTTTCCACTGCACTAGGAAAACAAACAGCTTGAGGGCACAATAGTATGTTTTATACAAACAACAGTCCCAAGTTTTGGAAGGAGGAGGGGGAAAATCTTTTGCTTTGCAGATGGTGGCAAAGGGTAGGGGTTTTATCCCAGGCCCTGGCATCAAAATCCAGAATGATATAACTTTGACTCTTGACAGGTATTTTCTCAAGAAGAAGGAATAATGTGTTTTCTAGAAACTGATAGATTAAGACTCAAAGGGAGATTTTTAAAATGCAGATAAATTGTTACATTAAGTTACTGTGGTAGCTTACTACAGTAAGTTACTACTAATAAGTAGTTACACTGAAGAGCAGAAAGCATAAAAGAGGTGGGGGCAGGGAAAAAGAAAAAGGAAAAATTCCAGAACTGGCCAGTAATTCTCATGGGAAAATAATTTGTAATTTGGCTAGAAGCAATATTAGTATCTTCACTGTCTGAATACCAAGGCCCAGGGTATCGGATAATAAAGTGTTCATCCATGAGCAGTTTAAAAGCTTACACACTTGTGGAGGACCCAAAATTCAAAAGGATGACTGCTTAAAAGAATCATGATCTTTATCCATTCATCCGTTGATGGACATTTACATTCTTTCCATAATTTGGCTATTGTTGAAAGTGCTGCTATAAACATTGGGGTACAAGTGCCCCTGTGCATCAGCACTCCTGTGTCCCTTGGGTAAATTCCTAGCAGTGCTACTGCTGGGTCATAGGGTGGGTCTATTTTTATTTTTTTGAGGAACCTCCACACTATTTTCCAGAGTGGCCGCACCAGTTTGCATTCCCACCAACAGTGCAAGAGTTTCCCATTTCTCCACATCCTCACCAGCATCTATAGTCTCCTGATTTGTTCATTTTAGCCAATCTGACTGGTGTGAGGTGGTATCTGAGTGTGGTACTATATGGCAATGAGAAAGAATGAAATATGACCTTTTGTAGCAACATGGATGGAAATGGAGAGTGTTATGCTAAGTGAAATAAGTCATACAGAGAAAGACATATACCATATGTTTTCACTCTTCTGTGGATCCTGAGAAACTTAACAGAAGACCATGGGGGAGGGGAAGGAAAAAAAAAGAGGTTGGAGAGGGAGGGAGTCAAACATAAAAGACTCTTAAAAATTGAGAACAAACTGAGGGTTGATGGGAGGTAGGAGGGAGGGGGGTGGGTGATGGGTATTGAGGAGGGCACTTGTTGGGATGAGCACTGGGTGTTGTATGGAAACCAATCTGACAATAAATTTCATATTTAAAAATTAAATTAAATTAAATTAAAAAAAGAATCATGATCTAAGAAGCAATCTTGAGAATATTACTAGATCTAAAAAATAAAACCTAACAGGGAAAATGTAATATATTGGACTTAAGTCCAAAAGAATCAGCAAGTTCATGATGGGCGTATGTACTAAGTAGCAACCTGTATTAAAAAGAACAATGGATTTTAGCTTGTAGCCTATTCTATGTTCATCAACAGCACAATATGGCCACAAAAGCTATTACAGATTATATTTTTCACTATAATTGACACTTTAAGCTGCCAAAAATAACAGTGTTTAAAATAATAAAATTGTACTTCATAGTCATGCCAAGGCTGATGAGGTGTTGAAAGGCTTTTCTGTGCAGCTCTAGGTCCTGTGGTGACTCAGGACCTAGAGCTGCCTCCACTTTGTAGCTGTATCATCTGAATCGCATGATTCCCAAGGTGAGGGCTTTGGACTATATTGTTATGGATCATACTTGGAGGTGGCTTACATCATTTCTATTCATATTCCATTGGCAAGAATTAGTCACATGGTCACATTTAATAGCACAGGACAATGAAATGTTCATAAATGTATATTTATTACCTAAGCACTAACAATCTCTGCCACATAAACTCTAAAAATATTTAGCAAAATATAGCATGCAGAATGAGAGAGGTAATTGTCAGTTTTCTTTGGGGCTCTGATCAGGCCTCACCTGGCACTCAGATACTCAGCTTTAGTCACTCTAAAAAAGATTCTGAAACACTGAACCATGTTCCAAGGAGGACAACAGAACAATGAGGCCAAAATATTATCATATGGGGAATAGCTATAGGAAATAGAAATAGTTAACCTACTGATGGGTCCAAGGAGACACGGTAGCTGTCTTCCAGCATATAAATGACTGTCACTTAAAAGAAATGTTAAAGTTCTACTTCAAGGTCCCCTGTGGTAAAATTTAGCAAGTTTTGTAAAAGCGAGATCTGGCCAAGGACAGAATACAGTGCCTCTGTATGTCATTCTCCCTTTACTGGAGATGTTCAAGCACACCTTGAATCACCAGTTGCTGATTGCCCAGATACAGTTGACCCTCATTATTCATGGATTCTGTATTTGTGAATTTGCCTACTCACTAAAATTTATTTTTAATCCCCAAATCAATACTCTTGTGCTTCTGTGGTCATTCACAGACATAAGCAGAGAAGCAAAACATTTGAGATGCCCAACATACATGTTCTCAGCTGAGGTCAAACAAGCTGGCACACTGCCTTCTTATTTCAGCTTTTATATTATAAACACATGTCCTTTTTCAGTCTAGTTAGTGACACGTTTTTCACATTTGTGTGCTTTTTGTTGGTGATTTCACTGTTGAAAATAGCCCCCAAGTGTAGTGCTGAAGTATTGTCTGGTATTCCTAAGCACAATGTCTCTTACAAAGCAAAGAGGAGCATTAGATAATTTTCATTCAGGCATGAGTTTTAGTGCTGTTATCCATGAGTTGAGTGTTAATGAATAAATAATATTTATTAAATAAGGTGTCTTTAAACAGAAATACATATAAAACAAAGTTATATATTAATCATGTAATGAAAATACTGTTAACAGAGGTCCACAGGAACCTAACCTTTTATTTTACCTAGGAGCAAGGGTTTAATAGTTGCTAATTCAATGTTCATGATGACTATACAGAACATAACTACCTCAACTGTGAAAATTAACTTTACAAATTAAAAAACAATAATAATCTTAGCTGACAATTACTGCACACTTATCAAGCAACAGGAATTATAGCAGGCACTCTATAAGGATTGTCTTCTTTAATTTCTATAATAATCCCATGAAGCCAGTAGTTTACCCCTTTAACAAATAAAAAATGTAAAGATTTAGACTTATGTAAGGCCCCAGAATTCAAACTCTAACAGCCTTACTCCAAAACCTATAATCTTAATTCCTGCACTGTATGGAGTCTCACTACTTTTCCCACCCTGAACTGGTAAGACTTTTGCCTGAATCACAAACAACCCATGCCTGAAACCTTTGGTGTTTATTATATCATTTCTCTCCCTTTTTTTTTTGTGGAAAAAAAAATCACACAATAATACTATGAGAGGTTATTTTTCCATTAGACATATATAAAAACTGGGAGCCTATATACATTGCATTGCTTTCCAAGCCTCAGATGTACAGCATCCATCAGCCCTTTAATAGTTCATTGGTAAGAAGACCAAGAACGCTGCCAAACATACCTCCTCCTTGCAGACCAAAAGAAGTACTCACTGTTTACTTCCACAACAATATCTCTCTCTACCCATAGCCCCACTGCTGCAGTCAGAAGGAAAGGGAAAGAGACTGAAATATAGTACATCAGCCCTCCCTCCAGGTCCCTAGATCACTGAGGGCAGTGATCTCCCTATGTCCTGTTGTTTCATCTTTCTGGGAGCCCTGAGTAAGGAATGGCGATGTAACCAGGATGTTGAATAGGCAGCATTCATGAAGTACAATCAGCAAGGATCTTTGCTTTGCCTTCCACTACACTTTTAAATTTTATTCAGTGGAGGAAAGTTCTTCCTCTCACAGATGCAACCTTGGGCAATACCATACATTTTCAGTTCGATGTCAGATTACAAAATGACCCCAAGTGATGTTAGGTCACAAGAACAGGCTCAATTTGTCAATCAGATTATCTTGTCCTATCTTTCCCTTCCTGTCCCTGTCTTACACTTCCAAAACCTCGTCCCCATCTTATTGTCTTGCCATGGCTATAGTAGGGGAAGGTAAGAGAAAGAAGGTAGAAAGAAAGGTTTTATTTGATAACATTGCAACACATCTTCATGTTCTCTGTGTCTGTCAAGTGTTTAACACACTTATTTTTGAGGCACATTTGAGAACGCCTTGGGGATTCTCAAGAACTGTGATCCTCTGTTCTTGCCACTTCCGACTCAAGCAATGCATCTCCAATCTGTCTGGTCACCAGATTCCTTCTGCAGCTGCAAGGATTTCATCAGTGACCAAAAGTTTGCTCTGTCCACTGAGGTGCCATCAGTCATCCATGCCAACTCTCTCTCGTGCATGATTCATACCATGAGAAATCCTTGTAAATTTTTTATCTGAACAAATTCAGAGTATATAGGCTAATCCCAGTGTATCAGAAACAATTCATTCCTCCAGTGCCAAGACAGCTGGGCAGCCCATCCGTCATATTCTAGATTCCCCATGCAGAAAGCAGACACCTGTCCATGGTACCTGGCTAACTTCAGGGGGCACATTTTAAAATCTCCAAGTAGTCTTTGGGAATGCAAGCTGGTGCAGCCACTCTGGAAAACAGTATGGAGGTTCCTCAAAAAACTAAAAATAGAACCACCCTATGACTCAGCAATTGCATACTAGGCATTTATCCACGGGATACAGATGTGCTGTTTTGAAGGGACACATGCACCACCTGTTTACAGCAGCAGTATCAACAATAGCCAAAGTATGGAAAGAGCCCAAATGTCCATTGACAGATGAATGGATAAAGAAGATGTGGTATATATATACAATGGAGTATTACTCGGCAATCAAAAAGAATGAAATCTTGCCATTTGCAACTATGTGGATGGAACTGGAGGGTATTATGCTAAGTGAAATTAGTCAGTCAGAGAAAGACAAAAATCATATGACTTCACTCATATGAAGACTTTAAGAGACAAAACAGATGAACATAAGGGAAGGGAAACAAAAATAATATAAAAACAGGGAGGGGGACAAAACAAATGAGACTCATAAATATGGAGAACAAACTGAGGGTTACTGGAGGGGTTGCAGGAAGGGGGATGGGCTAAATGGGTAAGGGGCACTAAGGAATCTACTCCTGAAATCACTGTTGCACTATATGCTAACTAATTTGGATGTACATTTTTAAAAACTTAAAAAATTAAAAATAAAATAAAATCTCCAAGTAGTCTTGTTGAAGGTCAGAAGCAAGAGCAGGCACCTTCTAACCCCCTCCCTAGATGATAGAGGGGGCAAAGCTCACAACTCATCCAGCACCTTTCTCCAAAGAAATCCTTTACAAAACAACAACAACAAACAAACAAGCAAACCCTGCCTACAAACATCAAACCTCTCAACTCTTTTCAATACGCAAAGTGAGTAAAGGATTGAAAAGTCATAAAACCAGGTTTTAAGCACCTACTTTGAAATTCCAAACAGATGCTCTGTCTCACAATTCATTCTGGTGTCTGATATCGATCATATCTTGGTACCTTAGTTAAGATTCCAATTTAACATTTTGTATACATATATATTCCTTTTTCCCAAGACATAAAATGTATTTTCCAACCACTCAAGAATTTCAAAGGCATGGTTCTACGTGGATGCCATACCATAAGCCATTTGCAGCTATGCAAAGTAGTCTTTAAATTTTTAAATTTGTTTTGTCTTCTAAACTCACACAATTACAGTAATTGGAAAAATATGAAAGAAAGCAATAAACTTTTTACATAATTATTTCCTAAAGAGATAATGAAAATTCTTCTCTCAAACGTAAACCTGAAGGTTTAACAAGGGATGAAGTCCCTCATGTATTGGGTACATGTTCTGCAAAATAAACTAGCACAGCACTTTTATCCAAAATGGCTATTAAATTTTGCCTAGGTAGGTATTGTTTTGACAACTTCTATTTCTCAGGGACCAACTCCATTTTTTTCTCCTTGTTTCAAGGTCAGTGATTAGTTCTTTATCTTCATATGTTTACATTAAAAAATTCATTAAGGTTTAAAAAGGGCATAACTCCTCAAGCAATTCTTAACCTAGAGTCATTTCTCATTTTTTAAATTCTTCTTCCTTTTTTTAATATGGAATCAGAGCTAATAATTTTTTCTCTTAATTCTTCAGTTTTAATAGGGTCACAAAAAGCATTTGCCCTGACTCTTGCAGAACACAACTATTCTTCTTTCCACATTGAAGTGCTTAAGTCACCTCAGTCCTCCCCTTGTACCTACAGCACATTATTCTCCAACCTAAAGGGTAAAGCCCCTGGAGTTATCAAAGAACTTCAGAGGGCATCTAGATACTAATGAGGCTGGACAAGAGTTCATGAGGCTTGGAGTGGCTGCCTATTATGAAGATGCTTGGATAGTATTATTTAAAACTAGCGAAGTTATTTATTTGAATACACACACAGTAAAAACCTTAGGGAAATACATAAAGTGTCTAGACACAAAGCCACAAGATATAAACCCAAAGACAAATTGAGCTTAATCATGTCACCTGCCTCCCATTTAATAGCTTGTGGTTTGCTTTCCATTACTCAGAACAGGGGTCTCCAAAATAAGGTGTGTGAGCCCAGGGGATAAACAAGATGATTCATAAGGGCCTGAGAGTAAAAAGTTACTTTCACAACTTTTATTTTTAGATACCTAAAATATAAGAAAGTAGTTAAGGATATCTAATATTTTAAATACCACTGATTTCAAGGATTTGAGAGTGGAGCCTTCAATCATCCATTTACATGAGCACATTATAACACACTTTAGTTTACATACTCCACGTGAAATGGATTTACAGGTTATATGGAATACTTTTACTAAAATAACCATCACAAGGTGGAAATATGACTTATAGGTCTCTCAAAGAAGTTGTGGATTAAAGAAAATACTAATAAATCCAACGAATAACCAAAAAATGACAAGACAAACATTTCTCCCATTCCCCGTTTGAACTCTCAGTCACCCGTAAAAGGTAGAAGAAACAAGGAGATAGTCAGACTTATATGAGTTTACTTGACATGAGTTTACTTACAAAAATAAGTACAAAATCTGTTCCTTCTAGGCAAAAGTGACAGTGTAAGAGAGAGAAAGAGGAAATAACTTCTTTCCAGGAGAAACATGTGTTTTGGAGAAAGCATTCTGAAAACAAATGTTTAGAATATTTTGTTATATGATTTTTTTCTGGAAATGGTATATATCATCTTCAAGAACTGCCGAATCTAGATTTTTTTTAATGTTTATTTAGTTTTGAGAGAGAGACAGAGACAGAGCTTGAACAGGGGAGGGCAGAGAGAGAGGGAGACACAGAACCTGAAGCAGGCTTCGGGCTCCTAGCTGCCAGCACAGAGCTCAACGCGGGGCTCAAACCCACAAATCATGAGATCATGACCTGAGCCAAAGTCAGACATTCAACCGACTGAGCCACCCAGGTGCCCCTGTATCTGGATATTTAAACTCACAATTTCCTAAACTTTAAAAAATTTCCAGGTGAACAGTTTCAGTGGCATGAAACATTGTGAGCACACTGTGTAAAATATGAAAACAATGCACTTTCAATTCATTTGCATATTGACAAGCAATTGACAGCAGGGAAGGTATAAACATACCAGATGAATTAAAACAAAAACTTTTGCATAATTGGTGGGTAGTTTTGAAAAATAATTTGTAAGTGAAACCAACAGTGTACTTCTTCCACTTGAATCCATGTATCTTTGTGAGTTATCATTTTCAGCTGTGATACCATCAAAACTGCATATTAAAGAAAGCTAATCTGGAAATGATAACTTCAAACAGCAGTATCAGTGTTAAGCCAAGATTTTCAAATATAATTAGGCATATTAATTAACATCACTCTCATTAAGCACCATCATTATTATAAGACAGCCAAAAGGTATTATGAATCATTAATAACTAAAATAAAAATTATCCTAAATATTCATTTTACTTTCACTTATCTTTTTAAAATTTCCATATGTGTACATTTTATAATATATACAAATAGCACTAATACAATGTTAATGTAGATAATTTATGGAATATAAATATATTAAGACAAATGCTCAAATTTCTTTACTGAGAGAAAAGATTTTTTTGTGCACACAAAGCAGAAACCACAGGCTTGGGAGCTAAAGTTCAGGCTTCCTGGTCTGGAACAGGTTCCTCTCATTCTAGCAGCCTCTTTTCCTCTCAGTCTCCCCCTCCCCCACCATTGTGCCCATGATCACCAGCACATGTTTTGGTCAGTCTGACTAGCTATCTCCTAAACACACCAAGCTCTCTCATACCTCTGTGTCTCAACCTAGAATGTTTTGTCCTCTCTTGTCCACTAAGAATTCCAACTTTTCCTTTAATACCTAGACCAAATATTACCTCTCCTGCAGAAATATTCTACACTCCCCTAAAAATATGTCAGCAAAGAGATCTGGTTTGTGAGGAAAGATAATAAAAGGGGGAAGGGTGACCTTGAATCTCAGCTCCGCAACTTGATATCTTGATTTCTAGATAGATATGAGGAAGTACTGAAACTTGTTGATCTTTCCTCTTCTATGAAATGGAGATTCTGCATTGCCTTATAGCAAGAGTTGTCAAATGTTTTCTGTAAAAGGCCAGATAGTAAATATTTTTGGCTTTGCAGACAAAAGAGTCTCTCTTGTGACTACTCAATTCTGCCTTCATAGCACAATACATATGTATAGACAATACAAAAGCAAAGTGACATGGCTGTTTTCTAATAAACCATTATTGATAAAACTGACTAATGGAGGGGCACCTAGATGGCTCAGTAGGTTAAGTGCCCTACTCTTGGTTTCAACTCAGGTCATGATCTCACGGTTTAGGAGTTTGAGCCCCATGTTGGGCTCCTTTCTGATAGTACAGAGCCTGCTTAGGATTTTGTCTCTCTCCCTCTCTCTCTGCCCCTCCCCTTCTCTCTCTCTCCCTCTCTCTCTCTGCTCCTCCCCTGCTCTCTCTCTCCCTCTCTCTCTCAAAATGAATAAATAAATAAACTTACAGAATTTTTTAAATGATTAATGGAAATGAAAATAACAAACCAGATGAACTTAACAGATATATTCAGAACATTCCATCCTAAAGCAGCAGAATACACATTCTTCTCAAGTGCACATGGAACTTTCTCCAAAATAGGTCACATACTGGATTACAAATCAGGTCTCAACAGATAAAAAAATATGAAGATCATACCATTCATATTTTCAGATCATAATGCCATGAAACTTGAAACTGACCACAAGAAAAAATTTGGAAAGCCCTCAAATACAAAGAGGTTAAAGTACATCCTACTAAAGAATGAATGGTTTAACCAGGAAATTAATGAAAAAATTAAAACATATATGGGAGTAAATGAAAATGAAAACATGACAGTCCAAACCCTTTGAGATGCAGCAAAGGCAGTCAAAGAGGAAAGTACACTGCAATTCAGGCCTATCTCAAGAAGCAAGAAAGGTCCCAAATACACAATCTAACCTTACACCTAAAGGAGCTTGAAAGGAGCAGGAAATAAAGCCTAAACCCAGCAGAAGAGAAACAATAAAGATTTGAGCAGAAATAAATGATAGAGAAACAAAACACACACACACACACACACACACACACACACACACACACAAAACAGTAGAAAGATCAATGAAACTAAAAGCTGATTTTCTGAAAGAATAAACAAAATTGATAAACCCTTAGCCAGACTTCTCAAAAAGAAGAGAGGACCTTAATAGATAAAATCATCAATGAAAGAGGAGAGATCACAACTAACACCATAGCAATAAAAAACAATTATGAGAATTCTATGAAAAAATTTATGCCAACAAACTGGGCAATCTGGAAGAAATGGACAAATTCCTGGAAACTCAAAAACTACCAAAACTGAAACAGGAAGATATAGAAATTTTTAACAGGCCCATAGTGAGCAAAGAAATTGAATCAGTTATCAAAAATCTCCCAACAAACAAGAATCCTGGGCCAGATGGCTTCCCAGGGGAATTCTACCATACATTTAAAGAAGAGTTAATACTATTCTTCTCAAATTGTTCCAAAAATAGAAATGAAAGGAAAGTTTCCAAACTGATTCTATGAAGCCAGCATTACCTTGATTGCAAAACTAGACAAAGACCTCACTAAAAAGGAAAATTACAGGCCAATATCCCTGATGAACCTGGATGCAAAAATTCTCAACAAGATACTAGCAAATCAAATTCAACAGTACATTAAAAGAATTAT
Organism: Herpailurus yagouaroundi; assembly: GCF_014898765.1. Lineage (NCBI taxonomy): Eukaryota > Metazoa > Chordata > Mammalia > Carnivora > Felidae > Herpailurus > Herpailurus yagouaroundi. The sequence goes on along the minus strand of NW_024412394.1, from coordinate 50,103,528 downwards.
TCACTACGATCAAGTGGGATTTATTCCTGGGCTGCAGTCCTGATTCAATATTCACAAATCAATCAACGTGATACACCACATTAATAAAAGAAGGGATAAGAACCATATGATCCTTTCAATACATGCAGAAAAAGCATTTGACAAAATACAACATGCTTTCTTGATAAAAACCCTCAAGAAAATAGGGATAGAAGAAACATTCCTCAACATCATAAAAGCATATATGAAAGACTCACACCTAATATCATCCTCAATAGGGGAAAACTGAAAGCTTTCTCCCTGAGATCAGGAACGTGACAGGGATGTCCACCCTCACCACTGTTGTCCAACATAGTATTGGAAGTCCTAGCCACAGCAATCAGACAACAAAAAGAAATAAAAGTCATATAAATTAGCAAGGAGGAAGTCAGACTTTTACTCTTTGAAGATAACATAATACTCTACATAGAAAACCCAAAAGACTCCACTAAAAAAAAAATGCTAGACCTGATACGTGAATTCAGCAAAGTTGTAGGATATAAAATCAATGTACAGAAATCAGTTGCCTTTCTATATACCAATAATCAAGCAGCAGAAAAAGAAATCAAGGAATCAATCCCATTTACAATTGCACAAAAAACAATAAGATATGTAGGAATAAACCTAACCAAAGAGGTAAAAGATCTGTGCCCTGAAAACTATAGAAAGCTCATGAAAGAAATTGAAGAGGACAAAAAGAAAAGGAAAAACTTTCCATACTCGTGGATCGGAAGAGCAAATATTGTTAAAATGTTGATACTACCCAAAGCAATCTACACATTCAATGCTATCCCTATCAAAATAATGCCAGCATTCTTCACAGGGTTAGAACAAACAATTCTAAAATTTATGGAACCAGAAAAGACTGAATAGCAAAAGTAATGTTGAAAAAGAAAACCAAACCTGGTGGCATCACAATTCCAGACTTCAAGCTGTATTACAAAGCTGTAATCACCAGCATAGTATGGTACTGGCACAAAAACAGACACATAGATCAATGGAACAAAATGTAAAATCCAGAAATGGACCCACAACTATGTGGTCAACTAGTCCTTGACAAAGCAGGAAGGAGTATCCAATGGGAAAAAGAGTCTTCAGCAAATGGTGTTGGGGAAACTGGACAGTGACATGCAGAATAAAACGGGACCACTTTCTTACACCATAGACAAAAGTAAATTCAAAAAGTATGAAAGACCTAAATGTAAGACAGAAAACCATCAAATCATGTAGGAGAAAACAGGTAACAACCTCTTTGACCTTGGCCACAGCAACTTCTTACTAGACATGTCTCTGGAGGCAAGGGAAAAAAAGCAAAAATGAACTATTGGCACCTCATTAAGATAAAAAATTTCTGTACAGTGAAGGAAACAATCAACAAAACTAAAAGGCAACTGATAGAATGGGAGAAGATATTTATAAATATATTTTGGAAAACTCCATTTCTATTTTATTGGATAAAGGGTTAGTATCCAAAATCTATAAAGAACTTATCAAACTCAACAACCAAAAAAACAAATAATCCAATGAAGAAATGGGCAAAAGACATGAATAGACACTGCCAAAGAATACATCCAGATGGCTAATAGACACATGAAAAGATGCGCAAATATCATTCACCATCAGAGAAATACTAATCCAAAAGACAGTGAGATACCACCTCACACCTGTCAGAATGGCTAAAATTAAGAACTCAGAAACAACGGATGTTGGCGAGGATGTGGAGAAAGGGGAACACTTTTGCACTATTGGTGGGAATGCAAACTGGTGCAGCTATATCTGGAAAATAGTATAGAAGTTCCTCAAAAAAATTAAAAATAGAACTACCCTACCACCTAGTAGTTGCACTACTAGGCATCTATCCAAAGGATACAAAAATCCCAATTTAAAGGGGTATATGCACCCCAATGATTACAGTAGTGCTATCAACAATAGCCAAATTATGGAAAGAGCCCAAATGTTCATTGACTGATGAATAAAGAAGACGTGGTATATATACATGGAATACTACTCAGCTATCAAAAAAAATGAAATCTTGCCATTTGCAACAACATGGATGGAACTAGAGGGTATTATGCTCAGTGAAATAAGTTAGTAAGAGAAAGACAAATATATGGTTTCACTCATATGTGGAATTTAAGAAACCAAACAGATGAACAAGGGAAAATAAGATAAAAACAGAAAGGGAGACAAACTATAAGAGATTCTTAAATACAGAGAACAAACTGAGGGTTGCTGGAGGGGAGGTGGGTGAGGGGATGGGGTAAATGGGTGAGGGACATTAAGGAGGGCACTTGTTGGGATGAGTACTGGGTGTTGTATGTAAGTGATGAATCACTGGGTTCTATTCCTAAAACTAATACTACACTGTATGTTAACTAACTTGAATTTAAATAAATTTTAAAAATAAAAATAATTAATTAATTTAAAAAAATAATTAATGGACCAGATTTGGCTCATGGACTATAGTTTGCTAATATCTTCTTTATAGAATTGTGGTGAATATAAAAAGTAACCCGCACAATGTAAGTAAAGCACCTAGCATATAGGGGGTACTTAGTTTATTATGTTGTAGGCCTGTGGAAGCATCAGTATACAAAAACAAACATGATCCCTGCAAGCATGTGGGGGGGGGGGAGGGTTGATGGATATTAAACAATCACCCAAATTATATAATTAAACCCACCCACCCCCCAACTCCCACCAAACTTCACTTATTCAGACTTAAGTTGATCACTGTCATCAAAGGTCTATGAAAATCTCTTCTGCTGCCTTCTTTGATTTGTCATCGTTCTATGAAGAAAACACGGATGGTGGTATGAGAGTGTGTAGCATGGTCTATGGAAGTGACACTACAACCTCAGAAATGAATTAGCTATGTAAAGGAAGAAAAGAGAGAGAGAAGTGTGTTCCAGGCAGAAACCAACATGCACAAAGGCCCTGAGGAGGAAAACAGTTTGGTTCACCTTGCAAAACAAGATGAAGGCAGAGTTTGTGGGAGGGGGGAGAGTTTGCAGATCAAGCTGGATAGATAGGGAGGGATCAAGAGACCCCATAGGACATGTAAAGTTTTAGGGATTTCATTCTAAGTCCCGAAAGGAAGGCTTGAATATTCTTCAATGATCACATTTGTATATCCAACATATAGACGTCAGTGTGATTAATGTTATTATGTAATTATTAATGAGGGCAGCAAAAATATTTTGTGAACTGTTAATAACTAATAACTCTTTTGAAAATAATCCCTCCTTCAAAGTCTCCCCCCAAACCCCTTTTGATTGTGCCATTTCCTTCTGGACTATCTGATTCAGGCCACTGAGTTGTTTTAGTCCTGGAATGAAATATGTGGTCCAAGGTGGAGCACAGGACATTATCTCTACCTCTGAGAAGGACACAGAATGGCAGCAGTCATGGGGAGCGTGCATCACTCAAGCATAGCGAGGGATCACAGCCTCTAGAGCACGAGAAGCCTGACCCTGTCCCAATGCCATGGGCAGCACTGTGGTAGCATTCTGCTCCACATGACTGCACAAGTAAGCAGTGAACCTCAAGTAGGGCCCAGCACAAGGAACATAGGGTGCTGCATGTCATCTCAGGTGAGGCACCTTCCCTGTCCTCCCCAAACCAGGTATTTAGGGGAACAATTGGCTAGGGCTTTGAAGGGGAAGCAAGAAGCCTTGTAGAAGCAGGGGAAATGCAAGCCATTAAACTGTGGTTAATAGTACCAGCTGTACTTCAGTTCCATTAGTGGGAAAAGACAAACATTTGGGTTAAGGCATAAAAGAAGAGGATGAAGAAAGAAAGGTAAATGGAAAAGATGAGAAGAGAAAGAAAGGAAGAGAGACTAACAGACACAAAGAGGAGATGTACTTATGGTCCTCTCTGCATGAGTGTTACTAAGAGGGAAGAGTAACAAAGGGAACAAGACAACAGCATGGGATATCAAGAAATGAAACCCACAATGGGGATAGAAACAGAAACTGAAAGGGGCAGATAAAGATGGACAGACAGAGCCCAAGGGAGAAAAAGTAAGGTCAATATATTTCTGAAGAGCTTTTTTCAAGCTAAATTGCTTTTATCACATCCAGCTGTTTGTGAACATGAGTCAGTTGTTGCCTGTTATCACTGACCTTTACAATTCTGATTATCTGCTCAGCAATTAACTAGTATTCCCCAGACAGTCTTAACTCTGCACTAGAGGAGACAGCCACAACAGGTCCCTGGGTGGAGAAAGAGGGGATAGAATCTGCCAAGAAGGAAATTACCATTCTGGCTGCAGAACATTGATGCCTCATAGGCTTCTTGCCTGTGGCTCTAAAAAATAATAAGCATACCATACATTTATTAAACTTAAAAAATACTACCATTTGCAACACAGAAATTGTTTTCCTCCATTTGCCATCCTGCAAACTTAAGACAGAGTTGGGTTAAGTTACAGACTACTAAGGCACAGAGGTGGGAGGTGAATGCCCTTGGCCTGGCCAAGCCACAGTCTCATTCTCACCCACCTTATCTCCTCAGTAACAAGGTAGAAGGTCTGATGCCTTGTAGGACATCAGCCTGGAAACATTTGTTCTTCTGAACTTTCATTTCAGTACAATTTCTTTGATTCTGGTTTCAGGCAATGAGATTAGCAGATGGTTTCTCCAACACAACGCTGAGATCTTGGCATCTCTTTCAAGTACTATTTTTAGATTCTTCTCCTCACCTCCCCCCACTCTCCCACACACACACACACACATACACACAAAAGCAAAAGGAATTTGAGGCAGAGTGTAGACTTACACAAAGAACTTCAGTGGAGGGGCCGACATGGATATCCTAAACCACTGAGTACTCTTCCTCCTCCAGCTCTATCATACTTAAAACATCCAATACTGAACCCCCAGGTTATTGTGCTCCTTATCACTCAGAGAATGAAACAGTTCCAATATGATGAGAAAGATATAGTTCCAGGCTAACAACATATAAATGTCCTAAGTCTAGAGTCATCACATAATTATCCAAATTATAAATTCAAATCATCCATGTATTCTATCAATAACGAGAAATTTGCATTTTTGCTTTTATCCATGTAGATGAACAATAGTGCCTTTTTTGTTTCTTTGCAGGGGGTGGGGGCAGGTAGTTAAGGAAGAAGAGAAATTAAGGCTACAGTCAATATTGGTTCATATTAAGCAATGATGCAAATACAATTGCTCTGAAACTGGAATAGCTCCAGGATGAATTTCATGGAACTCAAGTAGAAAATGTGAATGGATGTAGGGTCCAAATGAGAAGTATGTTGATAGAAGCTGATGCTAAAGCATCAAACTAGGTCACTGCACCCTTTACCAGACATCATTCTAATCAGCTTCAATCAGCATTCAGTCTGGGTGAGAAGAGAAGAAACCCCAAAAATGTCATTGGTAACTATCTAACATTCCTGAGAGGTATTTAAAATCTTGTTCTTGCCTTCATTTCCATGGAAGTGGGGATGCAAATGAGTTCATGTAAATGAAAAGTATAGTTGGCAAAGCCAGGTTGATTAAGGAGACTTAATCAATGGCCCCCACTGTCAGGTGTCAAAGCCACCACCCAGCAAACATGAGGTACCAGAGATACCAGAATGCATTTTCCTGGCCCTCTTAATCTAGTTTCCCAGGCACAGATAAAACTGGTGTCTTAGGTAGAGATGAAAACTATAGTACAGAATATATATAAGGTTCTTAAGAAACACAACAAGTAAGGGGTGTGTACATGGAGGGATTGGGGGTAAACATAGTTCTTCTTACATATCTGTTAATTTAAATACATCATGGGCAGACTTCCCCCAGCTTCCTGAAGGGGGGGAAAAAAGGCCAAATGGATCATTTGTTCCTTGGCCCAGTCATAGAGTAGAAAGCAGATTACAGGAATGAGTGATGTCACTGGTATCCTCCCTTCTGCATAGGAGAAACACAGGATTTACATATTAGCTTATTTATTCCTCAGTAACAACTGCTTGAGGTAAGCACTATCTTTCAGCCCAATTGTACAGAATGGTAAATGTGGGCTTCAAAAAACTAAGCAGCTTACCCAAGTCATGAGCTACTAGGTGGCAGGTAGCAGACAAAAATGCAGATGTTTCTGATTTTAGAACCATGTTTCCTAACTCCTGTCTATACTGCAACACAGAAACTATTCTTCAGTGAAGGAACAGCAATTAAGGTACATTAGTATCATTGAACTTTGATGAGTATGAAACCTAGTATGTTTTCTGATTACAATGACACTGTTAAATTCTGCCATAACAAAGAATTACTTTTTGTTTCTAAAAGAGAAAACTGTCCTGTTTTCCTCTCCTCACCCTCATCACTTCTAACACCAACTTCCAAGAATTATCACAGACCCCACAAGGTATCACAAGTGCCAGGAAACTGCCCTCTCTTGCCACTTCAAATACCAACTTCAAGTCCAGGTAGTCACCTGTACTTCTAACTGACCAGCTATAAATTGGAGTTTCCCACAACCCCCTCCTCAGGTTTGATAATTTACTAGAACAGCCCACAGAACTCAGTAAAGCACTTTACCTGTTTATTATAAGATACAACTCAGGAATAGCCAAATGGAAGAGATGCATAGAGCAAGGTCTTGGGTGGTGTTGGGGTGCATACAGATTCCATGATCTTTCTGGGTGCACCACCCTTCCAGAACCCCCATGTTTTCCCCAACCTGCAAGTTCTCCAAACCCCCTCAGTTAGGACATTTATGGAGGCTTCATTACATAGGCACAATTGATTAAATCATTGGCCATCAGTGAGTAACTCAAACTCCAGCCCTCTCTCTCCCCAGAGGTCAAGGAGTAAGGCTAAAACTTCCAACCTTTTAAAGATTTGATTTGTTTCCCCTGGCAACCACCCCCATCCTGAGGTTATCGAGGAGACTCCCAGCCACTAGTCATCTTATTGGTATACAAAAAGACACTTGTCACTTCAGAGATTCCAAGGGTTTTAGCACGGGCCAGGAAATGGGGGCAGAGACCAAATATATATTTATTATATCACTGTTTGTTTGTTTGTTTCTTTGTTTTACAGAAAACCCATGGTGCTGAACTAAGTTAATGCATATTAAATTCTTTTTAAAAATCAAGTCCTTGACCTAACAGAGCCTCATGTTGACACACAATGGGTTTAAGCTGAGAGTTGTGTTCATAATTAAGATTCACTTTGCAAGAAACTAAGCCTGAACACAGAAGTTGCTATAACTAAAAGTCACATTGCTAACAGTTTTATGAGGCCTCTGAAAATGATCAAGCTAGCTTACAAGAGAAAGATTTGCCAGAGAGCTGTCCTTGGCAATGCACAGTTCCTTGTTGAAATGAGACACAACAGGAAACATGAAAATGCAAAGTTCATGGGAATATAACTTATTTAATGGTCAAGACCAACTTATTTGGGATAACAAAGTTAAAATAATGTGTTTCCAGGCAGTATCTCCCTGTTATATTCTATTACAGAGCAAATTGTTACAGCTACTAGACAAACCTCCTAGAAGAGTCAGTATGCTCTCCCAGAATCATTGACATAACCTCAGCTTTAACAGTTAGAGTATATGGTTTCTATTCACAATTACAGACTCTTAGAGACACCCATGTACTCCACATCTATGTCTCTGGAAGAAAAAACCTCTTATTAAATTGATTTGCCCTTTGTCACTGTCACAGATATGTTTTCCCTGTTTTGACAGGTAGTTGTAATTCTATTAGCAGCCCATCGACTTCCCTGTGAAATCGATCTGTGTTGGACTGGCTGGATCTTCTTAAACTGGCTGATTTATTGCTTCTGCATGTTTTTAGAAAAAGAGAGCACGTGCACACTCACAAGTGAGCTAGAGTCAAGGAGCAAGAGAGGAAGAAGGAGAGAAAAGGAGACATTCCTCTGTCACCCCAGAGCACAAAGTATCTAAACAATATTTGAAAACAAATCATTTTTAGCTTCACTGTTGGCTGTATCCATGACAGGTGAGCTGTGACCTTTTGTCAGCAGACTACCTGAGATGCCTGCTGATGCTGGCCATATAATTGACTGCCAATTTCCCTTATTAATTTATTTTCCTGTCTCATGTATAAACTAGAAGAAATTGCTCACTTTGAATGTCCTCAATGTTTATCTATCATGTTTGCCTAATTTTTATGTTGTACATCACATCTCCCCATAACCAGAAAATGAGTAGTGCCTCCAGGTGTCCCTCCCTATCTGTGCCTGAAATCTTGCCCATTGGAAGGAAAGTACTCAAGCCAATTTTCAGGAGATCACAGTTTGCCAGAGGTCAGAGCCAGAAATCACCACTGATTTTTTTTTAAAGAACCACATCAGAAAGAAGAAGGAGGAGGAGGAGGAGGAGGAGGAGGAGGAGGAGGAAAGGGAAGAAAGGAAGAGAATGAAAAGGAAAAGAAGGGAAGGGATGAGAAAGGAAGAAAAGGGAAAGGAATGGAGGGAAAGGGAAGGAAAATGAAAAATTAATAAACACCCCTGTCTTAAAGTTCCATCCCAAGACTTGTGATGGAATCAATCAATGCTAAATTAAAATAGCATGGGTAAAGACCAGGCAAACTGATAATAAGTTGATTTTTCCTGATACTAAAGAAAAAAACTTATTGCACAGTTACATTCCATTTCCAACTGAAAATTATTCTAAATATTCTAGTGTTAACTTCATGAACATAAATATGAATATTAACATCTCACAAGTACTGTTTGTAATTTCATCCTTGAGCAATACAGTGAAGAGGCTAATTTAAGCAGACTCACTACTAGAAAATACAGTTAAGTAGGAAAATTCCACTTTTGCACTCTTTCTTCTCCATTCACATATGTATCCCCTATATATTTAGAGATTTTTGACCAATATACTCAACTCATTCTTACCTTCTAGGATAACACTGGAGCTTTCTCCGTCTTCTTTACCCAAACCTTTACAGATGTTAGGCCAGCAAAGTGATAAAGTAATGCTTATATAAATGATAAACTAACAAGATTCAGTGTATTAATTCTCCCAGATTTTGCATTTTTACTAGAAATGTTTATAAACACAATACTTTAATCAAAATAGAGACTAATGATGAGAACCCTCACCATCACTGAAGACAGATAAGTGGATGGGGGGATATTCGTCAGCAGGTGTACCTTTCAAAAACCTTCAAATGACACTCTTAGAAAATGTGCTGATTCTAAAACACAAACAGTAACTCTTCCGTCCTACAGAGCCCTGAGAACACTGACAATCCTGTATTGTGCTGTGCTGTCAGCTCAGTTAAGCTGAGACACCCTGAAGCTTCCAGATTAAAGTTCACCCAAAGAGAAGTTTGTACAAGACTGGAAGACAGAAGTGAAGTGACAAACTCTGCTCTTGGAAGGTGGTCATAGTTAGACATGGTAGCAAAGAGATGCAGAAGAGTCTGGTAGGGTCCAGCTTATCATCACTCTCCTCTCCTCTCCTCTGCCCTGTTCCCAGCTCTCCTTGACAACAGATGGCCATGCTGGCCAACAGTGACCCCCAGACTCAGCTACAGACCCTCAGAGGTAACAGACACACAGAAGCAATGGCTTCCTGAACACTTTTCCATGGTCTCACTTGGGCAGCTTGATGAGCTTGGCTTCTCAGATCAGGCAACACAGACTTCCCTGCAAGTTCTAACTTGACAATCTTGGCCCATGCTTCAGACATAATGGTTAGCAACTCCTTCTCAGATCCTCCAACTCCTCTTCACGACTGTACTTCCCCCTTTCCTCCCACATTTGTGTCAGGTCTCATCCCTATTTAAAAAATCTCTTATTCCCCTAATACTCATAGTGCCCTCTGCTTCCTAACTAAACCCTGACTGATACGGTCTCCTGCAGAGGATCTTTATAGAGGCATATCCTACACACGTGAGGCTGTGCACATGTGCAGGATTCACAGCCACAAGCTACTGTCTGTTACCAAGTTCCACAAACTTAAACCAACATTATCTGCCTAAATCTCTGATTTGTGTCATGGGAGATGAAACTTACAATTTGTTTTTCAAGATTGTTTATAATTTTTAAAGCTGAGCCTAATTTTCAATATGTGCTCTCTATGCATCAGCTAAATTAAGGAAGTAGATTCAAGTTTCAAAAACAAATTACTAATGGAGTGATCATCAACAACCATCTTAAAACCCCGAGCTAAATAGATCATACTATACCATTTGTCCTCTTAAGTAAGGTCCTAGGTCATGAATATTTATAGTTTCTGATCAATATTAGTCCTAAGTCAGAGGTTGAAATACTTTAGATCTCAGGACACAGAGTACTTAGGACAAAAACAGATCCCAGAGTGTGTCCTAGCTAAAATTTTGAACAAGTTGGAAGGAGGGGAGCATCACTTTGTTTTGTTTTATTGTGGTAAGAATACTTAACATGAGATTTATCTTCTTAACAGATTTTTAAGTGTACAATACAGTATTATTATATATAGGCACAACATTGTACAGCAGATCTTCAGAACCTATTTATCTTGCATAACTAAGAAGCATAGGCCACTGATCACATCCCCCAAGAAGCCAGTGTTTAACTTATGGCTTCCAGATATCATGATAACAGACTTGACTTAAGATGGAATCATATCTAACATTTATGTGCCAAACAGAGATGCTATCCATTCACAATTGCTATTCAAATTTAAAATGAAATACATAGATACTGATTTCTAATTGTTTATATTAAACTTGGATATTCTTGTAATGAAGAAAGAAGTGACTTGAGAAAAGTGTTGGAAGGAGACCAATGCAGTATGAATAATGGGTAATCCACAAAGAAAAGCAGAAAATCAAGCACTGGGTAGTAAATAGATGGAATGGAGGTACAAAGAGATAATAGGGAAGGCCTGGAGATGTAAGAAAAGGGGAGAATTTACACGCACTCATCTAAACATATACATGCTGATTATAAAGTGTAAGGGCCAAGGGGATTAGGAGATAAACATTGGGAGGGATAGACTGGTCAGCCTATAAATGCTGCCTTTGGGCCTGAGACTCACAACTAGGACAATCAGATTTGGTCAGGGCCTGGCTTATACTGCAATGGAAAGGTGACCTATGAAGGTGACTTGCTCTAAGACACCTCTTAAAGGGACCTGCTTCTGGCACTTACCACGACGATAACAAAGTAAAACTTCAGAGAGGAAAACATAAATTTCTTCCGTGAATTTTACTCCCATTTGCTGTATGGACTGAAGAAAAACAATCAAAGAACCTCATCAATAATATACCATAACCAGAGAACTCTAATTACAATTTTTTTTTCGTAGTGGGCTAATTTTTAAAATCTTATCTTTAAAACCATTGAGGCTAGAAAAATAATATAATATGCAGAGATTTTCTTGTTTGCCATTAAAATCAAGTGCTGATAGAGTGCTCAATATTGTACAAGCCATACTGACAAGCATAATAGCTGCCTCTGAAAAAAGCATTTTTCAGAACATCACGAAAGAGCACAATAAAAGAACCAAACTTCTCTGAAGTTACTTGGGTGTCAGATTACATCTGCAAAATCAAAATTATATCCCAATATTCTTGTCTGATTTTTAATTTGCTTCAAGCCAAATAAACATGAATAATGAGAAAGAAATCTCAGCCTAGGAGCTGATAACATCATAAACTACGTAAAGGACACTTGGTTGGTTTCTGTCATAAAATTCCATCATAAAATCACACCTGCATGAAAAAAGTTTTTGCCAGTTTCTGTCTTTTCCCCTCAAAATAGCCATCTCTGCCAAAGGACATTCAGTTTGATGCCAGGAACTATCAGTTATTAGGGCTTGTCAGCAGTCAGAAATCATTCAGATATATTTCCTGCACCCTCCGGAAGCTATAAATAAAAATTGTACGCTACCACCTACTGAACAAAAGTATTTGGGCTTAAATGACAGCAGTCAGGATTTAGGTTAGATAGAAATAAATATTTTGTGATGTGGAAGTTAAGATATTGGAAAGGGTCATATTGAGAGAGACTAGAGACACCCCCCCCCACCTCTCTAAATGACTTGAAAACAAGATGTATTTTTCTCCAGGATCCCACAAATCAAGAGCTGAGGTATATAATAACAAAAAAATATTCTATCTATTCATTGCTCTATAGATTATCAGATCCTACAATACTATGATCAAATCAGAAAAGGAACATGGGGAAACTTAGTCCTCATCCTTCTTCTTCCATAAACTGTAAAACCTTTCACATCGTAACACCATTTCCCATTAATCAAAATCACCAGAGAGGGAGGCAAACCATAAGAGACTCTTAAATACAGAGAACAAACTGGGGGTTGCTGGAGGGGAGGTGGGTGAGGGGATGGGCTAAAGGTGTGATGGGCATTAAGGAGGGCACTAGTTGTGATGAGCACTGGGTGTTATATATAAGTGATGAATCACTGGGTTCTACTCCTGAAACTAATACTGCACTGTATGTTAACTAACTTATATTTAAATAAGTTTTTAAAAATCACCCATAAATGTGGTTATTAACAAGCTTGATAACAGAAATCCAAGAATAATAGAAAGATCTCTGGACTCTAGGTCAAGAGATCTGGGTTCCAATTTCAACACCACTCTACTAGCTGTGTGATCTTATAATAAATCAATTAACTGCTCTAATCTCAAATTATTCATGAGTAAAATAACTTCTTCCCTACCTACATCACAGGTAATGTCTATGAAAGTGCTTTGTAAACTGCAAAACGTAAGTCATGTGATGGTGTCACTATCACTACATGACAAGTGTCTGTACAATCACATTCAAATCACAGAAAAGCAGATTGTGCTCAGTTAATAAGAAGATAAAACACAGATTCAGTGGAATAGTAAGCAAACACCAACAGAATAGGGGCAAGGAACAAAAACCAACTGAAGTGTTTACTCAAATTGTTATTGAACAGATGAGAATCACAAGGTCTCTGCCATACTTCATATTCTCTGGGTCTCCTGTGTTTTAGGAGACAGATTTGTCCCTTTCAGCTTTTCAATACTTGATATGGTTTTCCACCACTTTTGATACACTGAGAATCACTGTGCTAAAGCTTACTGACATCCAGCTCTCAGGAGTCTAGACTCTGGTTTGACCTTAGAGAATATAGAATATGAATCATGACTCTCTGTCTTAGGCCCATAAGGGCCTACATTTAAATTCTGAATGTAGGTTGGCCTATCTTTGCTCCGTGGTGCACTCTTAATCTGGAAGGCTTTAAACTTTTTGAATGCAGTCGCCTGGAAAAATAAACTTTCTCATAATTAGGAGATAACAAAACCCCAGAGATATCAGAGAAACTCATATAGAAATTCATATAGAATCACACAGCATTTCTGTAATGCACTTGTCACAGTAATTAAAATTACTTCAAGGTGCCTTGCAAAATATGAAAGTACTACATAATAATTGCAAAAACAGGTAAGTATTTGATGACAGATATGGAAAAAAGATGAGGTGTGGCAGATAACTTCTCTTTTCTTTTCAGGTCTAATATAATAGAAATAAATTGTAAAGTCCAAAGAGGCATTCAAATTTCAAAACTCAGCTGCGGACATAACCAAGTACTTTATGGTCTATTTTGTGGCTTCTTTCTTCACAAAATTCATTGAATCTGTTTTACACTTTGACCATTAAAACAATATATAACTTGAAATTGCACTACATTTATCCAGTAGTTAAAAGAGGCATCCTTAAAATGAAGATGCTTTTATGATAGCAAAGATGACTCAACACCTAAATGCATGATTTCTATTGATGATATCTCAACCCATATTGCTCAAATTGGCAACTGCATATAAATACACCAAAAATAATTCAAGGGCTAATTTTCTATACAAGAGACTATTTAGTCTCTTCAATTACCCATACCCATTCTGGTATATGATTTTTAATCATCTTAGATTATCCCTCCAACAGAGGCCTGGCTTTATTATTTTGCCTTGCTATTTCAAACATTGAGGTTATAGTCTGTTCCTTATTTTGAAAAACGTGTGTGCTCCTGAAAGCTAATAAACCAATGTGTATTTACAATGTGTTAGGTTTCATACTCTGTTAGGCAGTAGCAGACACAAAAGATGGTCTCCACACAGGAATCAGCCAAATATCAAGCCTATGGATAATTGAGCACTAAGCTGTGCCACAGAATACAAATGCTCTAGAAGAAAAGAACACTAAGGAATGAAATGGTTCAATATAATCTCCCTGGAGGAGAGGAGTTGAACTGATCTTTGGAAGATAATTTAGGATCAGAGGGAGAGTTACTGGATTTTCAAGTTGGGAAAAGATTATGATAAAATTCTTTGAAGAAATCAGCCCAAAGTCCATTCTGCTTGGAAGTAAGAGATGATGTTAGAAGGTAAAGAAGGATAAATTTGGCTAAGTAGAAAAATCATTTTACAGAATCTTGAAACTTAACAAAGAAATCAAGCTTGATGCAATAAGCCAAAAGGAAGCCATTAAGCTAGTTCATGAACAAGGATGTAACATGAAAGATTAGTATTTAAGGAAGCTTTAGGTAACAATTATATGCATAGGATTGAATGGAAATGACACTGAAAGCTGGGACACCAGTTTGGAGGCACTTATATAAGCCTAGATGGCAGTATCAGAATCAGAAAGAAAAGGTACAAGACTGAATACCTGTAAGAGAATTCACTGACTATCTAATTCAAAGGCCTCCTTTTTTCAAATGTGGAAACTAGGGCTTCGGAAGATTGTATGGCCTCATATGTGGAATTTAAGAAACAAAAGAGATGAACATAGGGGAAGGGAAGGAAAAAGAAGATAAAAACAGAGAGGGAGGCAAACCATAATAGACTCTTAAATACAGAAAACAAAGTGAGGGTTACAGGAGGGGTGCTGAGTTGGGGGGGATGGGCTAAATGGGTGATGGGCATTAAGGAGGGCACTTGTTGGGATGAGCCCTGGGTGCCACATGTAGGTGATGAATCACTAACTTCTACTTCTAAAACCATTATTACACTACATGTTAACTAACTTGGATTTAAATTTTTTTAAAAAAATCACAAAAAGGAAGAGCAAATTAAATCCAAGGCAAGATGATGGCAGGAAATAATAAAGAGCAGCAATCAGTAAAATTTGAAATAGAAAAACAACAGAAGAGTGTCTCCCCCATCTTAGCACTTA
This sequence comes from Herpailurus yagouaroundi, assembly GCF_014898765.1. Lineage (NCBI taxonomy): Eukaryota > Metazoa > Chordata > Mammalia > Carnivora > Felidae > Herpailurus > Herpailurus yagouaroundi. The sequence continues at coordinate 50,088,364 of NW_024412394.1, read as the reverse complement.
CTGTGCTGAATAGATCCTATCATTCTAAAATACCATGAAGAATTCAGAGCTAACATTTTCCTGGAGTGGCCAATAGGTTCCTAAAAGACTGATCTTCTCCAGAAGTCAGCCAGGAAAGAAGAATTTGAAGGTCAGTGTCTGGGGTTGGCACTGACCTCTATTAACTAGCAATGCAGGTCTTAGCCAGGACATCTGAAGAGGATTCCCTCAACAATGCTAAATAAAATGCCCCCATCTCAGGGAGCTGTAGTGTCAGGAGACAAGCAAACAATGCTGTGATAACAGGGCCATGTGCTATGATGAACATCAGCACAGTCTGCATGTCTCAGTTGAACAGAGACAGTGCAGTTAAATTCTGAGATCGATAATGCATCAGCATGGAAAGAAGTAGAAGGATCCACACAGAACAGGGATTATTTTTATGTTTAATATTACTGGAATAAAACATGATGAATTGAGGGGTAAAAAGGAAAACTGTGTGGCTTGCAAAAGTCAATCATCTTCCAGTTAGCAGCAGTCAGGACTGAAAACCAGCTTTCTGAACATCTAGAAAATTGAATAAATTTTGAATAAAGAAATTGCAGGACTTGATTATAGGCAAGTTTGACAATAATAATGATGGAAAGCATAAAGCTTACCTCTATGACTTAGAATCTAGAGGTAAATGCTTTAACAGTGCTACAATTAACCATGAGTGAAATAAGAACACTTGCTTGGGGGAACAGCTGATGATTTAGAATTTTATTATGTTGAATTTCAGATGATGGCAGAATACCTAGGTGGACAATTCTTACAATAATTGAAAATAAGGAACTATTCAGGGCTGACAGCCCCATTCTATAGCTCCTACCCAGACCTCTCTCCAGGTCACTGGACAAATATTTATTGTCACTCAACTCAGAAACCTGAGACTCATCTTCATCTCCTTCTTTTACCTCACTAACTACAGCCATTCAGTGACCAAATTCTTGGTGATTTATCTCCTTGCTGTTTTGTCCATCTTTACTACAGCCATCTTAGTTTAGACCCTTGTCAACTCATGCCTGGTTTATGGCAATAGTTCCATTGTCTGCTCTGGATCCCATTTTAGCCTTCCTCCATGTAATTACTAGGATGGCCTTCTAAAACACAAGTCAAATCATCATGTTACTTCTTTACTTATAATTCTTTAATTTCTATTCTCATATATGGAGTTTTAGGTCTCATAATCTTATCCTTGTTTCCTTCTAAGAGCTTCAAACAATGGGAATATATGGAATTTTCTGAATGATCTATCTGGTTTACAACTCGGTAGCTTTGATTGGATAACTCTCTCGGATTGCCCTTCGCTCCACATCCCCCCTAGTCATACTTTCCACCCCTCTTAGCTATTGAATAACTACCCCTATTTCAAAACTGAACTCAAAAATGACCATCTCTATGTAAACTTTCCTGACACTGCCTCACTTAGTAGAACTGATGAGCTTCTCCTTTACGTCTCCTTTGTACATAACCCATATCATTGTATTACAAGTGTAGTTGAATGCTATATCTTTATCTAGATTGGATGGCCTTTGAGAGCAGAAACCATAACCTATTCATTACTATATCTCCTAAAAGAGAGCCTGGTTAACAGTATGTACTTCATAAAGGTCTTCATTTATGCATTATATATAGACACCTGAGATATTGACCACTTGAATGAGACTGAAAGTGCAAAATTTCCAAACAGATTGCTTCAGAGGCTAGATGACACTTAAGGTCTGACAACAGCTAAAGAGGCCATAAAAAAAGACAAGGAATGATAAGAACTTTCTAAAAAGCCAAGGAAGAAAAGAGTTTAAGGAAAAAATGGGAGGAAATCATTTAAAGGGGAGTTAAAAATATTAACAGATATTTATAAGGCTATATTTATATTTATAAAATAGATTTATAATTAGTATAGCGGTGTAAAATAAACCAATCCAAATCTCCAAAAAAGGGCACATCCTGACATATTGATTTGATAGAATATATGATTCCAATAAAGAGTTAAATATGAAATACAGACAGATAAGTGCTCATGTAAAACAATGTTAAATGAAAAAGTAGCAGATAATGTTGCCTAACTCATTTATTATAAGCATGTAAAGAAATATGGGTTTAAACTTAAAAATTGAAGATTAATTAACATAGTTACTGCACTAAAACAAGGGAATTAAATAGATTTTTTTCTGAAATATTTGTTTCATTTGAAAGTTTAATTTTTTTTGAAAGTTTAATTTTTTAAATAATGGGTGTTATCAGTATTAAATTCAATAAAAAAGGTTATTTATTTATAAATAAAATCATGTCTTACCTCGGCTTGATAGTTCCTACTTGAAAAGTATATAGCACTATAAAGAAACAATGTATAACAAAAATTATTGAGTCATGATGTCTTTGCTTTTAAGTTCAAATTTTTATATTTTTTTAAATAAGGCATACATGTATTAACTAATATAATGTTATTTTACGTCTGTGATGGCCCTCTATTTAAAACACAGATAACCGATATTTGACTTTACTAGTTCTGTTTCCTGGATTAAAGTTTCCAAAAGTTCTTTATAAGTCAATTGCATGTTAAGTCAACCAACAAATATATATGGAAGACCTAATTGTTAGAAGTAAAAGTGTTCAGAATACCAGATCCCTTTATTCCTAACCACCCACCTGGGGCCATCATTACTTCCTTGAGATATCATAAGATAAGGATTGGGTGTAGATAATAGGTTGAAATAGGAGAGCCAAATTAAAATGCCCCAGGCAGGCAAGGTAAATTAATGAATCGAATCAAGCTTAAAAGCACATGCCTGTCCATAAGAGAACAGTAGCTACTCAATTCCATGACAGGTTGCTCTAAAGAAATGCCAACTCAGTGTTGCCACAGCTTCACATTAAGCAAGAGAAGGAAGAAATCCAGATTTATCTGTGAAATCTTCCAATTTAAATGTCTCTTGAGTGAATGATGATATTAGAGAGTAATTGGGGCCTACAGTTCTAGCTGGGCCTAATTACTGCAGGTCATACATTGAAGGTCATAGCTTGAAAGTTTTATTTCACTTATTCAGTGTTTTTAAAAATGTGAGTTTCTGCTCCGTTCCAGGCACTGAGTTAGGCAAATTATTAGTAGGAGTTATTAAGGATACATGCCTATGGCCAGTCCCCTGAAAAAAAAGTTCACAGAGGAAACTAGGGAGCCCCAATCAGAAAATCAAAAGGAGAACTAGTGTGTACTATGGAATAGAAGCCAAGAAACTACAGAATTCCAGTCACAGAAGGACTGACCAATGTTAGAATTGGAAATTAGGAAGTTATGGGTAACATTAGGGAGAAACATTTTGACAACTGCTAGGGACACAGATGCAAGAGCATACAGTAGAGACATAAATGGATGAGAGGAATTTAAGGCAGCAAATATGAACCACTGTTGAGAAGTTTAAATAAAAAAGAGAAAAAATTATTTGTATAATAGCTATAGCATAACATGAAGGAAGAATTTAAGAATTTTTAAGGATGATAAAAACTTGCAATCTAAGGGGAAGCAGGGCAAGGGGTTTATATACAATGGATGTTTAGGATTTGGGAGAGAAAATGGAAGACTGAGAGAGAGGAAGGTTCTAGGGGATGGAAAAGGGGGAGCATCAGGGTCCAGCTGAAAAGAACTGACCTTGAGCAGGATGAGGCAATTCTTATCTTATGAGAATAGGAGAAAGAAAATAGGAATTGGGTAAAGATGAAAGCAAGTACCTACATGGTGGGGGCAGGAGGGAGCAATAAAAGGGTCTTAATTTTTCTCAACGTAAACATCTTCTCTAGAGAGTTTTAACAGACCACATATAAACCTCAAAGACTTCTCTTTATCCAATGGCCCATGCATACTAATCCACAATCCCTTTCCCCAAGCTCATACATTGAGGTTGACATCATAGAGCTTATCATTTCAATGGCAGGGGAGGAAAGAAAAGAAAAAAAAAAAAAGAAATTTTCATTTCTTCTGATCCTAAACTAAAATTATCTGACACCTAGGCTGTTTTTTGTTTTCTAACTGGCCATCCAAGAGTATCAGTATTTGTACAAGTCATCCCCAGACCCCATCTGCTGAGTGTGGAAAAGAAAGTGAGCACCTCCAGAAGGAAGTTTTCAAAGAAATCCTAGAGAAGTATTGTCCAGTTCCAGAAGTTTCCATATGCTCTATGTTGCTTCTACTAAATAAGCTCAACCTTTTGTGGGAGAGTCTTGATGGAATCTTATTTTTCCCCTAGCCCATAAGAAGGCTTTTTCCCTAGCAAAGGGACCAGGTCTTAACATCCTTATATGAATAATTCATTTCAGAATATCTTCTGAAATGAAATATCCTGAAATTCTAGAAAATCATCATAGTCATCTAAACTCAAGCCTCTTTGCATATGCTCTTTAAATAAGCAACATAAAATCAACAAAAAACACAAATAAAGCCACACATGTCCCTTCAACATTACTAAGGGACAAAGAATAGCATGAATTTTAAATTACCATAACTTATGAGAAATAAATACCACATTCCAACAAAACTCCCTCAATCACTGCAAGCTTGTGGCTATGAGAAACGGGAAAGGGAGGCATAAAAGACTCAGTGAAAAGGAGCAGAGGGGAACAAAGGACTAAGACTAAGCACAAACAAATTATCTTTAGAGGGACAAACTCCAACACTAAGTGTCAAAATTCAGAAAACAGGACTTGGTAGTTCACAGGACTTGCTACAGGGAAGGAGCAAAGAAGGAAGAAGGATAGAAAGTGACAACTTCCAAGAACATTTCTTCTGGGGAGAATCATATTAAATAGAGAAAGGATGGTGCCTCTGGGAGGTATGGCATCTATTTCTTGAAGTGAAATAAAGAAGGGGGAATAAAAGTCCACAGAAACAAAAAAAGAGAAAAGAAACACCAATCCCTCCACCTGCGCCAGTACTACTAACATCACTGATTAAACAGACTGAACTTGAGGAAACAGTGCTCTTAAATTGGAAACCCTATCAAAAAAAAAAAAGAGACCAAAAGAAGAAGCCCAGGAATAGCAAAAATAAAACTAACTCTATGTAAATCTACCATACAAAGAAAAGATCCCTCAAAAAAAAAAAAAGTCATGAGACAGAAGAAAACAGTAACAATACTTATAACTAAATTGAGTAACAACAAATAAACATTTGGAAAATTAAATTAGATTTATAAATTAAAAACAATAAAACTAATGAGAAATAAGTTTTCTTTAAAGGTTTTTTTTTAATGGAAAACATAACTGATTAAATAAAGAAATTGATATAGAGAACACACCACCTCAGGAAAAAATTAATTAAAAACTTCCCCAAACAAATTTAAATAAATATTTAATGAGGTATGTTGAAAAAGGCAGAATAACAAGCAAGATAAAGAAGTAAGTGAAAGAGTTCAGGGAAAAATGCTTATCATGGAAAAACAGGAAAACAAGGTCCAACATACATGTAATTGGAATCCCAGAATAAGAAACACAAAATAATAAAACAGAACTAAAATTTTAAAGTATAATCAAGGAAAATATTCTGGAAATGAGGGATAACGAATTTTACATACTTAAAGGTATGCATAAGAAAACTAGATAAAACAGTCCTATTAAAACTACTTTACTTCAAAAACAAACAAGAAAATTCTCAGAACCTACAGACAAAAAGGTCAAATTAGTTACAAGGGGAAGAAAATTTGACAGTTATGAGACTTTCTGAGAGCAATATAAAAAGCAAGGTAGCAGTGGAACAACATTCCCAAGAAATTTGTAAAAAGGAAAGAGTAAGGAATTTTATATCCAGGCAAGTTGTCCTTTGAAGCTGTAGAAAGCAGTTTTAAATGTGCAGAAACTCAGAGAATATTGTATACATGTGCCTTTCTTAAGGAATAAAATAGAGAATGATCTTTATCCAACCAATAGAGAACTGGGAAAACCAGCAAGACACTCTGGTGAACATTAAATATCCTTAATTGTGGAACTCAAATAAAAAAAAAAAAAGAGTGGGGACTTTCGTCAAAAAGTAACATGTAAACATTGTATTTAACAAAGTAGAATAAATGCAACTAATAGGATAAAGAAGAAAAGTGGAAAATAGAATAAAGTCATTATACAGGTAATAAGAGGGAGTGAAAGGATATGCTTTAAAATTGACAAAAGAAATTGCAAATTGTTCAGTATGAAAGACAAGCATAAAAGAGCTATAAGAAGTATGAACAGGGCCAAGATGGCAGAGCAGCATGGAAGGTTTTTTTTTTTTTTGCCTCTCTCACCCCTGAAATGCAACTAGATAAGCACCAAACCATCTTGCACATCTAGAAAACTGAACTGAAGATTACCAAAACAATCTGAACAAACTGAACTACAGAACTTGGCAGGTGCACTGAATGGAAGGAGAACTGAGGGAGAGAGAAGCCACGGAGGTTAGGGAGCTGTTTTTGCTTGCAGAGAGAGAATGAAGACAGGGGGAAGAGTACAGGAAAAACACTCCCCCTTAAATCAGCTAGAGAGAAAGAGAAAGAGTGGAAACACCCATAAGGGACTTAACAAGAAAGGGAGAAAGGAAAAAGGAGAGGGGTTTAAATACCTTTAAGACTGTATAAGCAGAGGAGTGCAGAGCCTGGTGGGACTCTGCAGCTAGATACCTGGTGGGACTCTTTGGGAAGAGTAAATCCCCAGGAGCAGTGATGTCTGAGAGGTCCTCAGGGCACACAAGAAGAGGTGGTTCCCCTGCTGAGGAACATTTGGTAGAGACTATGCATCCTCCCCACAGGAAAAGGTCCCAGTGGATCCCAGAGAACAGCCGGGTTTGCTGGTATTGGAACAAGGATATTAAGGGTGAAGCCTGGCACCAGATGTGTGTTGTAATTTACCATAATCCCTGAAATGCTGTTGCCACATGATCCTTTGAACTTTTTCTGGAATGGGCTGGCATCTGCCCACAGTCTCTGGGCATCTACAGCAGCAAAGTCACCTGAATGTTCCTGGGAGGGACCGTCACCCAGCCATTGCTCGGCGAGATCCTACCCCTGGAGGGCCTGAGCAGGTCAAAGCTGCAGGACCCTCTGAAGTGAGGAGTTCAGCTCCATCTGAAATAAAAACTCAACGGGGTGATGCCACCTGGCAGGCTGACAGCTTGGCCATGGACAGTGTAGAAGCAGGGAGTGGATGGAAGCTGGAGACAAAGCAGGTGTACTTGATTGATGGTCAGCAAGAGAAGAGTTCTTACACTAGAGACTGGGTAGCTGGGTGATGCATTTTCACTCCTCTTGCGCATGCACATACACGCATACACATGCCACATGATCCACCCCAGTAAACTAAGCAGCGCCATGTAGTGAAGAACAGAGCCGTTACACAGCTCAGCATGCTCTGGAGGAACACCACAAGTCTCTCCACCTGCTTAGTTTACAGCCTATGAAGTGTTTAATAGTCTGACATCTAGGGGAAACTGGATGTAATTTCAATTGTATTACATGCTGTTTGCTGGTCCATCTGTTCAATTTTTTTTTTCTTTTCTTATTCTTGGATACAGAAAGAGAAAAAAAATATTTTTATTTTCCGTTTTTATAAAAAAGATATTGCTTGGGGCACCTGGATGGCTCAGTCAGTTAAGCGTCTGACTTTGGCTCAGGTCATGATCTCATGGTTGGTGGGTTTAAGCCCCACTTCGGGCTCTGTGCTGACAGCTCAGAGCCTGGAGCCTGCTTCAGATTCTGCGTCTCCCTCTCACTCTGCCCCTGCCCCACTCATCCTCTGTTTCTGTCTCAAAAATAAATAAACATTAAAAACAAATTTAAGATATTTCTTTACTTTTTCTCTACTATATTTTTTACTTCTTTGTAATTTTTTAAATTCTATTTTCTTTTAATCATTTCATTTTATTCTATTTAATTATATTCATTTTTTTTTTAATTTTCAATCACATTCCTTTGTCTTCCTTTCTTTTCTTTTCTTTTCTTTCTCTTTTTTCTCTATCAAGCTTCTTTCAACAACCAGACCATTACAAACATGGGATCTAGCATCATTTTTTTTTATTTTTTTGTGTTTTTTTATTTTTAAATTTTTCTTCATTTTGTCTTAAATTAATTCTTTTTCTTCCCTAAAATGATGAAACAAAGGAATTCAACCCAAAAGAAAGAATGGGAAGAAATGGCATCCAGAGACTTAATGAACACATATACAAGTAACATGTCTGAACCAGAATTTAGAATCACGGTAATAAGAATACTAGCTGGGGTTGAAGAAAGCATAAAATCCCTTTCTGCAGAGATAAAAGAAGTAAAACCTAGTCATGAAGAAATTAAAATTGCTATAACTGAGATGCAATCTCAAATAGCTGCCACAGCAGACAGGATGGATGAAGCAGAGCAACCAATCAGTGACAGAGAGTACAGATTTATGGAGAACAATGAAGTAGAAAAAAAGAGGGAAACTGAGACAAAAGAGCACGATATAAGAATTAGTGAACTGAGTGACTCTTTAAAAAGGAACAACATCCAAATCATAGGAGTCTCAGAAGATGAAGAGAATGAGAAAATGGTAGAAGGTTTATGAGAGCAAATCATAACAGAAAATTTTCCTAACCTCGGGAAAGACACAGACATCAAAATCCAGGAAGCACTGAGGGCTCCCATTAGATTTAACAAAAACCAACAATCAACAAGGCGTATCATAGTCAAATTCACAAAATACACAGACAAGAATCATGAAAGGAGTAAGGGAAAAAAAAGTCCTTAACCTACAAGGGAGACAGATCAGGTTTGCAGCAGACCTATCCACAGAAACTTGGCAGGCCAGAAAGGAGTAGCAGGATATATTCAATGTGCTGAATCAGAAAATATGCAGCCAAGAATTCTTTATGCAACAAGGCTGTAATTCAAAATAGAAAGAGAGATAAAAAGTTTCCTAGAGAAACAAAGACTAAAGGAGTTCATGATCACCAAACCAGCTGGCCAAAAATTTTAAGGGGACTGTCTGAGAGGAGAAAAGATGAAACAAAACAAAAAACACCAAAAGCAACAAAGACTAGAAAGGACAAGAGAACACCATCAAAAACACCAACTCTACAGGCAACATAATGGCAATAAATTCATATCTTTCTGTATTCACTGTAAATGTCAATCAACTAAACACTCCAATCAAAAGACATAGGGTAACAGGATGGATAAGAAAACAAGATCCATCTATATCCTGTTTACAAGAGACCCATTTTATACCTAGGATACCTTCAGATTGAAAGTAAGGGGATGGAGAACCATCTATCATGCTAATGGTCGACAAATGAAGACCAGAGTAGCCATACTTATATTAGACATCTACATTCAAATTTTTCTTAATGTTTATTTATTTTTGAGAAACAGAGACAGAGCATGAACAGGGAAGGGGTAGAGAGAGCAGGAGACACAGAACCTTAAGCAGGCTCCAGCTCTGAGCTGTCAGTACAGAGTCCAATGCAGGGTTCAAACCCACAAACCGCAAGATGATGACCTGAGCCAAAGGAGGAGGCTTAACCAACTGAGCCACACAGGCGCCCCTAGACAATCTAGATTTGAAAATAAAGACCATAACAAGAGACAGAAGGGCATTATATCATAATTAAGGGGTCTTGCCACCAAGACATAAAAATTATAAACATTTATGCTCCAAATGTGAAAGCACACAAGTATATACATCCATTAATCACAATCATACAAAAATTCACTGATAATAATACCATAATAGTAGGGGATTTCAACACTCCAGTTACAACAATGGACAGATCATCTAAACAGAAAATCAACAAGGACACAATGGCTTTGAATGACACACTGAACCGGATGTACTTAACAGATATATTCAGAACATTTCATCCTAAAGCAGCAGAATACACTTTCTTTTTGAGTGCACAGGCAACATTCTCCAGAATAGATCACATACTTGGACACACTTCAGCCCTCAACAAGTACAAAAAGATCTAGATCATACAGTGCAAATTTTCAGAGCACAACACTATGAAACTTGATATAAACCACAGGAAAAAAATTGGAAAGACCACAAACTTGGAGACTAAAGAACATCTTACTAAAGGTGAAGGGACCAACCAAGAAGTTAAAGAGGAAATTTAAAAGTACATAGAAGTCAATGAAAATGATAACACCACAACCCAAAACCTCTGGGACGCAGCAAAGGTGGTCATAAGAGGGAAGTATATAGCAATCCAGTCCTTCCTAAACAAGGAAGAAAGGTCTCAGATACACAACCTAACCTTACACCTAAAGAGCTAGAAAAAGAAAAGCAAATAAACCCCCAAATCAGCAGAAGATGGTAAATAATAGAGATTAGAGCAGAAATCAATGCTATCGAAACAACAACAACAACAACAAAAAATCAGTAGAACCAATCAATGAAACCAGGAGCCAGTTCTTTGAAAGAATTAATAAAATTGATAAACTGCTAGCCAGTTTGATCAAAAAGAAAAAGACCCAAATAAATAAAATCAAGAATGAAAGAGGAGAGATCACAACCAACACTGCAGAAATATAAAAAATAACAAGAGTATATTATGAGCAATTATAGGCCAATAAATTGGGCAATCTGGAACAAATGGAAAAATTCCTAAAAACATATAAACCACCAAAACTGAAACAAAGAGAAATAGAAAATTTGAACAGACCCATAAACAGTAAAGAAATCTAATTAGTAATCAAAAGCTCCCAAAAAACAAAAGTCCAGAGCCAGATGGCTTTACAGGGGAATTCTACCAAACTTGAAAGAAGAGTTAACACCTATTCTTTGAAGCTATTCCAAAAAATAGAAATGGAAGGAAAACGTCCAAACTCATTCTATGAATCCAGCAGTACCTTGATTCCAAAACCAGACAGAGACCCCACTAAAAAGGAAACTACAGACCAATTTCCCTGATGAACATAGATACAAAAATCCTCAACAAGATATTAGCCAACCGGATTGAATAATACATTAAAAGAATGTCAACCATTAGTATGATAGATGGTTCTCCATCCCCTTACTTTCAATCTGAAGGTGTCTTTAGGTCTAAAATGGGTTTTTTGTAAACAGCATATAGATGGATCTTGTTTTCTTATCCATCCTGTTACCCTATGTCTTTTGATTGGAGTGTTTAGTCGATTGACATTTACAGTGAATACAGAAAGATATGAATTTATTGCCATTATGTTGCCTGTAGAGTTGGTGTTTTTGATGGTGTTCTCTTGTCCTTTCTAGTCTTTGTTGCTTTTGGTGTTTTTTGTTTTGTTTCATCTTTTCTCCTCTCAGACAGACCCCTTAAAATTTTTGGCCAGCTGGTTTGGTGATCATGAACTCCTTTAGTCTTTGCTTCTCTAGGAAACTTTTTATCTCTCTTTCTATATTATTTCTATATTATTTCACCAAGACCAAGTGGGATTTATACCTGGGATGCAGGGCTGGTTCAATATTCACAAAACAATCAATGAGATACATCACATCAATGAAAGAAAGGGCAAGAATGACATGATCCTCTCGATAAATGCAGAGAAAGCATTTGACAAAATATAGCATCCTTTCTTGATAAAAACCCTCAAGAAAGTAGGGATAGAAAGAGCATACCTCAAGATCTTAAAAGCCATATATGAATGATCCAACGCTAATATCATCCTCAATGGGGAAAAACTGAGAGCTTTCCCCCGAAGGTCAGGAACACGACAGAAATGTGCACTCTCACCACTGTTGTTCAACATAGTATTGGAAGTCCTAGCCTCAGCAATCAGACAACACAAAGGAATAAAAAGCATACAAATCAGCAAGGTGGAAGTCAAACTTTCACTCTTCTCAGACAACATGGTACTCTATGTGAAAAACCCAAATGATTCCACCAAAAAACTACTAGAACTGATCCATGAATTCAGCAAAGTTGCAGGATATAAAATCAATGCACAGAAATCAGGTGCATCTCTATACATAAATAATGAAGCAACAGAAGGAGAGATCAAGGAATCGATCCCACTGATAATTGCACAAAAAACCATAAAACACCTAGGAATAAACCTAACCAAAAGAGGTGAAAAATCTATATACAGAAAATTATAGAAAGCTTATGAAATAAATTAAAGAAGACACAAAAAATGGAAAAATATTCCATGCTCATGGATTGGAAGAACAAATACTGTTAAAATGTCAATACTACCCAAAGCAATTTATATATTCAATGCAATACCTATCAAAATAACATCACCATTCTTCACAGAGGTAGAACAAACAATCCTAAAATTTGTATGGAACCAGAAAAGACCCTGAACAGCCAAAGCAATCCTGAAAAAAGAAAACCAAAACTGGAAGCATCACAATCCCACACCTCAAGATGCATTACAAAGCTGTAATCATCAAGACAATATGGTACTGGCACAACAACAGACACTCAGATCAATGGAACAGAAGAGAGAACCCAGAAATGGACCCACAAACATATGGTCAATAATCATTGACAAAACAGGAAAGAATATCCAATGGAAGAAAGACAGTCTGGTCAGCAAATGGTGCTGGGAAAACTGGACAGCAACATGCAGAAAAATGAACTGGACCACTTTCTTACACCATGCACAAAAATAAACTCAAAATGGATGAAAGACCTAAATGTAAGACAGGAAGCCATAAAAATCCTAGAGGAGAGAGCAGGCAAGAACTTCTTACTCAACACATCTCCAGAGGCAAGGGAAACAAAAGCAAAAATGATTATTGGGACCTCATCAAGATAGCTTCTGCACAGCAAAGGAAACAATCAGCAAAACTCAAAGGCAACCAATGGAATGGGATCAGACATTTGCAAATGACATATCAGATAAAGGGTTAGTATCCAAAATCTATAAAGAACTTATCAAACTCAACACCCAAAAAACAAATAATCCAGTGAAGAAATGGGCAAAAGACATGAATAGACACTTCCAAAGAAGACATCCAGATGGCCAACCAACACATGAAAAAATGCTCAACATCACTTGTCATCAGGGAAATACAAATCAAAACCACAATGAGATACCACCTCACACCAGTAAAAATGGCTAAAATTAATAACTCAGGCAATGACAGATGTTGGCAAGATGCAAAGAAAGAGGATCTCTTTTGCACTGCTGGTGGGAATGCAAACTGGTGCAGCTCTGGAAAACAGTATGGTGGTTCCTCAGAAAATTAAAAATAGAACTACCGTAAAACCCAGCAATTGTACTACTAGGTCTGTATCCAAGGGATACAGGTGTGCTGTTTCGAAGGGGCACATGCACCCCAATGTTTATAGCAGCACTATCGACAACAGCCAAAGTATGGAAAGAGCCCAAATGTTCATTGATGGATGAACGGATAAAGAAGATGTGGTGTATATATACATATATACAATGGAGTATTGGGAATCAAGAAGAATGGAATCTTGCCATTTGCAACTACATGGATGGAATTAGAGGGTATTATGCTAAGTGAAATTAGTCAGTCAGAGAAAGACAAATATCATATGACTTCACTCATATATGTAATTTAAGATACAAAACAAATGAACATAAGGGAAGGGAAGTAAAAATAACATAAAAACAAGGAGGAGGACAAAACATAAGAGACTCTTAAATATAGAGAATAAACTGAGAGTTGCTGGAGGAGTTGTGGGTGGGGGAATGGGTTAAGTGGGTAAGGGGCATTAAGGAAGACACTCGTGGAGATGAGCACTGGATGTTATACATAGAGGATGAATCACTGGATTCTACTCATGAATCACTTTTGCACTATATGCTAACTAACTTGGATGTAAATTAAAAAATAAATTTAATAAGTAAATATTAAAAAATAAGAATGAACATAGTGGTAATAAATTCTAAAAATAACAACTTTTGTTAAAGTCTGAAAGAAACTTTTTTAAAAGTAGCAATAAAAACAAATTAGAGAAATATAGTAAATATGACATAATACACACAGTAAGTACAATATAAAATAATATGAGGGGTGCCTGGTTAAGTGGCTGACTTCAGCTCAGGTCATGATCCTGCAGTTTGTAAGTTTGAGCCCCAGGTCAGGCTCTTTGCCATCAGCGCATAGTCCACTTTAGATCCTCGGTCCCACTCTCTCTCTCTCTGCCTCTCCTCTACTCAATCTCTCTGTCTCTCTTCAAAATAAATAAACATTTAAAAAATAAAAAAAATAATAATATGACACAGCACTAAACATGTCATATCAATAAATGTGAATTAGCTTAACTTGCCTGTTAAAACATAAACACTTTCAAACTGGTTCATGAAACAAAACCCAGCTAATTTGTATAGAAGAGATACATCTAAAACAGTGATTTTAAAAGGTTAAACATAAAGTTATGGGCATAGATGTATAAAGAAAATGGAAACAATAAGAAAGCAGAGTTTGTAATCCTACCATAAAGCATAATTCAAGCCAAAAATCAATAAACAAGAAAAATAAAAACTCTATGTAATGTCAAAAGCCAGAATTAACAAAGGAAATAGAATATTTGTGGATACCTATGCCCCAAGTAACACATACATTAGCAAATCAAAAATGATTGATGATGCAGGAAGAAAGAGATGAAAATTTACAAATAATATTTGTATTTGAAATTTTACAAACCTTAACACCACTCTTAGTACAGAACCAATTGGATAGAAAAATATAAGTGAGCACATAGAAGATTTAAACAATATAATCAATAGAATATGTTTTATAAATATAAGTGAAATACAACACTACTCCTGAAAATAAAAAATACTTTGTTTCAGGGTACTCATGAAAAATCCACCAAAATTGATGTTACATGACAAAGAAAACATCATGAAGTTGCATATAGTAGAAACATTACAAATAACACACTGATCAGAAATATAATAAAATTAAAAGTGAAAATGTAATAAAAAATCAAAAAGGCATTTCAACTTAGATTTTTTTAAATTTTATCAAACAACTCTTTGAAAAGTAAAAAAATACCAAGAGAAATTGTCAAGCTTGTGAATAACACTAAAAATGAAAATACTACATCTCAGAGAGTCTGTTGGATATATTTACGGCAGTGATGAGAAGAAAACCCATAGCCTTAAACATCCATATTAATTAAAATGAGGGGCACCTGGGTGGCTCAGTCAGTTAAGCATTTGACTTTAGTCCAGGTCATGATCTCATGGTTCACGAATTCAAGCCCCATGCTGGGCTCTATGCTGACAGCTCAGAGCCTGGAGCCTGCTTCAGATTCTGTGTCTCCCTCTCTCTCTCTGCCTCTCCCCTGCTTGCACTCTGTCTCTCTCTCTCTCAAAAAAATAAATAAATAAACATTAAAAAATAATAAAAGAATTAAAATATATAAATTAAATTCCCAAAAGCAACAAAGTAAACCATAAATAAGCACCAAAAAGGAAGATAAAGTAGAAATAAATAATTCAGAGAATTTTTTAAAAATCAAAATTTTAAAAACAAAATTCTGATTCTTTGGTAAAAATTAACAAATTAGACAAACCACTGCTTAATTTAGAAGGAAAATAGCACAAATACACACTCTAAAAAAGGAAAAGGAGGAAATACCTATTGATAAAAGATTGGTTTTGCATATCCCTATGTAAATAAGTGCACAAACTGGGAAATTTCTTAGAAAAACACAGTTTATCAAAACTGATTCCAATAGAGATAAAGAGTTTAATGCACTTATTTTTATAAAAGAAATCTCATTATTTGGGAATTCTACACCAAAAAAAATTTTTTAATAAACAGGCATAATCGTTTTACAGGCAATTCTACTAAACTTTTAGAGGCCAGGTAGTCCCAAGGCTATATAAATTATTTCTGAGAATAAAAGATAACAAAACTTTGAAATTGCATTTATTAAAAAAAAAAAAAACACTAAAAAATATGGGGCACCTTGGTAGCTCAGTTAGTTAAGCGTCTGACTCTTGATTTTGGCTCAGGTCATGATCTCAGGGTTCAAGAGTTCAAGCCCCAATCAAGCTCTGCACTGATAGTGCAGAGCCTACTTGGGATTCTGTCTCCCTTCCTCTATGTTTATTTATTCATAAAAATAAATTTTTAATGAATAAATAAATAAAATACATTATAGACCAATACTATCTATAAATATCAGTGCAAAATCCTAAGCAAAATATTAATTAACAAATTCTAATACTGCTTAAAAAAATAATACAGCATGGCTAAATGGGATTTATACAAGGAATACAAAGATTTCTGATATTAGAAAATCTATTAACATAATTCACCATATTAATAGTTTTAAGGAGAAAAAATATATTTCTCCCTATAGATGCTAAACACAATTTAGAAATTTAACATGATTCTTAGTAGAAACTTGAGAAAATAAAAACAGAGGGATATTTCCTCAACATGGTAAAATATATGTTATTTAAAGTCTGCATCTTAATGAGTAAAGACTAGAGGTATTAACACTAAGGTCAAGAAGGTAAAGATGCCCACTATTTCTACTGCTATTTTATATTGTGCTAGAGTGTTAGCTAATGCTATTTAACAAGAGAAAAATAATTAGAGGCATAAGAATTGAAAGGAAGTAGAAAGAAGAGGAGGAGGCTGAGAGAAAGAAAACAACGTCACCTTACAGGGCACATTTTTAGTATTTCAGCTTTGTTGAGGTATAATTGACATAAAATCATAAAATACTTAAAATGTACATCATGGTGGCTTGATACATGTATGCACTAAGAGATGATTCCCCCATCAGGTTAATTAATGCATCCATCATCTCACACATAGATTTTTTTGGGGGAGGGCAGGTGGTGAGAACATTTAAGTTCTACTCTCTAAGCAAACTTCAATTATATATTACAGCATTAATGACTATAGTTACGTTTTACATTAGATCCTCAGAACTTACTCATCTTATAGCTAAAATTTTGCACCCTTTTGCTGACCTCTCCCTATCTCCCCCATCCCTCAGCTCATAGCCACCACTTTTCTACTTACTGTGTCCATGAGGAGGACTTTTTTTTTTTTTTTTTTTAGATTTCATATATAATTCAAACTGTTCACTATTTGTCTTTTTCTATCTGGCTTATTTCACTTACTATAATGTCCTCAAGGTCCATACTTATTGTTGCAAATGGCAGAATTTCCTTCATTCTCATGGCTGAGTCCATTGTGTATATATAATACATCTTGTTTCTCCACAAATTTTTATGTTTCCATATCTTCACTATTGTTAATAATGCTTCAATGAACATGGCAGTGTAGATAAATTTTTAAGATCCTTTTTTCATTTCCTTTGAATAAATATCCAGAAATGGAATTGAATATCATATATAGTTCTATTTTTAATTTTTTTTTAAATTTCCATACTATTTTCCATAGTGGCTGCACCAATTTACATTCCACCAACAGTGTGCAAGTGCTCTGTTTTCTCCACATCCTCACCAACACCTGTTATCTCTTATCTTTTTTTATGATAACCATTCTAACAAGTGTGAGGTATTACTTTAGTGTGGTTTTGATTTGCATTTCCCTATGATTAGTGAAGCTGATCACCTTTTCATGTACCTGTTGGCCATCTGTATGTCTTCTTTGGAAAAAATATGTATTCACTTCCTCTGCAGATTATTTATTTATTATTTTTTAAAAAATTTAATGTTTATTTTTGAGACAGAGAAAGAGCACGAGCAGGGGAGAGGCAGAGAGAGAGGGAGACACAGAACCTGAAGCAGGCTCCAGGCTCCGAGCTGTTGGTACAGCACAGAGTCCAAACATGGGGCTCCAGCTCACAAACCATGAGATCATGACCTGAGCCAAATCAGATGTTTAAACTGACTGAACCACCCAGGCACCCCCTTTGCAGATTTTTTAATCAGATTGTTTGGGTTTTTTGCTATTGAGCTGGATATTAATCCCTTATTAGATATATGATTTCCAAAAATTTTCTCCCATTCCAGAGACTCCCTTTTCATTTTGTTTTGTTGATGGTTTCCTTTGCCGTGCAAAAGCTTTTTAGTTTAATATAGTCCTATGTATTTATTTTTGTTTTTGTTACTTTTGCTTTTGGGGTTAAATCCAAAAATTCATTACCAAGAAAGATGTCAAGAGGCTTACCCCCTATGTTTCCCTATGGGAGTTTTATGGTTTCAAGTCTAATGTTCAAGTCTTTAATATATTTTGAGGTGATTTTTGTGTATGGTATAAGATGGGGTCCAGTTTCATTCTTTAGCATGTAGCTGCATTCTCCCAGCACCATTTATTGAAGGGACTATCCTTTTTCCATGTGTGTTCTTGGAACCCTAGTGAAAAATTAGTTGACCATATATGTGTAGGTTTATGTCCAGGGTCTCCATTCTGTTCCATTGATCTATGCATCTGTTTTTATGTTAATATCATAATGTTTTGATCACTATAGCTGTGTAATATAGTTTGAATCACTCTATTGAATTTTTTAGTACAATTATATTCTTCAGCTCTGTGATTTTGGTTTGGTACTGTATTATATTTTCTATCTTTTTGTTTAAATTCTCACTTTGTTTATGCATTGGTCTCTTGACCTCAGTGAGCGGCTTTACAACCATTATTTTCACCTCTTTATCAGAGACATCACTTATCTCCATCTCATTATGTTCTAGGGTTTTATCTTATTCTTTTGTTTGGAACATATTCCTCTATTTCTTCATTTTTCTTGACTCCTTGTATTGGATTTGGTGCAGTAGATAAAACAGGCACCTTTCCCATCTTGATGGAGTGGTCTGTATGGGAAAGGAATCTTATCTTTCAGCTCAGCTCTAGCCCTTGGTTGTCTTTCAAACCGTTGTGATTGTCCAAGTTGACTTCTTTGTTCTTAGTGGCTCCCAGTAGTTGAGGTTATGCACAAATCTGTCAGTATACCAAAGCGGAGGATCTCAGTCAGCATCTAGATGCAAGCTGATGGGAAGCCAAATACTCAGACCGTAGCTTTTAAAGTATGCAAGCAGACCTCTTTCATGGAAAAAAAGACTGAGAGCTGGGTGTTTCTGTCTGTTCCCTCTGCACTGAGCCCTGGGGAGATAGCCAGTTTATAACTGTTTCTTTGTTGGCTACGGTCCTATGGGGCCAGAGAACATAAGCCCCAGTGGCTACCAGAGCCAGATGATCAAGGGGTATATCCTCTGGTGGCAGCCACAAAAGCCAGAGCTTCAGACATGTGTATAAGCTCCTTCCAGGGAGACACCAGCAACCTGGAGCAGAGAGGAGGGAAGACATGGAGAGAACATACACCAGCCTCCTATGTCTCAGGGGAGGATCACAATCAACCCCTAAAAGTATACTAAATTAGAATCCTGACCCTCAGATAGCAGCTATTACAGCATACAAACAGACCTCTTTCAGAGGAAGATTGAGAGATGGTGTTTCTGTCTGCTCCTTCTGTGCTGAGCCCTGGGAAGAAGAGCCACACTGAGTCCTCTTAAATCCATTAAGAACTGTTTCTTTTTCTTTAAAAAAAAAAAAAAATATATATATATATATATATATATATATATATATATATATTTACATCCACATTAGTTAGCATATAGTGCAATAATGATTTCAGGAGTAGACTCCAGTGATTCATCCCCTACTTATAACATCCAGTGCTCATCCCAATAAATGTCTTCCTTAATGCCCCTTGCCCATTTAGCCCATCTCCCCACCCACAACCTCTCTAGCAACCCTCAGTTTGTTCTCTATATTTAAGAGTCTCTTATGTTTTGTCTCCCTCCCTGTTTGTATATTATTTTTGCTTCCTTTACCTTATGTTCTCTGAGTGAATAATTTTTCTTAGCATAATATACTCTAGTTCCATCCATTTTGTTGCAAATGGCAAGATTTTATTCTTTTTAATTGCCAAGTAACACTAGTGTGTGTGTGTGTGTGTGTGTGTGTGTGTGTGTGTACACATCTTCTTTATCTATTCATCTGTCAATGGACATTTGGGCTCTTTCCATACTTTAGCTATTCTCAGTAGTGCTGCTGTAAACATTGGGGTGCATGTGCCCCTTTGAAACAGCACACCTGTATCCTTTGGAGAAATACCTGGCAGTACAATTGCTGGGTCATAGGGTAGTTCTATTTTTAATTTTTTGAGGAACCTCCACACTATTTTCCAAAGTGACTGCACCAGTTTGCATCCCACCAGCAGGGTAAAGGAGTTCGTCTTTTAAGAACTATTTCTTAGCTTGCTACCATCTTATATGTTTCATGGATGCAAGCCCCTTTGACTTTCAGAACTAGATATTTTAGCAGCCCATCCTTTAGGTGGAATTTTTAAAAACTGAGGTGCTGGATGTTGAATTCAAATCCTTTGCTCCTCAGGGAGAAGCTAGGAGTTGTGAATTCCTTCTTGATTGTATGTTATTTTGCTGGGAGTGGGGTTTGTGGTAAGAGTTTGTCTCAGCCTTTCCTGTCCATTTTAATGTGTATATTTTCTTATTTGACAATATGTAGTAGTTATTCAGCCAGTTTCTGGATTTCTTTCAGAGGAAATTTCTCTACTTATAGCTATAAATTCAATGTGTCTATGGGAAGAGGTAATTTCAGAAGCTTCCTATATTGCAGTCTTGAACTGGAACTCACAAAGGACATTTGAATACATCTAGAAACCCCTAGAGAATCAGTGATAAAACTATCTTAAGAAATTAAAGAATTAATCAAGATAGGAATATACATAATTAATATGTAAAAATCAGCAACCTTCAAAAGCACAAATAATAAATAGAAGATATGATGGAAGAGAAAAACCCATTTACCATAGCAACAAAAAGGATAAAATTCTTACAAAAATACTTAACAAGAAATGTTCAAAGTGAAAATATGAGTAAAACTATAAAACTGTATGAATAAACTATAAAACACTCGTAAGTGAAAAGATACTCTATGTTCTGGGTTACGACATTTCAATATCACCAAGATGTCAGTTCTCTACTAAAGTTAATTTACAAATTTAATGCCATCCAATAAAAATACCTACAAGTTCCTTTTCTAGAGCTAAATAAGATGATGGTAAAATTCACATGGAAACATAAACATCAGGCAAATTACAAAATGGGAGAAGATATTGACAAAGTACATATGTCATAAAGGGTTAGCATCAAAAATATATAAAGAACTTATAAAATTCAACACCCCCAAAAAATGAATACTCCAATTAAAAAATGGGCAGAAGACATGAATAGACATTTTTCCAAAGAAGACATACAGATGGCAAACAGACACATGAAAAGATGTGCAACATCACTTATCATTGATAAATGCAAATCAAAACTACAGTGGGATATCATCTCACACCTGTCAGAATGGCTAAAATCAACAACACAACAAACAACAGGTGTTGGCGAAGATGTGAATAAATGGGAACCCTCTTGCAGTATTGGTGGGAATGCAAACTGGTGTGGCCACTCTGGAAAACAGTATGAAGATTCATCAAAAAGTTAAAAATAGAACTACCCTACAATCTAGCAATTGCACTACTAGGTATTTACACAAAGAATACAAAAGTACTAATTCAAAGGGATACACACACTCTGATGTTTATAGCAGCATTATCTACAACAGCCAAATTATGGAAGCAGCTTGAATCCGTTGACTGATGAATGGATAAAGAAGATGTGGTGTGGGTGTGCATATATATGTGTAAAATATATGTACATTTTACATATGTGTATACATATATATGTATATATATATATATATATATATACATACATACATACATACATACATAGAAACAGACTCTTAACTAGAGAGAACAAACTGATGGTTACTAGAAGGGAGGTGGGTGGGGGGATAGATTAAATAGGTGATGGGGATTAAGGAGTGCACTTGCTGTGTTGAGCACCAGGTGATATATGGAAGTGTTGAATCAGTATATTATACACCTGAAACCAATATTACACTGTATGTTAACTAACTGGAATCTAAATAAAAACTTAAAACAAATAAACATGAAAGATTACCACAGGAAAACACAGGAAAAGAAAAACTATGAAAGGGTACTATCCCTACAAGATATTAAAAGACACCATAGAATAGTATACTACTAATGCATGAATAGACAGACCAATTGACTAGAATAGAAAGTTCAGGAACAGGGCCACATGTATATGGAAATTTTGTATATAATAAAGGTGATTTCTCAGATTACTGGGATGATGATGAATGTCTTAATAAATGGTATTGGGACAACTTAATAGCCTTTGGAAAAGATAAAATTAAATCATCCCTAACACATACATTAAAACAAATGAAACAACACAAGCACTATAAGAAAACACAGGTAGATTCCTTTACAATCTGGCTATAGGTAAAGACTTATTAATAATGACAAACTCCAGGTACAATAAAAGAAAATTTGAAAAGTCTTACTGCATAAAAATAAGATGCCATTTGTTTGACATAAGACATCACAAGACAAAAACAAAAGACAAATGATAGATGGGAGAAAAATCTGTAACATGTATCACAGATACAGGGGTGATATCTCTGACATAAAAAGAAATAAAAAATGACAAAAATCCTCTGGAAAAGTAGACAAAAGACATGAACAGTAACTCACCAAAAAAAGTTTTTAATGACTCTAAACATATGAAAAGATGTCCAACTTCACTCATAATAGAAAATTAAAAGTACACTGAAATACCACTTTTAACCCATCAAACTGGCAAAAATTCAAAAGCTTAACAATATACTCTTTTCATAAAATTATGCAGAAAAGCACTTTCATACAAAACTCCTGGGATGCAAAATGATACAAGCCTATGGAGGGAAATTTAATAATACATAACAAAACTGCAAACACATTTACCTTTCAATCCAATGATCCCATTTCCAGAATTTTTACTGAGAAGTTACAACAATATGAGACTATTCATTTCCACATTATTTGCAATTAAAAAATCCAAAACCCAAACATATGAGATTGAATGCATTAATTACGGTACAAAAACACAATGAAGTATCATGTAACAGTAAGAAAAGAATAAAGAAAATATCTATGAACTGATATGCATTGATTTTCATATCAATGCAAAAATGCATATACAGTACACTACCTTTGCTTAAGAAGGAAAAGTAGGAAATATACAGGAATATGCTTGTTTTTAGAAAAGCCACAGAAAAGATCAACTAGAAAATCATGAAACTGATTGCTTATAAAGAGGTGAGGGGTAATGGAATGAAAGGGATTGAAGAGGGATTGAGGATACCTAAGTATATCTATTTGGATACTTTTGAAAGCATGTTAATGTTCAATATATTTTAAAAATATACATAAATCAACAGATATAAGGAAAACTATAAAATTAAATCCAAACATAAATAAATGATCCAAACTGTATTTTAAATAAATAATATAAGCATACCGTGTGAGATAAACAGAACTGATCTAAATTACTTTTGAGCACTGGCTAGCAAATAAAAGAACTACAAACAAATCTGGATCTCATCTTAACAGGTTTGTTTTTGTGGTGGTAAAGGTACATGAATTCTTAAACTAGTTTATGTGCATTGAAGGGATAACCAAATGAGTAAATGTATTGATGTGACCAGAGCCAGAGTTCTCCCTGCAGAAGAAACATGCAAATATGAAAGAGAGAAAGGCAAGTAAAGAACTTTGTGAATTTGGACTGAGCACATTGAACATCTCATCTTTGTTTCTAAATGCTACTAAACGGAACAATAGCTCCTTGCAGAAATGCTAACTCTAGGTCTGTGGTAGGAAAAGTTTGAGAACAGTCTTACACATCTTTTTATACCAGAAAATAAGAAAGCACTCAAAAAAATGATGGAAGCATGTCAGAAAGACACAAAGCCAGCTTAAAGGGCCTCCCACTCACCACATCTGGGGCAATCTGAGCATGAAAATAAACATAGTAAGAATTATAATCCAATGAATAAAATAGGGATCCTTGAGTCCATACTGGTACTAGATGACAATGATAATGATAGATGGTAGACAGATACATACATACATAAACTTTTCTAGTATATCTTGTTTCAATATTAATCTTTGATGACTACTAATAATAAATTTTAGATCCTTTTATTTCTTCTTTGAAATGCCTGCCATGTTCTTTCTTCCTATTTTGATTGGAGTTTCAGTATCTTTTATAAGACTATAATCTCTCTCTCTCTCTCTCTCTCTCTCTCTCTCTCTCTCTCTCTCCATATATATATATATATCAGATAGATATATGATGGCGAAGCCTTATTGTATTTATTGCAACTATTTTCCTAACTTGCTATTTTCCTTTTAACAAAACTTCATCGTATTTACTGCAACTATTTTTCCTAATTTGTCATTTTTAATAAACAGGAACGTTTTAGTTTAAAAACTCCTTCTGACACTATATACACATTAAGAAAAATACTTATTGTGTTATATTCCTTCAAACATATTCTTTAACTTTTCCTCACAAAAATAAAATAAAATGTCATCCAAAATCCCTAGAAGGCACCACTAATGCCAAAATGGAAGAGGAAAGGAAAGAGATAGAAAAGAGGAAGCCAAACTGTGAGGGTTAATGAGAGAGGAGTCATATTCCCTCTGTTGTGCCTTAAACCATTCAATTGCAATTGGGAAGGACATCAGAAGAGAAAAATGTGATCTTCTTCCACAGAGAAATTAATTACTTTCTTAGATTTGAAACCTTTCCAATGAAAAATTTCCTGTTGCCCAGAAGCACCTTTCTAATTAATGATCTTTAGTTTCTCAGGTAAGCTCATGCTGCACAAATCCCTTCTCAGCTTATAAGGAAAGAGGCATTTAAGAAGTGAACTGCAAGCTGAAAGAACAGGAGAGTTACACAGAGGAAATGAACTGACAGCTGGAGTCCAGGCGTCCCACTCTTATGCTTGGAGCCAATGAGGGGCTACAAGGATCTTTGTCCCCTGGCTCGGTGGAGAGGAGTGTGTGCTGACTCAAAGCTCCGACACATTCTTGAAAAATCACTGCACAGTTAACTTCTAAATTACTGAGGACAATTGTAGAGATCAATAGAAAACACCAACCTCTAAAGACATTTCCTACAGCATAATTTGAAGAAGTAGAATACATGAAGCAGTGAGCCACAGAAAATCAGGTCTTAGCACTAATTAGAAATTTTTCTAAGCTTTCCCTCCCAAGAAAATCAGTTCATCGGATAAAGGACCAATTTGAAACATGGTTGGTTTACAAATTATCATTTGGGCTGAAAAAAATTACAGCCCGATATTTGAACCAACATTCTAAATAAAATTGTGAGACTCGTTAATTACTTACTGTTAATAAAATTGTAATGGAAATTGATTATTCGCTAGTAGTTAAAAGCTGTTTTGCACATATCAGAATGAAGACAGCCTATGAAGCAGAAAAAATAAAACACTAGAGTATCTCGTTTAATCACAAAGGAAAGAAAGAAGCTTAATACTGTGTCCCCAGAAACATAACTTCTTCCCTTAAACTTTGATTTTATAACATTTACTTGCAAAAATTAATAAATACTTACCTCATGATTAACTATTAAACTAAACTAGGAAAGCAATCTTTTTCTTTTTTAAAAATTTTTAAAATTTTTTATTTATTTTTGAGACAGAGAGACAGAGCATGAGCAGGGGAGGGGCAGAGAGAGAGGGAGACACAGAATCTGAAGCAGGCTCCAGGCTCTGAGCTGTCAGCACAGAGCCCGAAGTGGGGCTCAAACCCACGAACCGCTAGATCATGACCTGAGCCAAAATCGGACGCCTAACGGACGGACGAACCACCCAAGAGCCCCCAAAGCGATCTTTTTCTTTTATAGCTTGATCCTTCTTGACCTAGAGTCATTGTGTGTGTGTGTGTGTGTGTGTGTGTGTGTGTGTGTGTGTGTTTCCCAAGTAATTCACAGAGGTCATTTCTGCTCTTCCTAAAATAGAAATTCCTGCTTAGCTTCCACTCAAATCCACCCATCTCATTTGATTTTTGTATGTGTGGTTCAACTGTTTACACTGATGTGTTGCCTGAATTACAGTACCCTGAGAATACACCTGCCAAATGCTACGCTTTTAAATAGAAGTAAGAAAATAAACTTCTTGAGCAGATCAATTGGACCATGTTTCCTCCTCAAAGGGATTTAACCTTATAGAAAGGCAGGCAGGTGTTAGCCAAACCATCATCTTTTTTCTTTTTTTTTTTTTTTCAATTTTTTGGTAACGTTTATATCTTTTTGAGACAGAGAGAGACAGAGCATGAACGGGGGAGGGGCAGAGAGAGAGGGAGACACAGAATCTGAAACAGGCTCCAGGCTCTGAGCTGTCAGCACAGAGCCCGATGCGGGGCTCTATCATGACACGAACCGAAGTCAGAGGCTTAACCGACCAAGCCACCCAGGCGCCCCATCCGTCATCTTTTTTCAAATAGTCACACCTTCTTTCCTGACTGGTTTGATCAATCGTTACCAATAGTTCTATTATCCTCCTCCCTATGTGCAGATTCAAAATGTGATATAATATGGATCTATTTCCTTTCATTTCATTCTTTCTATATGCACATCCAGTACATAATTCCTTCATATGATCTTAAGTATTCCCTTCTCCTATATTCACAAAGCTTAAATTCAGATCCATTGTTCAACTGTCCTTTTTGTTTTCTAGTTATGAATTCACTCTATATTCTCATTTGTATGAGAAAAATTAGGTATTACCTATGATATATTTTGCTAAATGTTTAATATTCATTATAGTAAAATGTATAAATACAAAAGCAGAAGACAAATGAATAAAAGGAATTGTAAATATATGTTAGGACCAACTAAATATCAACAAGTGTACATAGCTAAAGTCATATGAAAATTTTGCTGCTAAACATTAGGTAGACCAGAATAATATGTGATATTAATATATCATAATTTATTGCATTATTAAATATATTTGCTGTAAAAAAATTTAAAAAGTACAGATATGCCTAATGAAAATAAAAATCTCTTACAAATCCACTGCCTTAGATGACCACTATTAACACTGGTATATGTCCTTTCTGGTTTTCCCCATTCCTACATATGTTCTTTTTTCTTACAGTAGCAGGCCTCAGACTATACAGCCTGTTTTGTAACATGATATCTATGTCAATAAATGCATACCTGAAACATCATTCTTTATGGCTGCATTTTATGAATACCCTAAATTTGGTTTTCCTAACCTTAAAAGATTTTTAGATACTATGCCTAGATCCATTTTTTGCATATAATTTTGACTAATTGCTTCATAATAGTTAATGCATACTGACCAGGATCCACATAAAGCCTACTATTATATAAAAACATCAGCAAAAATGTTTAGCTCTTAGAGGAAAGCTGATGTATGATGTACATCATAATATGAAATCCAACTAAATAAATTTTTTATTAAACTACAGCATTTAGTTCCTTGGGCTCATCTGCTATCAATTAGGGTGATAAGCAGGCACTCAAAAGCTAGCTTTTCAATTATGTTTTCTACCTTTCAACTGAAATGTTCCTGTCATTGCACATCGTGTAGTAATTCTGAAAAGGCTTCATCTTAGCAACCAAGTGATAACTTTAAAATCAAGAATCTGAACCAATTAATTCCTAACATTAATTACTTCTTTTAAAACAAAAGGCACTTTAAAGTAAGTGACTGCAAATATACTTTTTAATCCCACTAACAGTCCTTATCTCTTTTTCCCCCAGCTCACAATTCTGTTGACAACTCATGCTCAGACTCAAATCATCATTCAAATCATAATTAAAGCATAATTCTGAGCTCTCTTTGTACATGCTAATTCCACAGCCAGCAGATGTAAAAGCCACACAGAAATTCCTATAGAGTATTATTAGCTTGCAAGGAGCAGAATTAAGATGCATAAAAGTATCTTCTATAGCAAGTAAATATTTTGGTTTTAATTACATTATTACCTTGTTTTATGCAACTAATTACTACGATTTATTGTATAATTGACTTTCAGAAAAAAAATATTACCAGAGCAGTTCTGCAGTCTTAAACTGAAGATAATATATACTAATGACTTTGCCTATACCTTTAGTTCCCTTAAAAATGTAATGTAAAATATTTTTTGCGGTAGGCTTGGTAAGTCTCTTTTCTCTTTTCCCACTAATATATAAAGTTATCATATACTACAGCTATTTGCTGATTTATTTCTTTGTAAATCAAAGGGTATTTAAAACAAAAAAGCTTATTTTCAAGCCAAGGACAATGTATTGATCTATCTTTATTCCCTAGCACCTAGCCCAGAAGTTGAAATTTAGCAGGTGCTCACTTTGTTTAATTAAATAAATTAATGAATTAGTCATTTAAAGTATTCCTTTAACTTAATGTCATAAAAGCATTATTGTTAAATACTAGCTGGTATCTATTTCAGCCTTACAGATTAAAACCTGCAGCCTTTAGAGCAAAAGACTGAACATTAGAAATAATAACAGTTTGCTGTAGATTGAAAACAAATGAACTCATTCTGAGACTCTGCAGTCATTCATAAGCCTCTTGAGCTGCCTGCCCTCTCGCAGTTTATGACCTCAGCCAAGCCTTTCTAGTGAAATAAAGCCTTGTGTTCACTCTGGGGCCATCTATTGTTCTCTCTGTAATTTGTACCAAATTTTAAAGGTTATAAATACTCACAGTGAAGCATAGTTGCTGAGCTACATTCATTCACACATAGGTTTTTTTGGTTTTTTGGTTTTTTTAACTACAAAACCAGGGGCTGGCATTTACTTACTTTATAATAATCTAATCGTATGTAACTTTGAACTCAGGATGTTCTTCAAATACCATGATTTATTATGTCCTCCTTGGTCACATAATAGTCAACCTTGCCAAATTCAACTAGGCCAACATTATTCTCCTAGGAGAAGTAACTAGCAATAAAAAGCCTAGAGTTATTTCTCGCAAGAAACTATATATACCTGAATTATTTTCAGATTAAGAAAAAAATCTGGTAAATTATGTTGCAAATGACAATGAGGGAAAATAAGCATAAATATATAAATTTTCACTGCCTACTACTTCTATTTCCTTCTTGTTGCTGTGCTTTTTGTTTAATATTTCTTGGACTAACGTGCCCTCTAATGGTTAAAATAAAAATATAATCAGAACCATAAAAGAAGTGCCAACACATTAACTCCAAGGACTAATTCTATTTAAAAGATAATTCTTTGACTCAAACTTATGTCTTCAAGATGAAAATGGATATGCCTTTAATAAAGAACAAGACGACTATGCATTTTATCTGTTCTGTATGATAGGCAATGCAAATGAGGTGCAGCAAACAGAACTTTGTCAAATAGATTTAAAAATTAGCTCCCATAAAAAGGCATCAGGTATTTTTAATAATGTCTATAATTAAGTCTTTGCATGCACTGAAGTTGAATTATGGATTGGGATTATGCCTCTTCTAATATTATAATTTAAGCATTTAATTTAAGAAAGATATTACTCCAAAATAGATTATTTTGGTTCTTCCTTCATTTTTATTTTTCTAACCTAAAATGAAAGCCTGTCCTTAACTTCTAAAAAAATATAAATACATGTACACAAAAAGACTTAAATAGCTGTGCTATTTGTTCACAACTTACCCTCAATGTTTGTGCTCTTATTTTTGGTTCAGCTGTAATGTCAGAAAGTAATGGAGATTCAGTAATTACCCAGTTAATGTGACCAATGGCAACAGTCCATTGAGCTAAGGCAGGAATTCAGGGAGAAGAAATTGCTTGAATGATTTGGCTTGGCTTACTAAGTTCCAGAAAGTTATTGTAGTTTTACAACACAATTTATTTCTGACAAGAATTTGGTCAAGACAGAAAAACATATATACAGAAAATATATTTAATTCTATCTAAAAGAGTAAAATTAAAGCCATGGGCATAAAGAATATCAAACTTAATGATTTTCAGCCTTGCTTAAGTATTATTCTTAGTACTTCAAATAATTTCTTCTTATCAAAACATGATAGTATGTTCATAATGTGGAATTTTTAACCCTTTCAATTGTTGATGCATTAAAAAAGAGAGATATCAGAATTTTCTCTGCCTCAGAAGTAAAAACAATACTTTTCCTATTATATACATGGGGTTACTGTCACTGAGGTGAACTGTCCTACCAAATACTATACAAAGACAGTGACAAAAGCAAGATTAGAATTTAGAATTATTTATGCAGTTTGCTGATTTTGGCACACAGGAATGTGTTACTTTGTTAGAGAAAAAAATTACATTTTCCTGAATTAGATTTCTGCCTTTATCTTTCAGTACTAGCTTTATAGAGTACATTCTGTATTCTATTTATATGATATTAATTTTTTAATTTTAAGTGAATACAAAACTATTAAAAGGGATGCAGCCTAAGGGACCCTGTTTCTGTTTGTGTTTTCAAGCAAACTTGAGCAAGGCATAAAAGATTCTGATCCTCAGTTGCTCGCCCTATAAAGGAGACTGAATTAGGTAACCTCTGATCTCTCTTCTAATTTAAAACTAAAGGGTTTTTTTTTTTAAACAGTACACATGAAAAGAATATGCAGGCATTTTATGAATATAATTTAAAATTCTGGATTTTATTTAGCTTTTTAAAGATACTATAACTTTTTCTTTAGTATTTTTATCATTGTACTTGACCATTTTGCAAAAACACTCGATAATACTCAAACAGGCGAGTATAGGTGAAAATATCTGGTGAATACCCTTTTAACCTATAACCACTGAGAGTTAATATAAGTGAATCCTATTATTATCTGCCCTTGTTTATGTTGCTTTCAATTACGTTATCTTTTGTTTTTGTTTTGTTTTGCGTTGGGACTCGTATACTTTGAAGACAAGAATTATTTTCTTCTCAATGATTAATCATATTTTTACAAATAAAATACTCATAATATTGCTTGGTATATAATAACTGATCTAAATACGTTAACTATTATTAGAATAGCTAATTTAACTGTTTCCTCCATCATAATGGCAGATCAATAAAAAAAAACAATTAATTTTAAAGACTCAACTATTCTATTTTTTATAATCAACGTCAACGTGCTCATAAGTCCTAGTTCCCCAGTTCATACCTGTTGTCCTGGGGTAATTATTAATAGCAACCTCTTTTATTTTCAGTGTCCAAATCTGGACAATAAAGTATGTAACCACTCTAATTATAATATAGAAAGTCAGTTCTCCTGTACAATCAGGAGAATGAATTAGATGGTGAGAGTTTTCATTAAAATAGATGGGTTATACATGGAAAGAAATATTTGAATGCTTTATTAAGTCTAAAATATTATAAAGTGCTATTAGCTTTGGTTAAGATGACATACTTTGATGGTTTTTTTTCTTTTTTCACAGAAGAGTTTGAACTTACATGTAGGGAGCTACTTTTGTTTCACTCGTTCAAAATGCATGAGAACCCCTCTGGAACTGTGCCCTCATTCCCCTTTAACTTTTCCTCTCCTCTTCCCTAGGTGGTCTCACTCCCTCTTCTCCCAGTAGACATGAGGTGGAGTGGGGAGCGAGCAAGGAGAAAGAGAACTTAACTGCTCTCGTTAAACTCACCCATTAAATCAGGGCTCTTACAGAAGCTGGCCAGTCTCCAATCTAAGCCTGGTGAGCAATCACTCCTAAACAAATAGTAATTGATTTGCCTGATTTGTAACTGATATTAACTGATTTGATTAATAGATTTATAAGCATTGTCTGTCACTGCGTGATAGGTACAGAATGGCAATATCAAACCTGAGAAGTAATAACATCTTCATTTAGTTCATTACCAACATTTTAAAGTACTTAAAGCTAGAAATATCTTCTGGAGGATGACAGGACTTCTTAAGATTAGATTAAAATACAACATATGGGAATTGCTTTTATTTCTTATCTCTTTTCCATCAGAGTAGCTTTTCCAATTTGAATATTATACTATTTATGTCCATCTTTAATCACATTGTTTTGTTATAAGTCATTGATTGGTATAACTTGTAAAACTTAGGCCAAATAGATATTA
Organism: Herpailurus yagouaroundi; assembly: GCF_014898765.1. Taxonomy (NCBI): domain Eukaryota; kingdom Metazoa; phylum Chordata; class Mammalia; order Carnivora; family Felidae; genus Herpailurus; species Herpailurus yagouaroundi. Next base: position 50,056,426 of record NW_024412394.1, on the reverse strand, counting down.
CTTACAAAGGATATGTTGCAATCAATACTACTTACTTAAAAAGTTAATTGATTATGTAAACATAGTTCACAATTATACCTCAGTAGACATGCAAAATTTAATCTTAAATATGAATCACACTATAATTGCTTGATCATTGCAATGAGCTGAAAGAAAGAAAAAAAACGCAAGGATCCTGCAGAGAACAAGAAATTGTGAAAGCAATCATAGAGGGAAATAATTGTTACATTTATGATTCTTTCAATTATGGATTATGGAGACAACTGCATGGCAACCTCTTCAGTTTCAAGACAGCATGGTGTTTTATATAATAAGGCTCTGAATACAGCAACTATTACCAATAGTGTTTGCAACTTAATTGGCTACCTTTGAAGCTAAAGAGGTCTTTCTGCTTTCTAACTCTGATTCTTAGCTATATTTTAAAACATTGGCATTCTGTCCAGCTGTTTAACTTCCATTTATGTTCTTAGATTCTCTAGAGGATAGCATATATATGTTTTACTGGAGCTGAGAAACATTTTCACTAGGCAGGAATAAGCACAGAATCTGTTGAGCACCCATAAATTTATGTGTTTATCCAACAACATGCCTACATTGCACCTCTACCCTATTATAATTACATTTAATGTTAAAAGAAACATCACCTTAAACCACATGTAGAATTTGCTAAATCCTCAAATAAAGCTAGCCTCTAATGCCTGGCACATTTACCATAACAGCATTAAGAAAGATGAATTCCTGTTTGGGGCTTAGTTGGTTTAGTTGGTTAAATATCTGACTTCGGCTCAGGTCATGATCTCACGGTTCATGAGTTTGAGCCCCACAGCAGACTCTTTGCTGTCAGCACAGAGCCCACTTTGGATCCTCTGTCCTCCTCTCTCTGTGCCCATCCCCCACTCATGTTCGCGCTCTCTCTCTCTCTCTCTCTCTCTCAAAAATAAATAAATATTAAAATTTTTTTTTCAAAAAAAAAAAAGGATGAATTCCCTGTTTAAAGTTTTGTCTAGAAGGGGGACTTGCTAAAATAGGCTTTGGTCTGATTAATGCTGATGTTCTCAAATGTATCTGCACCAAGAGAAATGCAAGTTAATGAGGACGATAGTTGCACTGCCCTGGTTCAACCAACAACGACAACAACAACAAAAAACAAGAAGAGTCTTGGTATAGCCAAAGAAAGGGAAGGCTTATTAATACTGTAGACTAGGAAGAAAAGAAGGTAAAAATGTACACCTCACAATTAAAAGGAGAGATCAACAATTCTATGACCTAAAAATCTTGGAAGGTTCATTTGGGAGAGGGAAACATTCATCTCAGGCTGATTTCAATGATCCATCACATTTGATTTTCCTATAGTGAGGTCTCAGCTATAATATGACATCATCTTTAATTTATGCCATAGAAAATAATTGTTTATTTGATGTCTTTAAGTGCCATTTGATTAGTAATACTAACACAGAAAGTGGAAGAGAATGTATTATTAGAAATAAAAATATTTAAAGAGCAATATACTAATTCACAAAGCGAACTTTCCACATTGTGATATAACCTCAAGGAACTCAGTATTTTGAAAGGTTCCTCTAAGACTATTTTCTGTTCTTCCTGGATGATCTGTGTTTATAGGAAACCATTAGGAAGGAATTAAATGCAGTTCTGGGAAGTAAGGTCCCACTCCTGTTCCCACTTCATCAGTCCCTGCAGGAAGGGTGTCCATCTGTCCCTCAGACAGTTCCTCCTGCTGTTAGCCCTACTCCCCACTGGCCCTGAACAAAGGTATAATTTCAGACATTGAAAGGATCCTAAATACCTCCCCATGAAATCCAATACTGATAAATTCCCACTTTTACGGCTTTTCCTGTACCTCAAAGGATTGATTCCAGAAAACCCTTATTAAAATACAATATGTTACTGGAAGACCTAACACTTTATCATCCACTATGATAGCAACACCAACTTTGTAATTTCCTAAGCTCTTTGTTAGAAAAGGCAGTGAAAAAATGAGGTTAGTATTCATTCATTCAAACATATATTGTCAATCTACCACAGCTAGACTAATTGCTGGGAATCTCAAGATAAATAAAACAGTGTCCTAACTGTCAGGGAGTTTACTGTCTGGTGGAGAAGACAGATATGTATGCAATAATTTTCTCGCATATATTAGATCAGTCTTAATAAGGAATCATTTTATAACAAAAAACAGAAACTCAGTTGGACAAGTTAAATAAAGAACATATTAGGGGCGCCTGGGTGGCTCAGTCGGCTAGGCATCCGACTTCAGCTCAGGTCATGATCCCATGGTTTGTGAGTTGGGGCCCCGCGTTGGGCTCTGTACTGACAGCTCGGAGCCTGGAGCCTACTTCCGATTCTGTGTCTCCCTCTCTCTCTCTCTCTCTGCTCCTCCCCTGCTCACACGCTGTCTCTCTCTCAAAAATAAAGATTAAAAAAAATGTTTTAATAAAATAAAATAAAATAAAATAAAATAAAATAAAATAAGAATATATTAGCATAAATAGATAAGAGTTTCTAAAAGGAAAATGCAGTCTTAAGAGGGACTCTGATAAGAGTCGATAAACTAACAAGAACCTACTGGTGTTCCCTTTCTAAGCGTATCTTTCATATATACTTTTTCCTGCAATTTGCCCCATTTCCCTACCTTTTGCCATAGATCAACTTTTTTGGCTTGTACATATGACCATATCAACCCTTGAGACCCTAAGACCTTACTTATCCAACATCCATAGCCAGCTAATTCACTCTCTCTCTATCCCCATATCAATTTTTGGAAGAGAATCTAACTTCATCCTACCCCAGTCCAAGGACAGATTCTCCTAAAAGGAAGTGTGGGAATGAAGAGGAAATAATTGCCATCTTCAATACAATAAGGTAATTTCAAGGTGAGCCTTGAAGGAAAGTCAGGCATCTTTCAGAGAAACAAAGGGAAAAATGCAATCCAAGCAGACAGACTATCATGTTCAAAGGTATGGATGGAGCAAAATAGCTTATAAAGACACATGTACAAAGATCCACAGTCAGGTAGCAACTGATGATGCTGGGAAGATAGCCAGGGACCAGACAACAAAGTTCTTTTTATATTCTGCTAAAGATTATGATTTTTATTTGAGAACTGATGAGTGGGGTGTCCAAAAAATTTTTTTGGAGAGAAAGTGAGTTGGGGAGGGCCAGAAGGAGAGGAAGAGAGAGATAGAGAGAGAGAGAGAATCTTAAGCAGGCTCCACACTCACCACGGAGCCTGATGCAGAGCTCAATCCCAGGACCCTGGGATCATGACCTGAGCCAAAATCAATAGTCAGATGCTCAACCGACTGAGCCACCCAGGTGCCCCAAGGTGTCAAAATTTTTAACCAGAGGAGAGACAAAAGCAGACCTGTGTTTTAAGGAAAAAAAATAAATAGGGGTGCCTGGGTGGCTCAGTCAGTTAAGCCTCTGAGTTTGGCTCAGGTCATGATCTTATAGTTTGTGGATTCAAGCCCCACGTTGGGCTCTGTGCTGACAGCTCAGAGCCTGGAGCCTGCTTCAGATTCTGTCTCCCTGTCTTTCTGTCCCTCACCCTGTTCACACTCTGTCTCTCTCTCAAAAATACATGAACACTAAAGATTCCTTGTTCTTTCTCAAAAAAAAAGAAAAAAGGAAGAAAAGAAACAAAAACTCTAACAGCAGGTGAAGGATGGAAAGAAGCTATTGGAGTAATTCAATAGCTACTACAAAAGAGATGGTGTAGTTTCAAAATAAGACCGTGGTAAAGAGGATATAGAGGAGAGGAAGGATTCAAGAATATTATGAAAGCAGAATCTAGTATGAAATGGAGTCAGTTCAGAAAAGCAAAGAATAACAAGCTTTGACCCAGAGAAGAGAATTAAAGTCTAAATCCAAACCAAGACAGGTGCTAAAGGATGCTCTAGACATAAGAAAAAGAACACATTGGAAGAAGGGATGGACACAGAAGACGTGCTTTGCATTCTTTCCAGTCTTTCCCTGGGGGGGTAGCCTTTCCTATGGTCTCTGAATATTTCAACCACATAAAGAAATGCAGACTCCGAATCTTCAGAATATAAGCACAAGAAGCAGAAAATAATTGCTAATCAAACCTTAATCAAAAGCATACTCTAGTTATCCTGTCATTTTATGACAATGTCTGTCAATTCAGCCTATCACATTAAAGGACAAGAATTCATTCTGGTGAGGCCTTAACTCATGGGTGCTGGGCCTTGTTTTGTTATGTATTTAATTAGAAGTTTTCATGGTGTTGTTTTCTTTTCAATTCCAAGAATAAAAAGTGAAAAATGAGAAATGCAAACTTCTCAGATGATCCTATGACTTTGAAGATACATATCTGAATATATGATCTCTTGCTTTTGCATTTAGAAGCCCTGGGGAGCAACATTATCAGACTGATTATGAATGCGTATATTTTCATAAGAATATGCAATCTTAGCCAGCTCAGCACAGGACACTGAAGTGACTAAGTATCAAATTAAAGATTATTCTTTTTTGTGTGGAATTCACTCCAGCAAGAAATTGAACAAGGGGATTTAAAATCCAAAAACAGTAGGACCACCTCCTGAGACATTATTAATTATTAGTGGGCCCTAGTCTTCCAGTTTCTTATCTCCCTATACACCCAATGCTCCCATTGCTTTAAATTATTATCATTATTTGTTAAATGCCTTCAATGTGCTTGGTACCCTGGCAGGCACAGAAAAAAAGGTACCATATCGGCCCAGGGGCTTTCTACCTAAATTGCACAGATATAATTTAAGTTTGAAAATGGGTTGTAGTTGTCAGTTACAGCCTTTTCCAAAGGCTTAGAAGCAATAGAACAAAAACTAAAAGTATATAAGTTCCTATCCATCCCTTTCTCCCCTTGGGTCTTCTTTATATTCCAAGTAGCTTGGTCTACTAACCCAGAAAACAATATTGTGGAAACGTGCCACAGGTCAGTAATGAGAGGCCATCAAGAGCTCAGAGAAAATTATCAACACTTAGAAACAACCCTGTGTGTCTGACTTCTCACCCTGCTGTTCCCTGCTGTCCTAGACTTGAAGGGGGCAGGGAGATGGGCACTGGGGAGCCTGTGTTCAGAAGCAGTAGCAAGTGAGGAGAGTTGACTGGAGAGTAAAGCCCCAGAACTGACTTTCTCTTCCCTGTCCTTACCCCACCCAGTCCAAGGTGTGACATTGCCAGCAGCGCCCACACCCCCACTGCAAATCTTCACCATCCTTTCAGAAGCCTTGTGCCTGCCCCGACATCTACTCCAACTCCTGTGACAAATAACTAACGTGAAATCTGAAGCTTGCCCTCTCTGATTTAGGTCCTTCTGTATATGTTTTGATTCCATAAAAATCTAGTTGTATAAAAGAAGGGAAAAATGGGGATACCCTCACACCTCTATTTATCCCCTCTTTTCCCATCATTACTATTTAAAATAATCCTTTTCAAAAATAAAAAAATGCTGTGCTTGCCTCAAGGTCAGATGGGTGATAGGGCAAAAGCAGTGAATCGGGGCTCTATTCCACAACAGGATGAAGAAAAGCCCACACAAAAACCATAGGAGACAGATGTGGAGAAGGAAAGCAGGCAGACCAACCCTCGGGCCGATAAAGAAAACAACAGTAGGAGGACTGGTGGATGGGATGGGGGATTAGGATATGGTCTTAGCCTCCAGAGAGTGACTGGGGGTTCACTCTACTAAAACATTTCCCATCCCCCAGGTCCCACCCCAGCCTCCACCAGTGGCCTTGGGATACACTACCAATGGTTTGTCATTACAGCATCTCAGCAAAGTAGAAAGGGAGGAGCTCTTCCTGATTGCGCAGAACCATGAGGTGCACACAGAAGTTCACAATCATTGAAAGTTATTTCCTGATACATCATTACACATAACAACTTATCTAAATTCAAAAACATATGTTTTCCCTTTGAAATACATATTCCTTGAAGGTAAAGCTCTTATCTGAGCATTAATATAGTGAACAGTGCATATGGATGCATTTCCAAAGGATAAGTACTCCTATCTCCACTGCATAATTGCCTACTGGCTTCACCTTTCTGCTTTAATTCCCAGATCCGGTTCCTCAGTCATTGCAACCCAGCAAAGCACCACCGATTATGCCCCCTTCGACAACTAACAATGTCCCACTCTGCCACCTCCTCTGGCCTTCTCCTTTCTGTTTCCTATCTGTATTCTTTCTGTCCTGCATTCTTTCTCCATGCACGTTACACAAACACTCATTATTGGTGTAAAAATTGTCCACTGAATGCCTACTATGTAGAAGACATAGATCGTGCTGAGTACAAAGCCTTGGAGTACCTAGAGTTTTAGCATTCCATTCATGTCTGCTCTAACCCACCAATTTCTAAAATGTCAACTAGGTCTTAGTCCACTGATGCACTATGAAGCTAAGTTCTTATTCCTCATACTCCTGGCATTTGTCTGGAGATTGTTGAATGCATGCATAGTTCTTTTCTTACTGATCCTTACTAGTCTTATTATGTGGACCACAAAAACCCTAGCCCATTTTCTGAGAATTAGCCTCAGTTGTTCAATCATTCAAATAAATGAAATTGCCTTCAATAGATAGTTTTGTGTTTTACAGAGATTATAGAAAAGTAATTTTTTAAATGGTTATGTCCAGAGGTAGTTCTGAGGACATAAAGGGAGCAAAAGGAATAAAAACTATAATAAAAGTGAAATAACAAAAATCCTGAAAGTAAAAGGTTTAAATGTGCCATGTTTAGTTGAAAATACAGATTTTCAGAGGAAAAAATTGAGGTAGAGGTGAGTTTTCAGTTAATAAAAAGATTTATAATATCACCTTGCAATATGAATAAACTATGATTCAATTAGTAAAAATAGAATATACATAGTTATTTTCTGGCATATATGGATATAGCAAATTTGTAGTATTTGTACACTTCACTCAATATGTTTGTTAAATAATGGATACCCACTTCTCAGTTTTTAGCTCCCACTTCATCTTCAAAACGTTGCCAAATATCCATAAAAATAAGAATAACCAGGTGAGAGGCATATTTTAAGAACAGGTTAAATGATTTAAGATTGGATCAGTCTTCTGCTTTTTCTTAGCTGCCCAGACAAAGGCTAATATGTGATTGTCAGATCTGGAATCCATAAATGTCATAAGCACAAAGCTGGGCAATCCATATCAGTGCGCAGGGGTTGGGGGAAGGTGTGGAAAACAGAGGATAGAGAGGCAGAGCAATAACATTTAAAAAAAAAAATTTTATAATCATAGTTTCTAAATGTTGGTTAAAGGAATGCTTTGCCCTTTTTGTAATGTATTTTTTCCTAGTTTCTATACTGCCCGAATTCTTTCTATCCAAATTATTGCTTAAATGTTACTTTTCCTTGCCAGTAAATTTCCTTTTTTTCCCTCCAGCTTTTCTATAGGTCTTTTATATTCCAGGTTTTCTCATCCTTGCTTCTACCCTTTTCATTAGTCTATGCAGTCTATTCTTCTCAACATTTTATTTTTTCTCATTTGTTTTTCACCTTAAATCTGGCGTGTATACAATCAGATCTATAGATAACAGTAGTAGCTAATATAGGATGATACAAATAAGCATAAGAACAATAATATTCTAGTTTTAGGTTTTTTTAGTCAGCTTTTTGTTTTTCTCAAAGAGGATTCTACCTTATCTTCTTTTCATTGTTAAAAGCTAAATGTAAATCAATGTTTCCAACAAGAGCCCAAACCCCAAGCTAGAAACCCAGAGAATTCAGAGTCTGTAAAAACTTGCCAGTGCCTCCACTTTTTGATGAGAACAGATTTGGGTCTGGATGAAGTCACCGATGTGCCTCTCAAGAAACAAATGTCAGCGCGACCTATTAAAGTCAACCCTGAGCTAGGTAGCAACAATGAGCTGGGGATTAGCATTGACAGCTCCCTTAATGTGATTCTTTTGGACAGGGATTAATTTAATGTGTTGCTGTCAAATGAAACAAAAAATGAGATGGATTTACTAATGACTCTATTCTATACCACACACTTTTCCACCCCTGATCTATGTCAGAATGAATCTGACAGCAAAAGAAAATAATTTTTAAGATGAAAAGGAAGAAGACATTGCCTGCTTGACAAACTTTCAAGAAGGGAGTTTTTCCTGGGCTCCCAAGAGGGAAGATGAACATAGGATGGGGGCCAAGTGAAGGGAGGAAATGGGAGCAGGTGGCCACCACCCCCAAGGAACAAGGGTGGGACGGGGAGTCGCCCGTGCTTTGGCACAAACTTGCAAGATGCCCTTAACTTCTCCAGGCCTCTTTTACCTCCGATGTGAAAGTAAAAGGTTGTATGTGGTAGAAGGCTTCTAAATCTCTTCTTACTTCTAAACTGCTAAATTCTGAAAGAGAGGGGCCCCAAACCAGCTGGGAGCATTAGCCTTGTTGCAAAGACAACCCCACACTGAGGCTGTGACAGAGAGGGGGCGAGTCAAAGAGGGAAGGTTGATCTTTTAGCAAAAGGGCTTGCCAAGTCAAATGCTAAAGCCTCCTTAAAATAATTTGGATTCTTCTTTGTTCTCCCTAACAAAGAAACTTTAATTCGCAGTTCTCTGAGAAGAAAGACAATGCAGACAAGCCATTTTGCAGGTGAAAGGTGTCTCGTCAATTAATAATCATTGAATAATCACTAAGAATTGGCAGGAGCTATTCGTCAAATGGGTGCTCATAACATCCAAACTGCACCGATTTACAATACAAACTAGGCATTATTCCCTGTGACTGTTTTGTTTTTACCTCCTGTGAGGGTGCACACATCTCTACCCTTAACGTACTTGTGTATGTTCATGTAAGTTACAGTTAGGTTAGTAAACATCCCCGGCTTCCCTGTGTCTGAGTCTGGTCTCACTGGCAGGTACGCTCCACCACAAAGCTTGAGCCCAGGCGCCTGGAAACACTGTCCTCTGAGCCCTGCCTGAGGCGTATGGTTAACTTTTGCACGCATCCCATGCAGCGCCCGCCCGCAGCCCTCAGGGCGCGTTGGTGGAGTTGTGTGGGTCTGGAGGTGCTGGCCGGGAGAGGCGAACAGAGAGGCCCCCGCGTTGGCGTGGCTGGGAGATCCCAGCGCGGAGCCAGGAAGAGGCTGGATGCGACCGGGAGCGGAGGGATGGGGTGACTCTCCCCTTGCGCGAGCCCAGCGCCGCTCGCCCTCCCTCCTCTGCCCAGACTCGCGCTGTGGAGAGGATGTCTAGAGAGGCCCCCGAGCCGCGCCCTTGCTTGGGGAGGTAATGACCGATCCCCGCCCGTCCGCCTCTGCTGCACGCTCATGGAGCTGCGACTCCAGCCCGGCGCGTCCTGCGCTCTGCCCGCCCTGCGGGCCCTTTCCCTGGGCGGCTCGCACGATCCAGCCAGACCCTGGATCTGGGTTGAGGAGGGGTGAGAATCCTGGCTCTGCTACTTAGCTCGGTGACCTTGAGCAGTTATCTAACCTCTTAAGGTCGATGTTTCCAACCCGTGAAACGGGACCGAAGACGCCTTCTCCGCGGGCTCCCTGTGGGATGAAATGAGAGGCCGGATGCCCAGCCTCGGGCTCCTAGTGTCCTGCCCCGTCTTCGTTCAATTCCGCTTCTTGCTCTTCTTTTCTATGTTCTGCCTTTTCTCTTCCCCGGCGTTTACTGTCATTTTTGATCCTGTTTTTTCCCCTTGGTTTTGTCTCCCCAATCTCTCGTAGAATACCTTTTCTCCTTTCTTTTCTTCCCATGTTCATTATTGTAGCCAACAAATTCATCAAAGATTTGTTTCCACTTCCTAGACTCTGGGATTCCCATGGCATATCCGCATAATCTCCATCAGCCCGCTCCCCGGGCCACCCCAAAATAATCGGGCAGTCTAGGAAGAGCTCTGCTTACTCTGTGAATGCAGTCTCAAGACACACTTGCTCTCACCCCACTTAATTTTTATGCAGGACCCCTGAGACCACCGCTGCCCTGAGGGCAAGGGCCGCTGTGTCACCTCTGTCATCATGTCCCCTCTGCCAGGCCCAGAAATCTATGCAAGGTCTCAACAAATGTCACAAGCTACCAGGGGGCAGAACCAGGAAGTTGAGGCTGGAACCCAATCATGCAATGACTTGCCTTGATTTCTTACTACAGAGAAAAACAAACATATATGATGTTCCATATTTATATAAGAACATAGTTTTTAATCTTCAAATAAGCTGAAAGATACAGTGTAAAAAGAAATAACACAATATCTACTCATGTGTTTTGTCTTTTTTTAAGCCATGTTCTGTAATTTTTACTTATAGAACTGAGGGAAGTTCTTTATTGATATTGCTTAGAAGAGGGAGAAAATCGAATTGCCTAAAAATGAGGAGTTGCATTTATGCTCATTAATTGAAACATTTTAAAGATGTCTGCTAATACTTTTTATAATAGCAAAAACTGCTACTACACTATCATAGTATATATAGTATAAAGAGTGTACATAAAATACCATAAACTATAACCAAAATTTGTACATGAACTTTTTAAAAAGAAGCAAAAAGTTAGGAGGGGAAACTCTTATTAGAAGGCTAGAGAATTTTTAGTTGCTTGCCATTTACCTCAAACTTAAAAGTATCAAATTTCCTTTGAAATTATTTCTCATTTTTATTAGAATCTAATTGTAGATCACCTGTAAAATGTTGGGGGAAGGAAGACAAGTACAGAAATATCAATTCTGTGCTTAGATTTTTGCAAGAGTAAAAGAACCACAGTACCACCTTGTGGGGAAAAGAGATTTTTTTCATCTTCTATATTATGGCTGTTTTCTTTTCCTCTACTATATAGTCATACGTACATGCACAAATTTTAAATAAAAGTAAATAAAACCATTTAAAGCACAGAACAAAAACTTGGGTCTATGTGAATAAACTATGACAATATGCTTCTCTATTATTTTAAACACACTAGCATGTTTAGATCAAAATAACTTTTATTAACAAACTAGCATAATGATATATGCCATTAAGAAATGTTGCTTCTAATACTAAGCCCAGAAATCAAATGTTAGGCATGAAACACTAAATATAAAATTATGTACGCATCCCAAAAGAAGAATAATTCTTTCAAAAGTTGGTTTAAATTTCACTATTAAATACTAATTATGCTTTTTAATTTCTTTGTTCAGTTGCTTGGACCTGAAAGAGGGATATTCTTAGACAAATACAAAATAATATCTTCCTTTTTAAAGTTGTTTCTTTCATTATGTTTAACATTGGCAAAGAAGTCAGACATGTATGGAAGCTATATTTGTTAGTTTAACAACTGTTCTCGTCACTTTGTGGATATAAAAAGGGCATAGATCATAAAGCTTGGATTTTTAAGAAGATTATAAGACTCCAAAGCCAAGAAATGCAAAATAAAAACTGTCTCTTATTGTACATCTGGAACTATCTTACATGACATGAATATCTCCTGCTCTAAACGTGTTTTCTGCAAGGCAAGAGAGAATTCTGGGGTTACCTGTAGGCATTCTTTATTCTCTGTGCTTTAGAATCACAGAGCTGGTATATCCCTCTGACCTTCAGGAAGGACTAAATCAAAAGCATCCCGGGAAGAGAACAGTGTATTTCAAACTGTGTTCAGCAAGCCCTAGGGTCTGTCAAAAGATTATAAGGGGAGGGGAACACTGACAGAGGCCCCTCACTCTCAGGTTCCACCAACTGACTCTGATTTTATCATTTTCACATACAAGAATTCTGCCTAGGATTGAGTTCAAACAATAGACTCCATGGCTTTAAAAATGCCAAAAAATCACTAATCTAACCTAGCCTATTTTGTGAAAGATTAGTAAAGAATTGCTACAAGAAATGTCCTAATGCTTCCTGCACATTTATTAACAAATGTATTTTAGGAACAGCCCACCAGGTTTCCACATAACACATTCTTTTTCTTTAAAAAACAGTTCACTACAAAATGTATACAGTTTGGCTGTTTAAAAAACTCAATTAATACCTAAGTATACTAAATAAAAAATCTCTGTATCACAACTTCAACCCACTCACTTCCCCAGGAATAACATAGTTAACAATTTGGTTTGTAACCTCCCAGATACTTTATCTCTGTGAGGACAGAAACAAACGTGTGTGGTTACACACACAAACACACACAGTATTTGTTTCAAAACAACTGCTTATCACCTGTGTTTCTCCTTAAATTAAAAAGTATCCTTTAGTGTCAATACCTACAGAACCACCTCATTTATAAATTTCTCCACATTATCATTCAAGTTATGGATGTATATACTTAATCTCATCTCAATTGTTGAATATTTGGATATTTGTTTGTATATCATGTATTTGCACTTGCTCTTCCCTCTATCTAAAATACATTTCCTACACTACACCTGGCCAACATCTACACATGCAAGTTTCAGTTTTTTGTTACCTCTGCATAACCACACTACCAACCTATAAGCAACAACTTCAAAATTTTAAAAGTTTCTCAATACACCATACTTCTCTACCTGAACATTTTAAACAACAATACAGGATTTTTTAAAGCATATTAATTTCTCCACATGAGAATAATAAATCTACATCCTTTTTAGATTTTCCTACTACCCCAAGAATGGAATTTATGCCCCTTGGAGAGCAATTTGGCTGCACCTATCAATATTTTAAATGTGCATATCTTTCAACCTAATAGCCCTGTAGCTTTTCTATAGGAATATTCACACAAATTTGTTAATTCTTTCAACACATTTATTGAACCCATGTAAATGCTAGTCATTTTTCTAGGTTCTCATGAAAGAGTAGTTAAAAGAAGGAGAAAAAAAAGCCTAGGGATATTATAGTGTATTGGGATAAATCCACACTGGATAAATAATCAGATAGTATGTTTTCATTATTAATTTTGATAAATAGGAAAATAACATTATGATTAACTATTTTAACATTGGGTTTTCTTCTTAAAGAGCTAAAAAATGCTATGCTTACCTTTTAAACTCAATCTTTGGTGGTGTATTTCTAAAGTGTCCCACATATGTTCTTTCTTTTTTAAAAAATATACCTCAACATACAAATCCCTTCAAATCTAACAAACCTTTGGCTGAGATTGACAAGTCAGTCCTTTCAACTCATTCAATGATTTTAGTCTTTGTCCTAAATGTATTAAGATATTTAGGCCCCAGTTTCTTAACCAGCCCATTCATTTTTCTATTGTGAATTCATTTTTCAAATAAGGATAAAATATAGTAGGATATCAAAGAATTAAACAAACACTGCTACTTGGGTACAGCCAAGAAGATAGGTGAAGCTAAATTTTTGGCTGCACTGTTTCTAAATCATTGATGAGAAGATGGTGTAGAAGAGTCCAAATTCAAGGTACAGAAGGTAGTCTGCATGTGTTAATGTTTAATGTATTAAAATCTTCACTTTAATATATGAAAAGGAATGTATGAAAGCTAAAGGCCAACATAAAAAGTTCTTTCCACTGTATTGGAGTAACAGCTAGAATAAAGGTGTGGTCCTTATCAGTGGTTTAGTTTTCAAAAATGTCATCTGTAATTATAGCAACAGACACCAAGGATGAAGCTAAGCTATGAACCCACAGAAAATTCAGACGTGTCTGAGTATACATATCTAGAAAACAAGTGGGATTTGGCCACTGAAGGTCTATTCTTAAAAAGGCCAAGCATGCTCCTGGGAAATACATCTTTAGGTTAGCAGAGACTTTAGGAGTACCAGTTTAACCCAAGTAAGGGTAAAAACCTAGTGTTCACAGAGCTATGATTTTGGTCAATTCAGCAAGATTATATACAACATGCATGGAGACTTCTTCAAAGCACTGGTAAGAAGAGGCCAGAATGACCTTGGAGTGACCTAGGTAGTGGGGGGAAAATAGAGAGGAGGTAATACCACAGAAATACTGTTTGTTTTGTTTCTGTTAAAGTGAACTTGTGACCCTGATCCTACTTTTATTCTGTATCTGGTGCACCCTGTGGAAATGTGAGTTAGATAACACAACACTAGGCCCTAACCAGGGAAATCCATTATGAAGAAGACACTGTACCAAGTTCTTTCTTTCAAGTTTTGGTTGATTTTTCATTTTAGAAGTAGAGTTTTTATTTGAATCATGAGAAGAACAGATACTATACAAAGATTATTTAAGGGTTCATTAACGACCCTAACCAGTATAAGCTGATATCTTCAAAATATGATAGGGAAAAACAACAAAACAAAAAAACAAAACAGAACAGCCAGCCCTGGCCTCCAAGGGTCAGGGCAGGAATTGACTGGTAGAGGGCATAAGGGAATTTACAGGGATGATGACAATGTTTTACAACTTGATAGGGTTTGAATTATATAAGGGTATTCACTTGTCAAAAGCCAGCAAATGGATACTAAAGATTTGTGCATTTTTTATATATACAATTTATCTCAAAAGAAAAAATTGTAAAAAATATTGAACTCTTGCTAATGATATGAATGCTGAAGCACTTAAAGGAAAATATATCAATGTCTACGATTACTTTCACCAATGAATATATCAAAAATTAAGATGTATTAGTAGGTGGATAAAGGGCTAAATAGATGCTTGTAATAAAACAAGCAAAATAAAAATGTTACTGTTAGAATCTAGGTGGAAAATATTCGAATTTCACAGTAAAATATTTTCAAGTTTGCTGAACATTTGAAAACTTTCATAATAAAACATAAGGGAGAAAAATTAACATCTTGGCTCTAAGAAAGTCTGAAGTCTAAAAGGGACCAGAGTAGGCTGACTGGATCTGTTTATACCTCATCCAAAACCAACAAAGAACCAGTATGGGGGGCGCCTGGGTGGCGCAGTCGGTTAAGCGTCCAACTTCAGCCAGGTCACGATCTCGCGGTCCGTGAGTTCAAGCCCCGCGTCAGGCTCTGGGCTGATGGCTCAGAGCCTGGAGCCTGTTTCCGATTCTGTGTCTTCCTCTCTCTCTGCCCCTCCCCTGTTCATGCTCTGTCTCTCTCTGTCCCAAAAATAAATAAACGTTGGAAAAAAAAAAAAAAAAACCAGTATGGAGTGGGAATAGGCAAGAGCAGTATGTCAGCTCATCTCATTTCCACTGCCTCCAATTTCCCCCAGCACCCCCCAGCACCTCAGGTTATATTGATTCTCCCACCTGGAGGGTCTACTTTGCCTGGTTATCCAGACATTCTGTGTGTGTCAGGCAGTCAGTATGCAAAAAGTTACAGCTGTCCACTATACCACTCCCAACTCACACAAACATCACACTCCAAACAAACAAGCTTACAAGCTGACACACTTGCCCATATTCCCAGTCTCCTCACTGGCTTCCACATTGTTGCCTGAGTCTCTTTAGCCCACAGTCAGTTTGGGATTCAGTGCTCCCATAATCACCATTGGGTTTCTGGGATTACCCTGCCCCTTTCAATTCCGGCTCTGAAAAGCTCTAGTTGAAAGGGCAGTTTCTGTTTTGGTTCAAGTTATCTCATCAGGTTTCTGTGGTCACTCTCCCAGTTGGTGCCTGTGGCCCAGCCTATAACATAAATAGATGGTGACTACTGTACCAGAATTACCTCTAGGATAGGCAGCTTAAAGAAGAGGGCTACAAAGGGTCCTTGACTTGGAAAGCATGAGGCTGAGAAAAGGGTTAAGACAGTAGAAGCTACATCTAAAGAGGCTGAGGTCAAGCCACACAGTTATACAATATATTTAAGTCCCTACAATGTGCTAGGCACTATTGCAATCCAGTGGTGAACAAAACAAATACAGTCTCTGACCTCACAAAGCTTACATTGGTGGGAGAGGTAGTAAATAAACACTAAAAAAGAAATATATAGAAATACATATACATATATATTAAATTCATTATGACAAAAGAGATCCAATATTAAGGAGGTCCACTTTAGACTGGGTGGGGAGAGAATGTCTCTCTGAAGAAGTGTCATTTAAGCTGTGACCATGTGAAGTGTCAGGGATAGAGATGGACAAGATGGAGAGCAGAAGATGTGAATATCTGTGAGAGAGATGAATGTTCAAAGAAGGGAAGAGGGCTTGTTTGCCTGTAGCAGCATGAAAAAGGGAGTGTAAGTTCTTGGATAAGGTTTTAGACAAGTGAACATGGGCCAGACCTTTGCAGTACTACTCTGTGTTAAGGCCTCTGGACTTAAGTACAGTGGGAAACCACTGGGCTTTAGGCAGAGGCATGAAGTCTTCCTGAGTGCCATCTGCCCCAGAAATGGCTCCAGTTCTGGGTACCAAGTCTTCTGGAACAACACAAGAATGTCAGCTCCAAGAGTTCAGATTTTTATCTCTATTGCTCGCTGCTCTATTCCCATGCCTAAAATAGCAGGAACTTGGTATACATTTTTGAGTAACCAGTATTGTCTCTAAGGACAATAGGCCTTCTTTACGACTGCAGATTTAGCTCATACTCAGTTTCAATGGCTCTGCTCTCCTCTAAGCATCTAACTATGGTTTCAGCATCATAGAAAAGAAAGCTTCACCAAAAATAAAGTTTAACCCTCAAGCATATATCCCAAGAGCCAAAAGCTTTTTAAAATAGAAGTCTATCTATTTGGTGTTTTGGTCACAACAGTCTTGTTGGGGAGGGAGAACAATAGTTTCATATAGTGTATATAGTAAGTATTAGGAAACCTACAGTTGCAAGTAAGAAAAAAATGCAAATTGTGAAGGAGTGGTAGGAGAGTATTGGTAGAAAGCTGAAAGTTAATGGTTCATGTAAGTAAGAGTTCAGAGGTAGATCTCCAGCCAAGATGTTCAGGCATTGTCATTAGGATCCTGTCTCTTCCCATCCATACTCCAATTCCCCTTACAGGCTTTATTCTCAAATAAGGTCTTCCCAAATGGTCATAAGGTCAGCTGGTAGTAGATCTGGGTATACAGACTACCAGTCTAGCAACCCTAGTAAAAAGAGAATGCCTCTTTCCCATAGTTTTAGTCACTCTATTGGCTCTGATTGGCCTGATTTGGTTTACATATCTATTCCTGAACCAATCACTGTGACCAAAGGAAGGTACTACACTTTGTGGCCACAACTAGATGGTTTTCCCACCACTGAAGCAGGGGAGAGCAGTCAACCTCACCTGAAACCCACGTACAGAGAGGGGTCATTCTCTAAGGGAAAACCAAGATGCTAACGCCAAAAGAAAGGGAAGCGAACGTTGGGTAGACAAGTAAAAAGCCAAGTACATAGTGTTAAGAATCATTTCTATGCGAAAAAATATGGAAGGCAGAGAATGACTAATAAACAATTGGTTTTTTCAAAGGAACACACATATGATATGAGTAAAAACCTTTAAATAACAGACTCTATGTATATAAACTTCCTGCTATTTTCTCAAGGTTCAGCTGGGTGCAAATTTCAAGTGAACACTCCAATCAATGCATGCACTTGGAAAAAAAACCACAGCTTTCAATTGATGTTTATCCTGACATGCGACAGGAAAGCAATAACCATTTATAAAAATTTTATGCATTTCTAAGGAATTTTTAAATTAATATTTTAAAATTAAGCTGAATATTGTTACAATGTGAAAAGCTAAATGTGGCACTTATCTAAAACTGCTATATGCTATCTGCATAGTATTAAGAATTACTTGTGTTTTGGACCACTTATTTACTTAATCAAAAATGTACTCAGTTTTGAGAATCTTTATACTTAATCAAAAGCTTCAAAAATCTTAAGAGTAAATCTGGCTGAACCAAATATGAGAACATTGAAAAATGCTAATTGCTGTGAAACATTATTGGAATAATAAAGTAGACCTTGAAACAAATTCTACAATAATGAAGTCATTCTTTAAAGAGAATGACTGAAACTGAAGAGGAAAAAAAAAAAAAAAAAAAAGAACTGATTAAGGAGAACTACAACTACCAGATATGCAAAATCAGTAAGCTGCAATCAAGATGGAAAAGCACGACAGAGGCAATATAATACAACTTTTGAGTCTTGCAATGCTAGTAACAGGGAAAAGTATTAAACACATTGAGTAAAACCAATAATATACTATTAACGACTATAAAGATTTGCAAGAATAGTATGTCAATATAGCTGAAAACAACAAAATAAGCTCAACTTTAAGCTTCCATAAAAGGGTGACTAAGAAAGAGTCAAAACTAAGTAATCAATAGTCTTATTAATTGCTATATCACCAAAGCCTAGAATAGTACCTGGCATACAGTGGACATTCAATGTGTTTTGTTCAATTAAAAAACAGAATATGTAACCACTCTGCCCAGTTACTTTCATTAATTAAAAGAGAACAATTTGGCATATCATTTGGTGAATCCATTCACTCTTTGTCTTTTTTTTTAAATAGGCTTCATGCCCAGTGTAGAATCCCAACATGGAGCTTGAACTCACCACCCTGAGATCAAGACCTGAGCTGAGATCAAGAGTTTGATGCTTAATCAACTGAGCCACCCAGACACCCTTCATTTGGTGAACCCAATACAGAATTTACGTGAATGTGAAATTACAATTAACTATACCCAGTAAGATTCTGCCAGTCATATGTTGGGGTATATAAGTTTTCAGGTCTGAGAAAGTAACAAAAATCATACCTACTATTTGTATTTCGTAGATTTTTATGGCTACAACCAAGATTCTATATGTATTGTTTACAGAATACCAAGTTCTATGTTAGGTTTCCCCTAAAGGCATATTCTGAGACAAGGACTGAATACACATTGTTTACTTGAAATAGTGACCTTGACAGGGAAATGAAAATACAGAAAAGTAAAGGCAGCTATTACAGGGTGCATTATTTAAGCCAACTACCACAATGGACACCACAGGGAAGCTCTGTAATTATTCCAGTAAAGGGGTGAGGAGCCTGGTATTTATACCTCTATAACCATAAGTCACTGGGTTAAGGGCCATCGCCTAAGGAATACTACTTCTCACATACTTTCAGCCTGCACAAACATGTAGACAAACTGAGTTTTGGTAGCCCAAAGTTAGCCCCCAACAAAGATGTATTTGCTGGCCCTTAAAAATCAAGCGGGCATGCCTGGAAATACTAAGAGAATCTGAAAGGATATGTGTGGCACTCATAGTGTCTGCTACAAAAGGCAAGAAATGGCAATTGGTATGTGAACGGAAAAGCCTCTAGAGTAAAAAGAGATGATAATAAAATAAAACTGTAACTTCATAGCACCATGCTAAACAGCCTACTACTGTCCACACTCAGTAAATCACTGCTGCTTGATGGAAGAGTGGATAAATGAATTTAAGACCGAGCTATCCAGGAACAGATACACCAGAACAGCACACATAGCCAAAGCAGCCCACTTGCACTGAGCTCTGAAATTTATTTTTGAAAGTTCACTCTTGACAACCTAGCTACGAGGGGATGGTTCTCACATAGGACTTTTTTTCTAACAAATAGTTATATACTCCATTTAGCCATAGAATGCCAAAAATAAAGATGATAGATTAAACACTAACAATTTCTCCTAATATAAACACAATTATAAAGTCAACTAAAAATCTAAAATAAAAAAGCATCTCGAAAGAAGTGCAGTCATTTAACTTCTTATTCTCTGCATATCCTAAATCTCCCACATTCTTTCTCAAAATCTAATGGCATTTCAAGATTAAATTTTTAACCCAGATTTCACATCTTATTACATACAGTCCTACAGCTAAATTTTGCTTTCAAAAAACTTTTTAAGTTTACTTATTTATTTTTGAGAATAAGAGAGAGAGGCAGAGAGAGAGGGAGACAGAAAATCCCAAGCAGGCTCCACGCCATCAGCACCAAGCACAATTTGGGGCTCGATTTCCTAAACCTGAGATCATGACCTGAGCCAAAACCAAGAGTGGGACACTTAACGGACTGAGGCACCCAGGCGCCCCCAGAAATATTGTATATGTCAGTTCAATATTCTTCAATTAGAGGTGAATTATCAATTCTGATATATGTTTGGTTTTTTGTTTTGTTTTGTTTTTTGTAAATTAAGCTAGAGACACAGGAAGTAAGGTATTCTTTGTTTTCCAAAGGGGATCAATCTGAGGTTTATTAAAGTTGATAATGAGTCCTTTAGAAAAAGCAGAAATCGAGTACAGCCCCAAGATTCGAAGATGCCGCCCAAGGGAAAAAGCCATTCCGGGAAAGGGGGGAAAGGGAGAGCAGCCTTTGGGAGTGACAGTTCTGACAAGAAGGCTCAGGATCCCAAAGGTAGTGGCAGTGCAGTAAAGGTCAGACACATTCTGTGTGAAAAACATGGGAAAATCATGGAAGCCATGGAAAAGTTGAAGTCTGGAATCAGATTCAATGAAGTGGCCATACAGTATAGTGAAGATAAAGCCAGGCAAGAGGGTGACTTGGGTTGGATGACCAGAGGTACCATGGTGGGACCATTTCAGGAAGCAGCATTTGCCTTGCCCATAAGTGGGCTGGATAAGCCTGTGTTTACAGACCCTCCGGTTAAGACAAAATTTGGATATCATATTATTATGGTTGAAGGGAGAAAATAAAATTGTACGCAAGACTGAAAAAAAAAAAGAAAAAGAAATCAATTCTGAGCAAGAAAGTTAAGGTAAGCAATATTATATGAAATTGAAACCAAAGACAACTCCATTTTTATAAGTTTAATAAACACCATATGTCAATTCATATATGCTACTGTTTTTCTTTTAAGGAAGATACATTATATTTATAAACTTTTGAATTGTCTGGATATGCGGAGGTGTAAAACTTACTCTCGTTTAGATTGATCAAGAATTGCTTCTTTTGATATCAGAATGAAATTTCCCTTTAGGCTGTGAATCCAGTTTGGATGAGAATAATGACATACTCACCTTAAGACATTGCTATTTCTCAAGGACATTGCCATTTCCTATTTACCAGGAAAGTTAAAAAATTTAGAGATTTAAAACCCTAACATAAACTGAATGATAATATTCTTCATCCTCCCCAAATTACCAACTTCTACCTAATCACCATCAGTATAACAATATTACATTTGATGCACTCGTTACAGTACATTCCTAAACATAAACATTTACATTCCTAAACATCCTTGAAGATTCATTCTTTTTTTTTTTTTAATTTTTTTTTCAAGGTTTATTTATTTTTGGGACAGAGAGAGACAGAGCATGAACGGGGGAGGGGCAGAGAGAGAGGGAGACACAGAATCGGAAACAGGCTCCAGGTTCCGAGCCATCAGCCCAGAGCCTGACGCGGGGCTCGAACTCACGAACCGCGAGATCGTGACCTGGCTGAAGTCGGACGCTTAACCGACTGCGCCACCCAGGCGCCCCGAAGATTCATTCTTAATGATTGACCTTGTGCTCCTTAAAATATTTTACTCTGCCTAAATTCCAACTTTAATTTCTTCTCCCTGAAACCAAAGAATCTTACCACACCATCCATCCCCAAGTTTTAAGCATAATTGGCCCTAAATTCATAGTAAATGATAAGAAAGAAAATACTATTAGGAAAATCATGATGATACAATCCTAATGTATAATTATCTCATCAAATAAATAGAAAACGTTCCATACTTTTCTGGAGAAGGCCCTATTCAAAAAACATCCTGCAAACAAATAAGGCTATAATTAATCATTTTTCTTAAGGGACTCCAATATACCCAGAAGCAATTTGATCATCTGATAGCCTAATAGGCAAAAGCCCAGAACCTGATTGTCTAGCAGCTAGAACTAGTAGTGGAATCTAATTCAATAGCTCAACAGAAGATAGGACTACTAATCTGGCTCTAAGCTTTCAGGTAAATAGATTTTGGTGATTTTACAAAGAACCTCAACTGGTCCACTGCAATAAGATGTCTTCCTATGGTTACAAAGCTAGTTATTGTCTTTTCAAAAGTGTTCAGAGAATGTTGATAAAATGATTTTATAGGACAAAAGTGAGTTCATCAAACCTGCATTGATACGCCACCCCTTTAAAGCCTCCTTTTGTTAATCTAGTATAATGGTCTCCCGCTTTAACTAGGCTCCCTTTCTCCAGCCCTTCACTGAAAAGAACTAGTATATAGTATTGGCTTTTTAATTCATATGGTCACTAATGGTTTTGACAAGCATAATCATCCTATGAGTGAACCAATAAAAGTGAGTTACTGAATGTATAAAACCAAAGATTACAGCAAAGATCAATGTGCTGTAATCAAGGTGAATTGTTCCATAGACGCTACTAGAAACAGTCTCCAACTGTGTCCAAACCAAATGCATTACAAATCAGAACAGAATCACTAACATCAACTTTCTTCTCTTAAATAGAAAAATAGGCCCAAGATTAAAATGTTACAATTTTTAGTTCTTCAAAATGAATTATGAAAATTATTTGTTAAAATGCATGCTGCTGTCTTACGTGTGACCTTAAAAGTTCTCACTCTGACAAGTCTGTGAAATAGAAACTAAGGCTGCCTCAGCCACATTTTAGACCTACCCAATTAGATTCTCCAAGAGTGACACTCACTGACAGATCTTTAGGCTGTGGCTAACTTTTGTTGTCACATCATGTCATCTACTTTTGTTCCTCTATCTAGTATTACATTCACATTAACATTTCTGAACACCACATGTTCTCTAAGCACTGTGCTATACACACTTTTACATACAGTTTCATATACATTAAGATCTGGATTGACATTTTAATATTTAACAACTTTGATATGATTCATAAGACACAAACAAAATGTTTTAATATTAATAGGAATATACTATAACTTACAGTGTTACTTATTTAGTTCAATACTGACAGTGTAGGTAGGCAGGCTTCAAATAGTAAACAATTATGCTACTGTTTAACATTTCAAGCTAAAGCTATCAGCATGAGTTTAATAATCCAGGCTAAAATTGTCTTCTGCACTACAAGTAGGAGATTCCATTTAAAGAATAATTGTCATAATTCCATTTCCTGAATTCTTCTAATACTTCCAATATTTCTTCAAATTTCTGAGCTTTAAATATTGATTTCCCAAACTTATCAAATGTGATAAAACAAGTGAATATTGAAGATCAAACTAAAACACCATTTGGAGGTGATTTTTGTTTAGACTATTTCCCTTAACTTCAGAAAGCCTCTGGGCATAACTGAAAAATCCTGTTTTTTTTTTGTTTGTTTGTTTTGTTTTTTCCCTGTACCATGTGTTAAAGTTTAAGTGCATTACACAATTGAATTGATTGACAATTTTTAGAAGATTAATTAGCATCCCAACAGAAATTTAACAGAACTTTTCATTAATGCCTTAATCTTGATAGTACCAATTTCCCTCTCAACACTTTGAACTCCCAGAGATGGCTTCTAAATACAGAGCCTCTATTTACTTAATGGAGCTTTGCACCACTGAGAGTAGCCCTGTGGGGTGCTGGGGAACTCAGAGAAAGACGTGAAATGGGCTGCTTGCGAATAAGAATGCAAAGTAGGCCCTCTCAGCCTTGCAGGTTTTCAGCACTATGTGTCCCTTACCCTGATTGCAACTTCAGCAGAGTGGAGTGGTTTGTTTGTTAAAATAATGAATAGTAGATGGCATCCATTTTAGTGGAAAGTTTTAATTTGTGATTCCCTGAGGCTGTGTGAAATAAAACACTCTTATTTATTCCCGTAAATGAAGCCAAATTACTTCTGGAATTTCTTCTGAGAAAGACCATCTAAGAACACTGATTTGACATATTAGTCTGTGAAATAAAACATTTAATGAATGCACTTTTGTAGTGAACATTATTTCTATGAAGATTATTTTTATTTCTGAAGTATGTTCTTATCTGATTAAGTTTTTGCTTTTAAAAACGGATGAAGTATATCATGAGTTTTAAGCTTGCCTCAGAAGCTTAGAAAATAAAAATCCGACCATTCTGTCTGATTTTACATCTCTTTTATTTTTTTAAAGTAAGCCCTACTTAGGGCCCAACATGGGATTGAACTCAGGACCCTGAGATCAAGAGTCACATGCTCTACTGACTGAGCCAGCCAGGTATCCCTAATTTTACATCTATTTTAGTTAAAATACCAATTATTTCTGAAAGCAATTATTAGCACCACAATAACACCTTATTAATAAATTTCAATAAGCAATTTAAGTGCATTAAATAATAATGTGTGTTTGGAAGGAGGAACTAAAGTTTATCCTTGCAAATTCTAGAAAGAGAAATATGTTAAAAATCAGTAATTTTAAGGTTAGAGAAAGATTTAAATTGACCAGGAGAACAAAGCATTTCAAAACTCTCAAATACTTAAGAAATCTGTATGATAAACACTTGATATGCAATTTATCAAATCTTATCTCAATGATTATAAAAAATACTTGGTTAACCCATTCCTTATACCTGAAATAAATTAAACAGTATTTACTTAGTGATAAAGATACTCATTTACATTTTAGAAAATTACTAAGTGCCTGGTACAGCTCAGGTACTGTTGTAAATCCCGACAAACTGCTGAGCACAATCACTTATAATCCCTGTCCCAGTGGAACTAACAACCAAAGGCAGGAGTGGGGAGGGGTGGGAGGACAGAAAATAAACAAGACAGCAAATAATTAAATTAAATAATGTCAGATAGGTAAAGGGTTAGAAAAAAAATAAAATTGAGTAATGGATAGAAAGTGAAGGGGAAAGTTGCTGAAGGAAGGCTAACATCGTTACTTCTAGGGTGGTGACTGAGCTGACACATCCGTGGGAAAATGGGGAAATTGCAAATCCAAGTTGAGAACAGCTTACCTATAGACCACTAGTATATAGGAATAGAAATCTAACATAAAAAAACAGACCTTCCCCTACCATTTATGGAGTCCAGGGCAAGAATACAAATGAAGGCTCACATACGACAGGCCTTATATTTATAAGTTCTAACTCGAGATAACAAGCTGGTAAAGGAAATATATTCCAACCTCTTCCTTTGACAATATTACCTTCACCAGAATGTAGTGATATGAGTGAGCAGTCTGCCTTCAGCTCCTGACCTAGCCTGCTCCTCTCCTCGGGCTCAAGTCTATACTGTAAGGAACCTTACCCACCCACATGTGTATACCTTATGTTTAACTTCTTGGAAGTATTCAACACTGAAACAGCCTTTTACCTTGGTTTCCACATCAACATTTTTAGTTTTCCACAAATTTCTTTAACAATTCTTCTGCCTCCACTCATGCTTTAAATATTTTATTTCTTAAGGCTCTGTTTTAAGTCCTATCCTTTATTACTTTGCACATCTTCCCTACGTGACCTAATTCATTTCCAGGACTTATTGTCAGCAGGCCTGTATCTATTTCCCCAATGCCGTGTTTTTCCCTAAGACTGTTTGATAATTACACCTGGAAGTCTCTCAAGTCCCTCTACTCAACATGTCTAAACTGATTTCTTTATTTTTTTCTCCCCCAACCTTGTTCCAATCTTTCTCTGCTTCTGTAAATAGCACCCTTCCTATCCAAGTTGCACAAGTGAGAAATTTGTGAATTCTTCACATTGCCCTTTTCTTTACTTCCTTTCTCCACATCCAATCACTAATTCTACCAGTTCCATTTCCCCAGTATCTCTCAAATCTATCCATTTATCTATGACCCCTAAGGCCACTATCTATATTGTTCAAACCACTATTAATTCTTTCCTTGACTACTGCAACAGCCCCTAACCTTATGCTTCTTAAACTTTTTCATGTCATGGGACAGGGAGAGAATAACATGGTAAGATACTCTGAAATGAACTGTCAAGGATCTGGAGGTATCTATTTGGGCCTTAATAAAAAATACACAATTGCTTTTCTCATAGTATGTAATTTTGAAAAATAAACACAAAACAGAGACCATGTTAAACACTGAACTTATATAAATATCAAGTATAGGGGCGCCTGGGTGGCTCAGTCAGTGAAGCGTCCGACTTCTGCTCAGGTCATGATCTCACAGCTCATGAGTTCAAGCCCCGCATTGGGCTCTGTGCTGACAGCTCAGAGTCTGGAGCCTGCTTCAGATTCTGTGTCTCCCTCTCTCTCTGCCCCTAACTCACTCACATCCTGTCTGTGTCTCTCTCAAAAATAAATAAACAAAAAATAATAATAATAAAAATAAATATCAAGTATATTTTTCAAAAGTTTAATAGGAATTTTCAGTAAGCTTTCCTTCATAAACATAATTTTTTTAATATAAGATTTTCTGCTTAAAATGCCTACTATCACTTCCTGATCAAGGCCTTTAAGGATGTTCTCTTTAAACTCTTGATAGTCATGATCAAAGAGAAACTTCGCTCACAAAAAGAAATGAAAAAAGTGTTTAAATACTTTCAGAACCATTTTAAAATTTGCAACAGTTGAAATATTTAAGACTCTAACAGTTCTTCCCTTTTAAATGTAAATGTGATGTTCAAATTTCTCGTGATAATATGAATGAATTTTGAAACCAGTTGAACGTTTTCACATCAAATATTTCAAAAACAATGGAGATTTTATCTGCAGGACACACAGGCACCATCAAAGCAGCTGCCTTGCAGCTAGCTCAGCTGAGGGAGTAAAAAATAAAACATGAGTTATCTGCAAACAGAAATGTCAGTTATATGTAATGTCAGAGAATGCTCTGGAGCTGCACCTGCCTCTACTCCCCTCTCAAAGGCCTATCTTCACCATCCACATTGTGAACGCCTAGAACAGCAGCTCCATTGCCTGCAAAAGACTTAGGATGAAGATGTGGGGAGCAGAAAATATGGAATAAACTCAGATATTTGAGAAATGCATGAATTTGGGGAGCTGCTCTCCAGCAGTGTCACTGAACTGCTAAGGAGTTGGCTATCCTCTGTGTACTGCAGTTTTGAATACAGTACACCAGAAAACTATTTCTGAACTTCCTGGAAAGAATAACGTTTGATCAGGTTGGGCTAGTTTGGTTCTAGGATAGGCAGTAAATATAGCACTTTCTAGGTATACAGCTCAACCTGAATAGACAGATGAATAATGAACAATTGTTGGTTGCAAAGCAAACAACCATTCCCTGCTTTGCTCCTCGTGGGAGTCCAGATTTTTCTTCTGCTTGGGAGCTCCTACTTCTCAAAGCCTATGATCCCATGAGTCTTCAATATAAGTTATACAAGATATTTGCAACCTCAAACTTCCTATGTCCTATTGCTCATTCAAGGGTACAGCTGCCAAGGGCTTTTAGTAAAAGAAAGTTCCCTGCTCGTCTGAAATAGCTCCCAAAAAAGACACTCTCTGCCATTGTACTGGAGTATGTATGTCATATGAAAAATGAAACTGCTAGAGCCTATATTCTCAATGGGGGTGATATCTCCTCTGAGGGGATGAAAATTGGGGAGAGGAAAAAAAATCATACTTTCTATGTATAAAGCATAAAATACACATACAGTATATAAACAGATATGCACAATACCTGTGGTATTAAGACTTAGGGGGGGCATTGAGAAAAAAATCTTAAAAGGCTCCTTAAGGGAGCAATATAACGAAAAGGTTGAGAAACACTGTTCTAGAGCAATGGCAGATACCACCAAAGGCAGACGACAATAATGGAAACTAAATTATTGATGCTATCATTAAGTTTTTGAGTCAAAGTTTATGACACCTAAAACCTGTTCTAGCTCTTGACTTTCCATTTAACTAAGCAAATATATTCCCTTTACTGTTGAAGCTATTTTGTATTGTTTCCTGTAAGTCATAACAAATGTCATATTAACTGACAAAATATGGAACTCTTTATCTAATTACATGGCCAATGCAACAGAACATTAAAGTGGAACTATTTTAGTCTGTCTCTGTTAAGCCTTCATGAATATAGGTGCCAGATATCCTCATAACCAAAGGGAGCCAAGTAAGATGAGAACCCCATGCAAAAAGAGGTGCCTGGGTGGCTCAGTTGGTTGAGCATCTGACTCTTGATTTTGGCTCAGGTCATGATCTCACAGTTGTGCGACTAAGCTCCACATCGGGCTCTGTGCTGAATATGGAGCCTGTTTGGGATTCTCTCCTCTCTCTGCCCCTCCCCAGCCCTTGCTCTCCCTCTCTCTCTCTCTCTCTCTCAAAATAAACACACATTAAAAAAAGAAAAAAAAAACCATGCAAAAAGATAGTGGGAAATGGATTTCAAAACTCTTGGTCCTCATCCATGGATAGTGCAGAAGACAAAATTGAAGACAGGGGTGAAGGTTAAAGAATAGTTATTAGGACGTTTACATGAGGGTGGTTGGGGGAGAGTGCTCAGACTGGAGGGACTTCAAGGAGACCACCTTGTATGTATCTCTGGAAATCTGTGTAGACACAATAGACCTGGTAACTGAAGTTGACATGAATTTATGAGGCCCAACCTTCCATTCTCAACTCATGAAAATTAAGGAAGTTAAAGGGAATGCAAAGTAAAAATTGACATGAATTAAGATGGGTTCAGCACACCCCTTCCTCATTTCTCTGGGTTCAAACTGTATTACTTAGGAATCTTTGGTCGTGAGTAACAAAAATAGAACTTGACTCAAATGAAAAATGGGAATTTACCACCTCACATAATGAGAGGAGAGGAGAGGGGCGGGGAAGGGAGGAGAGGGGGGAAGAGGAGAGGGGAGGGGAGGGGAGGGGAGGAGAGAAGGATTGGACCTTGGGGATGACTAGATCCAGACATGAACAGCACTGGGACTTCATCAGAAGCTAGTGAAAAGGTGCCAGGCAGATCTCCCCACCACACCCCACCCCAAAACAAAAAGCAGTCTGCAAGCAAATGGGAGAACTGACTTTAGTATCAATATCGTAAGTCCAAATCAGTGGATAAAATATAGAAGCAGAAATAATTGAGATTTCAAAATCATTGTAGGAAATCCACCTAGAAATGTATCCAACAAAAAAATGATAGAAGTATGTGTGCATGGGTGGATGAATAGATGGACAAATACACACTTGCTCAAGTGTGGCAAAATGTTAACATTAGAATCTTGGTAAGTATATAGGTATTCACTGTAAAATTCTTTCTTTTCTGTATGTTTGATATTTTTCTAACAAAATGTTGAGGTGGGGCAGAGCAGGGCAGGGGGAATCAAGCAGGAGAATAGCACCATGGCTGTAATGATTAGTCCATCAGCAGGATTCTAGTTCTAAACTGAAGGTACAGAAAACAGACCTTACACTCCAGGCAAAGAGAGAACTGGCAAAAAGCTCTTCATCCAGAGCATATAACAAATGTTCCTTGAATTTCCACTTGGTAGCATCCACTGAATTAAGATCAAGGTGTTAAAGAGAAATCAGAAATGACCTGCAGAGTAAATAGCATGAGGTTAAGAGATGACCATCCTGGTTTGGGAAATCAAGTAGAGAAATGACAGGTGAAAATGGTTATCTCATTGACTTAATCTGCTTCTATTTAGTTATTAGTGCACTAAGCATCATTTTAAATGTACAAATAAAGCTCTGATTTCTCACTTGGACAAGGGAGTAGATGATGGTATCCTTTAGAGAGACAGAAAACGCACATGGAAAAAGATATCTGTGGTGGGTAACTTTTGCATTGACTTTAGGAATCTTGAAGTTTAGGTGTTTATGTTGCACCTAAATAAAGATGTCCAATAGGCTGGAAATTCAGGAAGTATTTGGGCATCGGGAGAGATCGGCAGTAGTCACTGACGTTTCATCAAGATACTGTATCATCCAGAGTGTA
The DNA here is from genome assembly GCF_014898765.1 of Herpailurus yagouaroundi. Taxonomy (NCBI): domain Eukaryota; kingdom Metazoa; phylum Chordata; class Mammalia; order Carnivora; family Felidae; genus Herpailurus; species Herpailurus yagouaroundi. The sequence goes on along the minus strand of NW_024412394.1, from coordinate 50,026,849 downwards.
TAGTGAGAAATGTTTCTTTCATTCTTTTATATCCATTCATCAAACTATCATTATTACTAGAATTACACACACACACAAAAAAAGAGATGTTTTTCAGTTTATAACTTAATTGCCAAATCCAAAGACCTTTGTGCAATCCCAAATGTGTTTACCTTACTTTTGTACAGCATTTATTGGGTTGGCTGGTCTTTAATTGGAAAGCTCTCCTCCAGTGATATTCTGATCACCATTCCCCTCACTTTCTGTTCCTTTTCTGTCTCTTACAAGAGTCTTAGAATTTGACATTTACAGGGTTTTCATCCTTGGTCGGTAAGCCTTCATTTCTAACTCCCAATTTTTCTAGTTAGGCTTCAGGTCAAACCGACTAAATAAAGCTTAATTAAAAGCTAGTTTAAAACTAAAAATTGTGTTGATAGTACAACACAGGCAACACTATCCACCTTGAAGCTACATTGCCTTAGGTTCTACTAGCTTTTGAAATGCATAATTTTTTTCCTATCTCTGAGCCTGTTTTCTCATGACCTTAAAATGGCAGCCAAAATATTTAATTTGCAAGGGTATTATTAATGATTACATTATAAATGTAAAGGATCTAAGTGCTCCGCACTCGATGCATACAATTAACACAATTCATAACTTCAGATGAATACAAATTATGCCAAGTTATAAATATCTACCTTACCTAATATTAACTTCTGTTCCTGAGCACTCAGTCTACATAGTGTTATTCAGGTTACATGCGCTGGCTCGCTCAGTATTATTTCCCTTAGAATCTCTCATCGCGTCAGGGACTGGCTCAAATCAACAGTAGCAACTCTTTCCTTCCATATACCGCATTGAGGGAAACACATTTTCCACGGCTTCTTAAAGAAATCATTCAGTTTAGCTTAGAGGTGAAAGTGAAAAGTAAGCTTCGTCACAAAAACTGAGTCCAACTCTACTCCACCCGTCTGCAGGTCTCTGAGAGAAAAGGGAGCAGGATCACAACAGTTTACGAAGCAGACTTGAAACATTAGTTTTTAACTTTCCCGCAAGTCTCTGACCGACCAACCGCACTGATACTCCGTCAAGCTCCGCGCCACTTCCGTTTGCGCATTTTAATTACGTCAGCATATCATCTCTCGCGGTATCACCCGATGTTGAGGTCCCTTAATAAAGATCTCGCGAAATTTGTTCTACAGCTCCAAGCTAGCCTCACTTTCCCCCACCCCCAACCTGTCCTTCCTTTCCCGGTCTCAATCACAAAATTCTTCCCTCCCCTTTCTTGAGCTCACAGCTCTCCTTGTTTCCGATTTCAGGCCGGAACCGGAAGTTCAGTGGGCGGGGCCCGGCGGCGGAAAACGCTGCGGAGCCGGAGCCGGGCTTCGGCTGTGGCCACTGCCCCTGTCCCCGCCACGGAGCGCCGTGGCTTCAGGTTGAAGGTCGGTCCGGAGGCGGGTGGGCGCGGGTCTCCCCCGGAGTGTCCGGGTGGCAGCCTCCCCGGGCCCCCCGGGCTCCGCGAAGGATCATGTCTACAGCCTCCGCCGCTTCCTCCTCTTCCTCATCTTCGGCCGGTGAGATGATCGAAGCCCCCTCCCAAGTCCTCAACTTTGAAGAGATTGACTACAAGGAGATCGAAGTGGAAGAGGTGAGTGAGGCCCGGCACGGAGGCGCCTGTCTCCGCCTTTGCCTGGTCCCGACTCTTAAGGTGCCTCCCTGGCCTCTCTGATTCTCGGGGCCCTGCGGAGTCTACCCGGGAGTCCCCACCGAGGCCAGGTATAGAGGGGACTCTGCGTTCAAATGCTCTGGGAAGCTTTCTTTTTCCCTCATTTCGGCACTCTTGAGTTTGGTCTGTTACCGGAATTCGGTCATCTCAAACACCAAGATGAACTGGTGAGATGTTGTGGAGCACCAGTTCTTATATATGTGAATAGTAAATTCACCAAACACCATGACCGTTCTGGAGTTTAAGTTCACTAAGACTTGGTGTTCTTAAAGGCCAAAGTTTGTATTATGTTCGACTTCTAGCTCAGTGTCTGGTATGTAGTGTGTGCTCAATAAATACGTGGCAAATATATCATCATGTCTAATGAAGTGTCCGCCTCAGTACTGAATGCTTCTCAGTTTCGCCGATTCGATAGAGCAGTAGTCGTAATATTAAATATTCTGCCTTCAGTTGGACTAATTTGGATAACTCTTACCATTAGTAATGTAGACTACAGTGAAAAGATGTCTCAAGCAGCATATTCCGAAGAGAAACTTACGATTTCTGTGACGACCACAGTATAACAGAAATCGCTGTTAGAAAACCCAAATCCGTATTTTATTCTGTAGTAAGTTATTTTAGGGAAAGGTAGTAATATGCTTTTAATATATTGCTTCTTTTCAAATATACATAATAGATTGATTCTAAAAATCATAAAATGTAGAAAAGTAAAAACTGTGTTTTAAACACACACTTTAGAGGGGCGCCTGGGTGGCGCAGTCGGTTAAGCGTCCGACTTCAGCCAGGTCACGATCTCGCGGTCCGTGAGTTCGAGCCCCGCGTCAGGCTCTGGGCTGATGGCTCAGAGCCGGGAGCCTGTTTCCGATTCTGTGTCTCCCTCTCTCTCTGCCCCTCCGCCATTCATGCTCTGTCTCTCTCTGTCCCAAAAATAAATAAAAACGTTGAAAAAAAAAATTTAAAAACAAATAAAAAATAAAAAAAAATAAACACACACTTTAGAAAGTGTTCAAAGTTTGGTTGAAAGTAATACTTATCATGGGCCACCTAGGTGGCTTAGTCATTTAAGCAATTGGCTAAGTGTCGACTTATGCTCAGGTCATGATCTCATGATTCCTGGGGTTCAAGCCCTGCCTGGGGCGCTGCGCTGAGAGTGCAGAGCCTCCTTCTGGATTCTCTGTCTCCCTCTCTCTCTCTCTGCCCCTCCCCCATTCTCTCCCTCTCTCAAAAATAAATTAAGAAACATTAAAAAGAAAATACTATCAATTACCACTTACTCATTTTTAAAATTTATTAAATATTTTGCATTACATATGCCACAAAGAACAATGTGTGACCCATGTTACAGGCTTTCAGTGAATTATCTTTACTTTAAAAATCCCAAATTATTTTTAAATCGTGGCAAGCTAAAGTAGTCAGATAATTACCATTCAACAAATATATTTTTTTCTGTGCATATTTTGGAAGAATAATGGATTCCTAAATCATGTCTTTCTATTGCATAAGGTAATCACTGAGAACAACGTCATTTTACAAGATAACATAAACAAGGCCTTTGGAGTTAGAGGGAGGTTCAGTATATCAGGTATACATACCACATATTAGCCATGTGATGTGAAGCGAGCTTCCTAACTAACCCCTTTAAGCTTTATAGTTTCCTTAACTATAAAACAGGGATAATAATTTCTATTTAATTTTACCTGTATAACATCCTATTAGACAATATGATCAAAATACCCAGCACAGTACCTGACACTTATGACTAGGAAACTGAATTCCAGAGAACAGTAACCTGCTTTAAGGTCACATGCTAAAAGAAGAAGGACCCATATTTTGAAAAGAGAGGGGAATTTATTTATGTGTGGGTGTGTGTTTTCTATTGAGGCTATGATAAATTCCTTTTTCAGAAATGGATAGTTGATCCAGCTTTCATGGCTAACTTTCTTTTTTAAGAATAAAAATTCAGTGAGTCAGTATAAAAGAATTGCCGTTTTTAAATAAGCATTTACGTCTACTCTGTGGCAAACTGCTCTGCTTGTAGACTACAAATTGTTATGTAATAATAACTTGTACTTCATGGTCTAACAAATGCTTCCACAGACTTACATCATTTATTCTTACAGCCTTCATTTTCTCACACTACTTTCTAAAGCATTTTACATTCTTCTTGGAAGAATGGAAGTTACTGAGGAGAGAGTCATCATTTTACTGCTCTTCCTGGAAAGCCACTTAACTTCTGATTAGGCTTTTATGTTTCTAAAGATTTTTCTTTCAGTTTAGATATTGTTTCAACCTTTTTTAAGTATATTTAAGACATTCCTGAGGAGTAAATTTTTGTTTTCAAATGAAAATTTCTAGTATTAGCTGGTTCTCTAGTTTAGTTTTTATTTTTGAGTACCCAGTTTATTTTCACTTTAAAGATTGAATTCAGACCTTTCTAACATTGAAAGTATTACATAATTCCCATTGTATTTGTGCACATTAAAACAGTGTTATATAATCCAGAGTGCACTATAGGCATTCAATAACTATTTCTTTTTTTTTTTTTTAATGTTTATTTCTGAGACAGAGAGAGACAGAGCATGAGTGGGGGAGGGGCAGAGAGAGAGGGAGACACAGAATATGAAGCAGGCTCCAGGCCCTGAGCTGTCAGCACAGAGCCCAACGCGGGATCTGTGAGATCATGACCTGAGCCAAAGTCAGACGCTCAACCGACTGAGCCACCCAGACGCCCCTTCAATAACTGTTTCTTACCTTAGATTTTACTTTTGGTTAAAATCATAAATAAGAGAAGAAAGATGGCTAGAAACAAAAAATATTTTTATATTGCTTTCAGTATTTTACATAGTACAAATATGTTGCCTATAAATAAAATCATGTTCTGTATTTCCCAAATAACAGTGTAACTGAAGCAGCATTATACTGATTCAGTTAGAAACTATGTATGAAAACTACTCCAACCACAGGCCAAATATGTAGTCATTTAGTAGATAGATATCTTTAAGGTATCAGCTGATTCTAATCCATACATTCCTAATTAGTGTGGCACTTCCTAAATTCAGTTCTGATAGCAAATTATGTGAGACCTTGGCCTCAGAAACCTAGGTAGGTACTTAAAAAAAAAAATCACCTAGTTTTTACCATTCTGGGGCTGAGTGTAGAGAACATTAGAATAAATTGTGAAGTATGTACATTGAGGACTAGGTTGCAAGAAATGGTAAAGGCAGTGTGGTGTGGTAAAAAGTGTACTGGGCTGGGTATTTAAAAAATTTGGATGCCATACTCATTGTGCCATAATATATTTAAGTAACTTGGATCAGGTAATCTCATTTTTCTGGGTCTGATTTCTCATGTGAAGTGAAGGCCTGAACATGATTATTTAAAGTCTCTTCCAGGTCTGAAATGAAAACACATTTATTCCCATATTAATGCTCTGTTTCCACAATAAGTGTCTTGTGGAAGGTAGTTGGTAACCAACTAATCCTGGTTAGACAGGACAAATATCCCCATTTTACAGATATTGACAGTGGTCATAGAGATTGATTTACTAGAAACCTCTTGTGTAAGTAAATGGTAGAGCTGAGAATTGAATTTGAGATTTCTTACTCATGAGTCACTTACTCTTTCTACTAAGTTTAAGTGTTGCTTTGTTTCTTTCTGAAGCACTCTGACCAAACCTTATTCTGAAAATGGAGAAACAAAATGTTGATTTCCTTTGCAGTAGTTGGTGCTACACATGTAATGAACATTCTCTTCTGTGCACAATATTGCTAAGGTACTGTGGAAGATGAACAGAAGAATTCTAGGATTCTCTCCTTGAAATTTTTTATTATTAGGAGGCTAGAATAAACACAGAACAGTTAATAATTAACATTTTCAGAACCACTAATTTAGAACTATGACTATAATGTAAACTGAGCACTGAAGCTATAATTTGAAAGTAGGGTTAATCACAGAACACTTTGTTGAATGGAAAATAATTTGAAAATAGATTTTGAATAAGCATCATAGATTGGGAAAGGCACAAAGGTGAATTGTCTTTGCAGTTGTTCCCTCCCCTGCCCAGCATGCTTTTCCCTCAAGAACTTCACATAGCTGGCACCTCTCACCATTCAAGTCTCACCTCAAATGTTTATTCCACAGGGAAACTTTCCCTGAGCAACCTAGATTTTGTCACTTCTATTATCCTTTGTGGCACTTACCAGTAAGCAAAATTGTGTATCCCGCAGCACAATGTAAGGTGCCTTATTCACACTTGTAACCCCAATGTCTAGCACCATGTTTTTCAATAAATATTTGTTGAATGAGTAAATGAAGTTATCACAGCATAATTGTGAGGATTTAGTGCTCATCTAGTTCTTTTACATTGCATGTGATAAAACCAGAGGTTGCAGTAAGTTTGTGATTTGGCTAAGGCAGCATTTACACTAGAAATGAAATCTGATTCTCTTTCCAAATGTTGATTCCATTACTATTATACCTAGCAAATATGTTCATTTGGGGTAAAAAATGCTGTAAAGGGGCAGGTGCTGTAAGTAAACCATGTATTGGTGGGCTTCTACTAAAATGTTACAAAGACCCTATTTTTGGCATGGATGCTTTTTAAAAGGGAGACCCACAGTGTGGACCTCAAGTGTAATCTAAGCAAGGCACATATAATCACTGCATTGTTTATATGTTCTTAAGCTTCGTTATAGAGACCCAAAGGTTTTGTTTTAAATGGAAATCTAGAAAGAATTTTGGCCATGATATTTTGTAGTTTTTAGAGGTAAATGGGCATCTGATATTGGAGAAAAACCTTATTTATAGTGGTCTTCTTAAACTGAGTCTGTAGATTTGTTATACTCAGTATTTAATTGTGGGATATCCAAATTATTAATAAACTCTTCATGTGAAACTTAATGATCATTGATTTCATTAGAAATCTGGAATTGTTACCACAGTAAAGAGATAGTCACACGATAACTCTTAAATTGTGCCTGTGTAGCTTAGAAGATGACATGGGCATGTATTTGAAAGAAAGGCCTACTAACTGTGTCAGGTGTCTGTGGCAGGTTTTAAAAGATTGCACAAAAATACAAAATAAGTTTGAATAATAAAAGCTTTACTTTCATGTTATCAAGTCTGTCTTGTCAGCAGATGGCAGTTCTCCTCTGCCACAGTGTATTAATAGATATTGAAGTTCTAAGTTCTGAAATAGTTGGAGGCTCTAAGTTCTAACAAATAAATATATGATCTATGCTTGTTCTGTCATGTTCCAAATTTCTAGCCAGAGCAGTGGCAACATAGCCAGGATCCATTCACATAGTCCAAAGAGCAGGGCCAAACCAAAGTGACAACTATAGTCACTGAACTAAAAATAACATGAATTGGGGACAATTAAGAAGAATTATTTCATAGTAAATTAAGAACACAAGGTCATCCTTTCCCGTTTAGTGTAGTTCAGGTGGGTTTGTGTTTGTTTTTTGTTTTTTTTTTAATTTTTTTTTCAACGTTTATTTATTTTTGGGACAGAGAGAGAGCATGAACAGGGGAGGGGCAGAGAGAGAGGAAGACACAGAATCGGAAACAGGCTCCAGGCTCTGAGCCATCAGCCCAGAGCCTGACGCGGGGCTCGAACTCACGGACCGCGAGATCGTGACCTGGCTGAAGTCGGACGCTTAACCGACTGCGCCACCCAGGCGCCCCTGTGTTTGTTTTTAATAACATGACTTGGATGAAAGAATAGTCTTCCATCCTGAAGAAATTAGCTTTTTTTAAAATTTAATTTATTTTTTTAAATTTACATTCAAGTTAGTTATCATATAGTGCAACAATGATTTCAGGACTAGATTCCTTAATGCCCCTTACCCATTTAGCCCACCTCCCCTCCCAAAACCCTTCCAGTAACCCTTTGTTTGTTCTCTATATTTAAGAGTCTCTTATGTTTTGTTCCTTTCCCTGTTTTTATATTATTTTTGCTTCCCTTCCCTTATGTTCATCTGTTTTGTATCTTAAAGTCCTCACTGACCCATGAAAAAATGTTCAACATCACTCATCATCAAGAAATCAGTTTTTAAAGGAGTTGCTTTCTTTAAACACACAAAATGAATTCTGATTTTGATACTTGTGCTTTTTAATACTAATTATATGGAAATATTTTACATACTATCTCATATTCTTCTGTTCTATTTTTATTTAAAAAATACATTTAAATCTGCTTTAAAATTTGAGATTAAAGTCGTGGACCCAAAATCACTACACCACAGGGGGAAAGATGCACATCATAAGAGAATTAATCTAAGAATAATTTAGAAAGCATTCATAAATTTAGAAGGAAATAATTCTAGGTTGACTTCCCTTTTAAAACCAAAGTCCTCGGGGCGCCTGGGTGGCGCAGTCGGTTAAGCATCCGACTTCAGCCAGGTCACGATCTCGCGGTCCGGGAGTTCGAGCCCCGCGTCAGGCTCTGGGCTGATGGCTCAGAGCCTGGAGCCTGCTTCCGATTCTGTGTCTCCCTCTCTCTCTGTCCCTCCCCCGTTTATGCTCTGTCTCTCTCTGTCCCAAAAATAAATAAACGTTGAAAAAAAAAAAATTTAAAAAAAAAAAAAAACCAAAGTCCTCTTTGCATTCCTCTGTTCTTCTATTTTTACAGATGAGGGACTGTGAAAAATATCTAATATTTATTTCTAGGTTCACCGTTTTGTATGGATGCAAGTGATGGGGAGATACTTATAATTTAGATGTGTGCCCTTTTTTACACTCTTGGTGGAAATTGGTCTTTGGGGAAAGCAGTAAATTCAAAATAATTGTTAATGACAATGTGTCAAAGAAACTTACGTTATTCAGATATGAATGCAATCCAAAAAGCATATTTGATTTGTGAACTTGAATTAGAAGTTAGATAGTAAGTAAAAAGTAACTTCCTTTCCTTGTTTTTAGTTTGAATATGAGGATTTTCATGCCTCAGATGCCAGTGTGTCTCAATTTGCCCTCTATGTCACTCATTTCTGTCAATCTGTGTTTCAGGAAAAACATTGGGTTGTTCACAAGAATCCCCCTTTTTCTTTCTTCATGCCCAAGATGGCATTTAGTGCTCTGGAAAACTTTGATAAGTAATATCCACAGCAGGGGCGCCTGGGTGGCTCAGTTAGTTGAGTGTTGGACTTCGGCTCAGGTAATGACTCTCATCTGACTTCAGCTAAGGTCATGATCTCACCATTCATGGGTTTGAACCCTGTACTGACAGCTCAGAGCCTGGAGCCTGCTTCAGATTCTGTGTCTCCCTCTCTCTTTCTCTGTACCTCCCCCACTCACACTGTCTCTCTCAGAAATAAACATTAAAAAAAAAAAAGAAAAAATAATATCCACAGCAGTTGAGGGCTCACTGATCTATGTGATGGTTTCCACCAAAGTCCCTTGTTTCACCGTTAGTTATGTTTTTAATATAACCTAAAATTGTTCTCAAACCGGAATCACCTGCAGAGTTTCTTAAAACACAGATTGCTGGGCCCTACCCTCAGACTCAGTACTTTTGGGTTGGAACCTGGGGATTTATATTTTTCACAAAGTTCCAGGTCATGCTGATGCTTTTGATCCATTTTGAGAGCCATTGGATTAATGCTTTTGCTGTTTTTGCATTTGCTTTCATTTTGGAAGTCTTCCCTTGGCTTCTTGAGATACTCTTCTGGTTTGCCTGCTATATTATTGACTGTTCTTTCCAGTTTTTGCTGGTTCTTTCTCCTCTGTTTTCTAGATATAGAAGTTCTTCAGAGCTCAGTTCCAGTGCCCCATAGTATTTTTGGTAATCTCTCATCCAGTTGATTGACCAGAGATAATCAACTAAATGCTGATGATTTGCCTGCCTGACTTCTCCTTGACTCATGTTTCTATTTTCTTTCTTGATATCTCCCCTTGGATATCTAATAGACATCTTAAACTTTGTATGACTAAAACACACCTCTGTGTTATTAAAAAAAAAATCTGCTTGCTCTGTTCTTTGTTTTCCTTCATTAAACTGTTGCCTAACCTAGACGTTATCCTTGATTCATCTCTTCCTCTCTGCCCCTCCTGCATACATGCATGCCATCAGCAAGCTCTTTTGACCCTACCTATAAAACATATCCTGGATCTGCCCGTTTTTCTGCACTGCCTTCAGCCTTGTCCTCACAGCTATTCTTTCTTACTTGGGCTGCTATTAGCCTTCTATCTGGTCTCTGTATATATTCTAGCTTCCCTAAAATCCATTTTTCACATAAGAGCTAGAATTATTTTTTTAATGTAAAATCGTATCACATCTTTCCTTCTTAAATTTCTCCTGTTGCTTCCTATTGCACTTAGACTGAAATCCAAACTCCTTTTTGTGATGCAGAAAGCCATTCAGGATGTAGATTCTGCCTGTCTCTCCAGTCTTATCTTGTATCTCTCTTCCCTTCTCCCACTATGCACCGCCCACACGAAACACTCCAAGTATTTCTCTAGGTCATCACTAAAATGTCTCCTTTCCCAGTGCGGCTTTACAGGACGACTGTTTAAAATTGGGTGGGGGTATGGGGCGCCTGGGTGGCGCAGTCGGTTAAGCGTCCGACTTCAGCCAGGTCACGATCTCGCGGTTCGTGAGTTCGAGCCCCGCGTCAGGCTCTGGGCTGATGGCTCAGAGCCTGGAGCCTGTTTCCGATTCTGTGTCTCCCTCTCTCTCTGCCCCTCCCCCGTTCATGCTCTGTCTCTCTCTGTCCCAAAAATAAATTAAAAACGTTGAAAAATTGGGTGGGGGTAGTGCATACATGTGTGTACACACACACAAGATTTTGTTCCTTTACTTTTTAGCACACTGGTTATTTACCAGATATTACGTTTTTACTTTGTCTCTCTCCACAAGAATATAAGCAGTAGAAACAAAAATTATGGTTTATTTTGTTCACTTCTATATCTTGAGTGTCTAAGGTAGCACCTAATCTATAGCTGAGGTTGAAATATTATTGAATAGGGAATGAGGGTTTTTTTCCCCTTAGGGCCTTCTGATTACTTGTTTCTTCTTCTTTGGTTGGTTCCTTGTATCATTCAAATATCAAGTTAGTAACCTCCTCAGATGGCCTTCCCATACTATCTGTCCCAAAGCTTCCACCAGTCTCTTTGTCCTATCATCCTCCTTTTTTGTTTTCTACATAGCATTTTTTTGCAATCTGATATTCTTCTTATTCATCTTTTTGCCTATTGATTATCTTTCCCCTCCATTAATTGAAAACACATTCCATGTAGATCATAGTCTTTGTCTTATTTATTGCTATATCTCTGATAAGCTAAATGGTAGCTGAATATAGTAGACGTTCAAAAACTACTGATTTAAGGAGTAAACAAATGAAGTTCATTGTTTTCTTGGTATGATCCTTACCTTCACACCTTTGAAAGGAGAACTTACCCATTTCTCCCTTGCTTACTGACTAGGCCTTCCCCTTTGGCCTTCATTGATTCTCCAAAACTCAGCTGATCTCTGTATTTAGCTCCCTGTATTTGAGCTATCTACTATCCCACAGCCTGAGATACAGGTTCCAACATTCTGCCCTAAAACAGCCTCCTCCCTATAGTACAAGAGACTCTAATTTCAGTTTCTTCACTTTTCTTTTGGCAAGAATTTTTGGCAAGAGTTTGTTTTGTTTTGTTTTGCGGTTTTTGTTGTTGTTGTTGTTGTTGTTGTTATCATTTCCATATTCTGTTGGGAGAGAGAATCCCAAGCAAGCTTGGTGATGTCACCTTGGAGCCTGACACAGGGCTTGATCCCACAAACTGCAAGATCATGACCTGAGCCAAAATGAAGAGTGGGATGCTTAACCAATTAAGCCATCTAGGCCCTCTCCCCTTGCATTTTTAATCATCTGTAGCTTTTCAGGGTGGCTGAGCTGTATGAGGCTGCCCTCTCTTAAAAATCTCTTTGAGAAGTGGGAAGGATAAGTCCTTTCTGCCCTCAAATTCCTAAGCCTGTCCTGAATTTCTAAGCCTATCCCTGAAGGGGTTGGGTGTTTCTTTAACCACCATTATAGACTTACCTTTGGCTCACTTAAGCTAGTATTTAAAAAATTATTTAAGTACTGTTGTGTTGTCTTGAATTTTTTCTCTACCTCACTTTTATTCCATGAAGGCAAAAGTCAATTTTTTTTTAATTTTTTTTTAACGTTTTATTTATTTTTGAGACAGGGAGAGACAGAGCATGAACAGGGGAGGGTCAGAGAGTGGGAGACACAGAATCTGAAACAGGCTCCAGGCTCTGAGCTGTCAGCACAGAGCCCGACGCGGGGCTCGAACTCACAAACTGTGAGAACATGACCTGAGCCGAAGTCGGACGCTTAACCGACTGAGCCACCCAGACGCCCCTGTTGAGGGTACTTTTTAACCCTACCACAGGATGGGGGCTAGTTGCTAGGAGAACCTGCTTTTTGGTTAGAGGGTTGGAACTTTCAGTCCCATCCCCCTGACCTCCAAAGAGGGGAGTGTAGAAAGGAGAGGAGCTGGAGGTCAGATCATTTGCCATTGACCAAAGATGTAATCAATCATACCTGTCTAATGAAGCCTCCATAAAAACCCAAAAGGCCAGGGTTGGAGAACTTCCAGGTTGGTGAACACATAGAGGTTCAAGGAGAGTGACTTGCCTAGAGAGGTTATGGAAGCTTTGCACGCTTTCTGCATATCTTGCACTCTGGTTCTCTTCTGTCTGGCAGTTCCTGGGTTATGTTCTTTTATAATAAACTGGTAATACAGTAAGGAAAATGTTTCAGTTTTGTGAGCCACTCCAGCAAATTGATTGAACCCAAGGAGGGAGTCATTGGAACCTCCAATCTGTAGCCATTGGTCAGAAGCACAAGTGACATCCTGGACTTGTGACTGGCATCTGAAGTTGTGGAAGGAGGGACAGTCTTATAGACCTGAGCCCTTAACCTGCAGGATCTGCTACTGTGTCCAGGTAGATAGTGTCAGAGTTGAATTGAATTGTAGGACACCCAGCTGGTTGGTATCTGAGAATTTCTTTGGTGGTTGGGAAAAAACCCCTTTCGTTCATTGGAACGAAACCCTTTTTTTTTTAATGTACTTATTTATTTTTTAATTTATATTCAAGTCAGCATATAGTACAATAATGATTTCAGGAGTAGAATCCAGTGATTCATCCCCTACATATAACACCCAGTGCCTCTAACCTCACTCCTTTGAATTCAGTTATTATTTTTTTTAATCATGCATTTCACTTTATGTGTACAACCTTAGGCATCTTGTACTTTCTTTACTATCATTTTATATCTGTTGTTTCACCATACATGTGAAATATCTTAGACCCCTAACATGAATGGAGGCTTCTTAAAGCCATTGGCTCTCTTCTTACATAAATGTGCCTATTTTATATTTCAAAGTGTTTCAAAAAATTGCTGCTTTCTTGAGCAAATAGAAGAAGGTTTATCATGTCCTTATTTCTCCACATTTTGTTCCCAAGATTTTAAGTTGAAAACTCAGAGTCAGCCATCATCTCAGCACTAGATGGCACTTGTGCATCACAACTAGTCATGTAACACCTAACGGTTTTTGTGACAAGCGAATGATCTACAAATATAATGTTTGGAATCCCTATGTGGACTTTACTTAAAATAGGAAAATGAAACAGGAGGACACCTACTAAGTACAGTTGCTTTGTAAATACATGGTTGAAGAATATTTTGAATTCATAATCATTATTTCATTATATCAATAGGTAATCTGTTCTCCATCCATACCTTCTTAGTCTAATGTTGCCGTAAAGTTGAAATTTGTTTTAAAGACCTGTTTGCTATTCATCATGGTTAATTGTACAGCTCCTTACATTGATTCATACCTAACTCTAAGCACTTATTATTCTTTTGTAGGATATAAGAAACTACATGGTTTTGGTTTGAGTATGAATCCTGTAGATACCACTGAGGAGATTGTAAGCATCTCCCCTTTACTGCTGAGAAAACAGAAGCTCGGAGATGTTACTCTGCCCAGCACTAATAGCTAATAGGTAGAACCTTTATTCAAACTCGAGTCTGTTGGATTTCAGAGCCCGGGTGTGCTCTTTCCATTACTCTGATGGTGCCAGGTTTAGTCAATACCCATTCATGTTAAAGTAACTGGATGACTAGTGCAAATGACTGATGTTGGTTTCTTTCTCATATGAGAGATACAACTCAACACCCAAAAAACAAAGAACCCAATTAAAAAATGGGCTGAATACGTAAACAGACATTTTTTCAAAGAAGACATCCAGATAGCCAACAGACACATGAAAAGATGCTTAGCATCACCCATCATCAGGGAAATGCAAGTCAAAACTATAATGAGATATCACCTCACACCTGTCAAAGTAGCTAAACTCAAAAACAAAAAACAAATATTGGTGAGGATGTCGAGAAAAAAGGAACCCTAATGCTCTATTGGTGGGAATGCAAACTGGTATAGCCACTGTGAAAAATAGTATGGAAGCTCCTTAAAAGGTTAAAAATAGAGGCACCTGGGTGGCGCAGTCGGTTAAGCGTCCGACTTCAGCCAAGTCACGATCTCGCGGTCCGTGAGTTCAAGCCCCACATCAGGCTCTGGGCTGATGGCTCGGAGCCTGGAGCCTGTTTCCGATTCTGTGTCTCCCTCTCTCTCTGCCCCTCCCCCGTTCATGCTCTGTCTCTCTCTGTCCCAAAAATAAATTTAAAAATGTTAAAAAAATAAATAAAAAAAAAAAAGGTTAAAAATAGAACTGCCCTGTGATCCAGTAATTGCAGTATACTGGGTATTTACCCTAAAAAGGGATACATGAACCCTTATGTTTATTGCAGCATTATTTACCATAGTCAAGATATGGAAGTAGCCCAAGTGTCCATTGATAAATGAATGGATAAGGAAGATGTGATACACACACACACACACACACACACACACACACACACACACACACACGCGTGATGGAATATTATTCAGCCATAAAGAAAAAACAGTGAAACCTTGCCATTTGCAACCTGGATAGAGCTAGAGAGTATTATGCTAAGTGAAATAAGTCAGAGACAGATACCATATGATTTCACTCATGTGTGGAATTTAAGAAACAAAATGTAGGCAGCACCTGGGTGGCTCAGTTGGTTGAGCATCTGACATCAGCTCAGGTCATGATCTCACACTTTGTGAGTTTGAGACCCTCATTGGGTTTGCTGCTGTCAGCACAGATCCTGCTTCAGATCTTCTGTTCCCCTTTCTCTTTCTCTCTCTGTCCCTTCCCCACTTGTGCTTTCTTCTCAAAAATATATAGAACATTTAAAAAATTAAAAAAAAAAAAAAAAAAGAAAGAAAGGAGCAAAGGGAAAAAACAAGAGAAATGCCAAGAGAGCAAACTGATGATTACCAGAGGAGAGGTGGATTTATGAAGGGGATTAAAGAGTACACTTATCATGATGAGCACTGAATAATGTGTAGAATTCTTGAATCACTGTAGTGTACACTTGAAGTTAATATAACACCATATGTTAACTATACTGGAATTAAAATTGAAAACAAAAAATACTTAGAGATGACAAAATAAAATAAAATGGAAACATTCAATAAATGTTAACCATTTTGGTGTTTTTATACATTGTGTAACATGAGAAATAGCCATACTGTTTTGTGTAATGTATGAAATAGAATTTGAGCTATTGCTAAACTGGCCATACATCCCCATTTACAGCTACTGTCCTCGTGGTTATTATTGGCACTTACTTCTTACTCTAAAAAGAGTTCTGATGTAAATAATAAATTATCTGATCCGCCTAGCTAGAGCCAACTTTGTTACAGAAGAGCTTTGTGCCCATGGATTTGTTCTTGTAAGTTTGTCTAAAGTGAAAGCTCCTCGGGGTGTCTGGGTGGCTCAGTCGGTTAAGCATCCGGCTTTGGCTCCGGTCACAATCTCACGGTTCATTGGTTTGAGCTTCACGTAGGGCTCTGTGCTGACAGCTCAGAGCCTGGAGCCTCCTTCAAAGTCTGTGTCTCCCTCTCTCTGTGCCCTCTGTTCTGGCATAGAATAGAGTTATATGTGTACATATTAGGATCCTTCACATTCTGGTGTTAACTTCTCTGGGATCAATACGTACTTGCTCTTTACTAACTAATACAGCTTTGAGCAAGTTAGTTGACCTCTTTAAAGCTAGAAGCTTTATCTTTAAAATAAGAATAACATTATATGTACCTCCTATGGTTGTGTAAATGAGGTAATGTATGAAAGCAAAACATAGAAAGTACATAAATGAGAGGTGTAGACAGATATTTCACTTAAGGAAAAAGCATTGCCACAAGGTACTTAGATACATTGGAAGCTGAAAAATTGGAGTAGATGGCACTTAACTAAGGTCGTTTACAATAATAAAATCTTAACAAGCTTCAAAAGCTATTCTGTTGTTTTTATATTATGGCAAATTTCAAACATTTGTAAAAGTAAAGCAAATAGCATGAGAGAGCAATGAACCCATGAGGTCCCTATCAGTTAGCTTTCAACAATAATAAAATACGTGGCCCACCTTTTATAACTTAAAAAAAATAACTTTAATGAAATATTTTACATATTATGAAATTCACCAATTTGAAGTATTCGGTCATTTGTACAAATATGCCAAGTTATGCACCCATCATCATAAATCAGTTTTCAGACATTTTCACCCCCTTGGTAATATTCCTCCTACCCATTTACAGTTAATCCCAATTTTCACTCTCAGTTCTAGGCAACCACTGATCTACTTTCTATCTGTATGGATTTACCTTTTCTGGACATTTCACGTCAGTGGAATCATAGTGTGTGATCTCTTGTATGTAGCTTCTTTCATTTAGCACAGTGTTTTTTGAAGTTCATCCATGTTGTAGCATTTATCAATCAGCAGTTCATTTCTTTTTCTTGATGGATTCCAAGTGTATTCCATTATATAGGTAATACTAAGTTTTGTCTACCGTCACAGGGGCCAGTCTTTTATCATCCGTATTTTTGTCCTTTCCCTCTGTTTCATACCCCTATTGAATTATTCAAAAGCTATTTTTAATTTCATAAGTATGATAGCTTAAACAACGATTGTATGTTCCTGCTTTTTATTTTTCTTTTCCCAAACCATCTCTCTCTCTCCTTGTTCATCTTGTCTCTTTTCTTTTCTTTTCTTTTCTTTTCTTTTCTTTTCTTTTCTTTTTTTCTTCTTGTTCCAGGAGTCTTTTTTATTTGTTGTTTTGGTTTTACTTGACAATGAAGAGCTGTCTAGGTCATAAACTTTCAAAAGATAGAGACAAGTTCATTATTTTCTCACTTCAGTGAAACTTCATACATGCTCAGTGGCAAATCCAGAGAGTGATGATTTCTAAAATCATTTCCAAATCTTTCAAGTCAGCTTCAGTGTTATATGTTGGGCTGGATCTATTTATTTCTGATTCTCATGGGTGATTTGTTGTTGTTGTTGTTTTTGTTTTTGTTTTTTTTAACTCAGGTTGTTGGAAGAGGAGCCTTTGGAGTAGTCTGCAAAGCTAAATGGAGAGCAAAAGATGTTGCCATTAAACAAATAGAAAGTGAATCTGAGAGGAAAGCTTTTATTGTAGAGGTAAGTTGAGATCTTATTTCCATTGTGTAATTCTTTACCTAAGATACTCTATGAATTTAATATTGTGAAAGAAGTTGTTTCTCAGTTGTCACTTCTCTGTATACTTCAACCTCAGCAATTTGGTAGATCCAAAGATAATGCCATGGAAACATTTTTCATTCACACTCTTAATTCTGATTAAAAAGTAGAGGAAAAGACTCTTAACTAACTACATAAGTGAATCATCCCTTTATTAAAATATAGTCTCATCCATGTAATTCAGATCTATTTCAAGACACAGAATTTAAATTTTAAAATAGAAAAGAAATGATATTTTCTCCCATTATCTAAAATTAAGGGAAATTTTATGCATTCATTTTTGACTGAATATTTTTAGAAATTCAAATGAGATCATTTTACAGGGAAAAATTTCAAATTTGATTATTTCACATTTAGCATGAAAATCTACAACTATTCTCTTACAGATTTGATGATGGAGAATTCAGTAATTGAGATTATTCTATTGTCAGATTTATTCTTAATTTTGTACTATGTTGTATATTAAATTATAGTAGTTCATTAAGTCTGGTTTTGGAGTGCCTGGGTGGCTCAGTCGATTAAGGGTCTGACTGGTTTCTGCTCAGGTCATGAACTCATGGTTTGTGGGTTAGAGCCACATGTCAGGCTCTGAGACGTTCTTGCAGAGCCTGCTTGGATTCTTTCTCTCTTTGCCCCTTTCCAACTCATGCACAGCTCTCTTCTGCCTCTCTCTCTCAAAAATAAACTTTAAAAAAATATCAGTGGTTTTATCACTTTTTAACCAATGGGTAAGTGGTCTTTATCTTACAAACCTTTCTGAATTTGTGATTATATTTAATTATAATTTCAAAGTATACTTTATGATATTTTTAAATGTATAACATGGAGACTGAGAACCTAGTTGGGATATGATGAAGTGGATTTTTGTAATTAATTGAATGAGTTGAGAAATGCTGATAGTTTGGGGTCATCATGAAGAAAAGATGATCTCTAATAGTATGCTCCGAGAGTCTGGCCTCAGCCTTGCCTTACTCATGATATTTGTTTATGGTTTAGATAAGGTCTAAAAGTGTATTGGCACTTTCACAAAACTAGGTAAAAGCATATGTGTTAAACACTAGGAATCAGGACTTGAAAAGATTATAATAGCTTGGATAAAAATTTTTTATCAAGGTTATATATACATATAATTGAGATTGTCAAATAGTCCACATATTCTTTTTTTTTTTTTCTTTTTTTAAAGCTTTATTTTATGTACCATAAAATTCACCTGGAAGTACAACTGAATGGTTTTTAAGAGATTCACAAGGTTGGGACACACTTCTTCCTTCATTAGTTCTGAGACCTTGGGCTCCAGGCTCCCACAAAGCAATTGGTCTTCCCTCTACCCCACCTCCTCTGTGTGTCTCTCTCACCTTCAAATTCGATTTCTTTCATTTACAGATCTTTGACTCCCTTGCCTGCAGCCAATCCCTTCTAATCCCATCTCTCAACTCCAGATAGTTTATCAGAGACACATCTCTTCCAGAGAGACATTCAGACATCAGAATTTAAAAATAAAATACATAGGGGCGCCTGGGTGGCTCAGTTGGCTGGGCGTCCAACTTCGGCCCAGGTCATGATCTCGCAGTCCGTGAGTTCCAGCCCCACATTGGGATCTATGCTGACAGCTCGAAGCCTGGAGCCGGCTTCGGATTCTGTGTCTCCCTCTGTCTCTCTGCCCCTCCCCTGCTCGTGCTCTGTCTCTCTCTCTCTCAAAAATAAGTAAAAAAATTTTTTAAGTGTAAAAATAAAATAAATAATTAATAAAGACTTTATAGCACTAGCCCAGTGCGCACCTCCCACGTGATGAATTCTATCAGGTCACTTCTGGAAAGACCTTGGCTCTTTCTTTATATATTATCATCCTACCTAAAAAGAGCAATAGGTGTTCTCACAGGCTGCTACCTTCAATCTATCATCCCTTCCACTGAGTTATGTCTCTCAGACAAACTTTCAGTAAGACCCAGACAGAGAGCCTGGTTCAGACTCCTTTGTGTCATCACCCTGGCCTCTACCCCAACAAGTGGGTACAGTACTTTTGGTTGAAGGCCTAGGCTCCCAACAACCACAGCCTAGACTTTCTGAAACCAAGGAGAGAAGGAGGGGAAGAAACTAGAGGAGAGAGATGCACACTGGGCTTTGGATCAGCCACATTGGATGTGAGTCCTCTACATGTTCTTACTTTGAAAACTTTTATTCCCTTACCCTCCTTCCCATCAAGTTTTCTGCTTCTCAGAGGCAACTACTTTGAGCTCATTCCTTACTTTTCTTTGGTATCCCCCAATCCAGAGACTCTTTGCTATATCAAAGAAACAGCCTCTAATCTTTGGGATGATACAGAGGCATCACTAAGCTGTTTGAAGTCAGGAAGGGAGGGAATCTTTGGTCTACCTTTCAGCCAGTCTCTCTGTTCCATTATTGCCTTATTTGCATAGGTACCTGGTACTCCCAACCCTTTGGAGATTTTATGAGATAAATCTCATTGCTTCTCATTTTTTCTTTTCTTTTCTTTTTTTTTTTTTAGATCTGCTGTGTCCGTTACTGCTAATCATTTGCTTTCCAACTTCAAAAATGTGTTGTTGTCTTCTCATTTCACATTGTCTTTATACTTCTTTGTGCCTTGAAAAAATGCCTTTAATGTTTTAGTAGGATTTGAGGAGGGAGCAGGAATACTTACATAATCTGCTATCTGAAGCTCAGTCCTGAACCTTAAGATGAAATATAATAAATATGTATTTATAATAAATGAATATAATAAATAGTGATATTCTTGTGTTAAGACTGAAAATACACAGATGTTGGCTGTAGAAAAATACAGCTTTCTACTAGCATATAGTAAAAAGGTTTATCTTTTTGGACTTCATATGAGCCAACAGTATAATGTAAATAATAAGAGGAAGAGAAAGGAAAAGACATGAAAGAGAGAAGAAAGAGAGTAAGGTGCAGTTTGGAGGGACACATAAACAGATGTTTGAGATGTAGAGCAAGAGAAACCGTATAGCCAAACCTCTTACTGACCTTAGTGTGATTCATTGGATTGGGGAAGATTAAAGCTGGAAGTAGGAAGAATAGCTAGGAGAACACACGGCAATTACTACAGCAGTCATGTTACTAAGGCAATGGTAGTGGGAATGCAGAGGAGGCAATTAATTCAAGAGATAGGAGAAGGAAATAGGGAAGACAGCACACATATGCAGAAAGAGTGCAGATTTTAAGTCAGATAAACCAAAGTTCAAACCCTGGCTATACCACTTCCTAGCTGTACGATATTTAACAGCTCACTTAACCCTCTCTGAGCTTTATCTTAAAGGTCCCTCTTCTTTTAAGGTAGAAATGACAATACCTACCTTGCAGAGTTGTGAGAATTATATGGTATCTATAAAGTACCTCCCCAGTGCCCGGCACAGAGTAGATAGACTATTCAGCCGTAGTTATGAAGATGATGACAATGATGTGGCTTCTTCTGGCTTCAGTAACTCAGCTCAGTGCCATCTCTGGGATAGTGTCCTAACATTTCTTGGCAAAGTTTATTCTTATTTGTACTTACCATGACTTGTTCATAACTCCTGTTACAGCACTTTGCACATTACCTTAATTATTTGTTTACATGTTCATCTCTCAACTAAAGCGTGAGAGCTCTAGGGCAGGGAATCTTTGCCATCCTGGGCAGGCATTTATGACCACAGTGCCTGCTTACATTGTGAATGATGACTGTTGAGTGATTGAACTAATGTTTTGTACAACCATGAAATTACAATGATGCTGTGAAATCAGTTTCTCATAAGTTAGCACCTTTTAAAAGAAACCTTAATTTGTTACAGCTTCGACAGTTATCCCGCGTGAACCATCCTAATATTGTAAAGCTGTATGGGGCCTGCTTGAATCCAGTAAGTTTGTCACTTTTTCATTGTCACCCATCTGTAAGCAGTGACACGGTAAATGTTTGAGGGGATGTAGTTTTTGAAGCTGTTTTGAGCTGTTAGATTATTTCAAAAAAATTGCATTTTATGTATTTGTTTCTAGTCTGTTAACAACACAGTATATTGGAGGAATTATCTTAGGTGGTCTCATCCAGTAAACTCATCGTGTTATGAGATTTAGGACATCCTGTGACAGCATCTACTCAGCACTGGAGAAAGTTCTCAAAGATCTTGTGATTATGTGTTCACATTCATTTCCACTCTTATACAGTGGGCCCCTTGTATAGAAGACAGAGTCTTGGGTCCCCTTTTCTTTCTGTTAATACCATTCACATACTAGAGACCAAAAGAATTTTTAATGCATTTATAAAATTAAAGATTGAACTGAACTATCTTGCCCAAATCACCTAAGATGCCACAACACTGTAGTTAATTATTCTGACATGTGTTTCTTTTAGGTGTGTCTTGTGATGGAATATGCTGAAGGGGGCTCTTTATATAATGGTGAGTGTCATTAGACTTGTCTTTATCTAGTAGAATAAAATTGAAGAGATCTTAATATACACTGTTAGTTGCTTAATGTTCTTCACAGTTTACCCTCAGAATCCCAAAAGGAGGTAATTAAAAAAAAAAATCTGCTAAAGATTAGAAATGAAAAGATGAAATGCTGCAGCATTGGTATATGAAATTTAGAAGTCTAAGTGGTACTTTTCATAATACTAAAAGCATTTAAGTAAGGTAAAATTTGCTTTTTATTTTTTTTTTTTTAATTTTTTTTTTTTCAACGTTTATTTATTTTTGGGACAGAGAGAGACAGAGCATGAACGGGGAAGGGGCAGAGAGAGAGGGAGACACAGAATCAGAAACAGGCTCCAGGCTCTGAGCCGTCAGCCCAGAGCCCGACGCGGGGCTCGAACTCACAGACCGCGAGATCGTGACCTGGCTGAAGTCGGACGCTTAACCGACTGCGCCACCCAGGCGCCCCTAAAATTTGCTTTTTAAACAGATTTTAAAATATCTTCATACTTTTAGTGTTTTTGTTTTTTGCCCTCTCTTAGTTTTGAGCCTCCTCATTTGAGAACTCTTTAACCAAACTTCCATTTCATTCTGCATAATTTGCTCTCTTTAGAAAAATAAAATTGTGAAAACTCCCTTCACAGAACGTTTTAACAATGAAGGACACTGTGTCATTTAGTTATTTTTATAGAACAGAGCTAACTTTTTCACTCTTGCAAAACACCGTGTAGTAAATATATTGTTGCATTTATATAAAATAAATTGTTGCATTCTATTTTTTAAGTTAGTATTTTATTTAAATTTTTATTTATATTTACTGTGTTCATCATCGTTAATGGGTAGCTCTCATACTCCCATTGTTTTATTTGATTGAACTATTTCTAGTTTTTAGCTATTGTAGAAAGCATAATTGTAAACATCTTGATTTACATTGTTTTGTTTCCTTCTGTACTACTTCTCTATATCTCTGTTACAATAGTATGCTATCATATTGTTTATAATTTACATTATTTTGTGAAAGACAGTATCTATCAGTGGAAAAGTGGTAATATATATTGATTTTGCCAGATAGACCATATATATAACCTTTACTAGAAGTACTATTAGATTTTAGGTACTTATATGGTATGTGTCCATTTGAAATTACTAGATATTTCTATCTTTATATTTAGAAAATAATTAAAAGCAGGACTGATGGGAACATATGTAGAAATAGACCTGGTCATGTGTTCCGACAGTGCTTGCATTCACCCTGTGTCTTTTGTTATATGCAATAAAGTTCTTTTTAGTTTGTGCCTTTCTTTTGCAGTGCTGCATGGAGCTGAACCATTGCCATATTACACTGCTGCCCACGCAATGAGTTGGTGTTTACAGTGTTCCCAAGGAGTGGCTTATCTTCACAGCATGCAACCCAAAGCTCTAATTCACAGGGACCTGAAACCACCAAAGTAAGTTCTAATAGTGCAGTGTCTTGCTCTCCTTCTCTCTCTCTCTCTCCATTCCTCCACCACACCACTCCCCCCCACCACCACCACCACTTTCTAATTCAAGCTAATTGTTGCACATGATTTTCTCTTTTCTCTTCCCTTTGGCTTGTTTGAGAGTGTTTATTTTTAACTCACCTTCATTATTTAGTTATTTAAGCTTGCATTTTAAAATGTTCTCTTTAGTAGGATTTTAATTTTAGTTGAATTTTTATTTTTAATAATTCTTGCTATGGATTTGCAAACTTCTAGAATTGGTAAGGCTATAAATTTATTTTGTGCCTGCTGTATATATCATTGCCCCTAGACAGTTCCGTGAGATCAGAGACAAGTTTGTCTTGTTCCCTACTATATCCCTAACAGCTAGCACAATGTCCACACATAGTAGACATTTTACAAAAATTTACAGAGTGGTTATTATTTGCCCTTTTAGAGGAAGGCAAAAGGACGTTTCTGGCATCTGGGGAGAAATTGAAAATCTTCTGGATTTCTCCATATTGAGGATCCTAGGATCACAGTTCCCTGAATAAGTATTTTAAAGGGTGAAACTTTGGGTTTTTTTTTTTTGTTTGTTTATATAGGTATTCAGTTAAAGAAAACATACAGGTATTGTTCCCTTTTCTCTCTGATTATTTTCTTCTTTATCCACTTGTGACAGAGTCTCCACATGCCATTCTCTCATTCTCTACCCCCCCAGCCACCACATCAGCCTCATATAAGAGGTTTCCCCTAGGAAATCAGTTTCAAGTATTCCGTTCTCTTGATGCAGGTTTAAAGCATTAAAGTGCCCCTTCTGGGTACAACTTGTCACTCTCATGTCTAATCTGATACATTCTACATAGGTTTCAGCTCTTGGAATCACTTGTTCTCACTAGTGTACCTTATTTCTACTCCCAGGCTTAAACTGATTTCTCTTTCCCCGGGTCCCTGGTCAAATAATGTTTAAGACCCAGATTCATGACACCTTAATTTTTTTAACTTGACTCCAGAGGTTAGCAACCTGTTTTGCCTAGTGAAGAAGAAATCACTTTGTCTTTTTTTTTTCCTGTTTATGAAGATCGAGTCCTGTTTTTCCTCTCTTAATTAACATACAGCTGATTTATCAAAACAAACTCATGAGAATCATAGCTCTTATCCAACAACAAATTGACTATTGATTCAAAGGATCCAGGCAAGCATCAGGTACAAAGCATCTTTTTTCTGGAGAAGCCAGAAACCATCAGATGGAACTTCCAAAAATATCCCTTTTCTTCTATTAGGGCATGTTTTGGCTTTGGAATAACAAAACAATGTACATGAAAATACGAAAGGAAGTCCTTTCAGTTTTCCAATATCTTTTCTATTCCATAATTATACAACTTAAGTGACTGCCTTCATTCTCCATCTACCTATACCCCATAAATCCATAAATGTTAGGTTTATTTAGCCAACCTACTTAGACTGGATATGTCCTACTAAAATCATTTGTGTATAGGAACTCTTCCTTTTGTCTTAAATACCATCAGTATACTTACAAGAAGTCTGCCCTAAGTCATTCATTCCTCTTGGTCATCCTTCTGATTGTACTCATCCTATAGTATTGCAGATTGTCTTTGGGGCACTTAATGCACAAATTGGGCTTTAGAGTTAGAATTGATTTTTCAGAATGTAGTGGGGAGAAGAAAATTCTTTGGAATGGCTATGCTTACATAAATAATTATATATACAAGTCCACATGCTCTATTATTATCACTGGAAAACTGAATTCGTTGGTCGAGAGGAGTTCCACAGAATGGGTGACTCAGTCGGTTAAGCTTCCAACTCGATTTCAGCTCAGGTCATGATCTCATGGTTCGTTGAGTTCAAGGCCCACATCAAACTGCACGGACAGTGTGGAACCTGCTTGAGATATTTTCTCTCTCTCTCTCTCTCTCTCTCTCTCTCTCTCTCTCTGCCTGCCCCCCCCCCAAAATAATTGAACTTAAAAAAAAAAAGGCAACTGATGATTTGGTTAGGTGTTTTATAGAATATCGACTTGTGTTTGTACCCCTATTTTATTCTTCTTTTGCAGGTTCATTTGTGTAATACTTCAGAAATAAAAATGTGTTTTGGTCCCAGCTGTGTGAATGAATATAAGCCTGCAAAGATCACTTAGGTTCATATTTCCGTGAACCTTGAATGTCATGCTCATGGCTGATGACCTATCAAAATCTTATGAGTAAAGGAGTACTAATTGTAATAATAATAATATAAAAGTCATTCAGAATAAACTACCTTGATATACCAATATGAAACAAGGAAACCAGTTAGAGTTCTTATCTTGGGTAAAGAGTAGAGCTGGAACAAGAACAGTAAAACAGGAAACTTTTTGTTGAAGGACATATAAAGATAAATTGCATTTAACATTCTTTCCACTTCAGTTAGCATAGTATTTGTGACCTAATGGAGATGTATATAGTAGTTTATCTGGTTTATCCTAGTCATGCTGGACTGAAAAGAAACTCTCCAGTTAGAATTTTAGTATAAAATTATATACAAAGAATTTATAAAATTTATAATTTGAATGAATTCCATTTCTGCTTTCAAATATTACTACAATGTGATGGTACAGATTATCTTTATTTTCTGTTTGTTATGAAGAGGAAAACCCAAGTAAGAGCATGCTACTTGGTGATTGTACTTGGTTAATAAAGCACTTAGGAAAGGCAGAATCTTAAGTTCAGAAAATTTTTCTGGAAATCTTTCATTAGGTCATTTTAACTGTAATAGAGTTATGTTCCTCCTGTACACACGTTCTAAACATAAAAAAAATTTTTTAGAAGGACGTTAAAAGTAAGGACATTTAAGGAGTGCTTGGGTACCTCAGTTGCTTAAGCATCTGACTTCAGCTCAGTTCATGATCTCATGGTTTGTGGGTTCAAGCCCTCCCTCAGGCTTTGTCCTGACAGCTCAGAGCCTGGAGCCTGCTTTGGTTTGTTTCTCCCTCTCTTTCTGCCCCTCCCCCACTCACACTCTGTCTCTGTTTCTTAAAAATGAATAAACGTTTAAAAAAAATTTTTTTTAATAATAAGGACATTTAAAATAAAGATCATTTTTCCTTCTATATTGGTTTATTTTACCTTTTTTTCTTTAATTAAAGTGTATGTTGTTATTTTCAAATAAATATATTCATGATTGAAAACAAATTCAAAAAGCACAGAAAAATATAAAGCAATATTTTCCTGCTTCCTGTTTCTGCTCCTCAAAGGTAACCTCGGTCTTATTTCGTTTTTTAAGCATGTGTATGGGTTATGTAATATATAATGTTGCTTTTTTTCACTTACATGGACATCTTTTCATGTCAGTATATTCAGATATTTACCTCTTTATTTTTAATAAACAGAATTTCTTATTACTTTCTAAGCAAGTATTTGAAACTATTTCTGTTCATGTAAGCAATCTTAGACTTGGAAGACTTGATTTATAGAGCTGTTTTTAGAAAATACAATGCTACTGAATCACTTGACATTTTGAGATTCTGTATAGTTTTCAATGCCCAAAATTGGTGCTTCTCAAACTTTCCCACTGCCTAGAACAAAGTAATGATATAACTTCAGTGTTCTACTAGGGACAGAGCCCAATAAGCCTTCTTAAGGAATATTGCGTGCAAATTTTGCATTCAACTTCATATCTTGTGTAGTTTGTTTTCAAGTCAATCTTGGGATGTTAGAAATACTCACAGCTGTGTAAAAGTGATAGTCCAGGGAGAAGTGCTAGCTTTGACCTGGGGCTCTGTGGGCTCCCTACCACTTACCTTGGCATACACTGACATACTTGCAAGGTTTCATACCCTAGTTTGAAAAACACATAAAGTGAAACCTTTAAAGCTATGCATTTAAATCCTGACAACCTATGTGTGCTGATAGAAATTGTATACAAATGTGGCTTTGATTCTTATGCTCACATGGTAAGAATTTTGACCCTCCAGCAATGTGGCAAACCAGATCAACTGAAAAATCATCCTACAACAAACACCCAGAGATACTACATATTACAACAGACCTCTTTTTTTTTTTATTTTTTATGTTTATTTATTTTTGAGAAAGAGAGCAACAGAGCATGAGTGGGGGAAGAGCAGAGAGAGAGAGGGAGACACAGAATCCGAAGCAGTCTCCAGGCTCCGAGCTGTCTGCACAGAGCCCTATGCGGGGCTTGAACCCACCAACCATGAGATCATGACCTGAGCCAAAGTCAGATGCTCAACCAGCTGAGCCACCCAGGAGCCCCAGCAACAAACATCTTTTTACATGCATAGGTGATCTCACAAGAAGATGAGGGAAATCATCAGGGCAAAAGATGGAGAGAACTGAATCCTGAAAGAATTAAACCAAGCCTGGAAGCCAGGGACTCTACTGTGAGCTTCTTTCAGTATAAAAAATGTAGAGTCCCCAGTTTTAATGGCTCTTATGTAACTGGAGACAGGTCCTTTGTTCTGCACCAGGTAAAGTAGCAGACCTGAGACCTCTCTATAAAGTCAGTGTCTTTGGAGAGAACAACTTAAAAGTAGGCTAGGAAAAAAATCAGTTTTCTAACTAGGCAGAGCTTTTATTTCTTATTTCTTAACAGAGCTGTCTCCCTTCCTGCTGTCGTGAGTTTGAATTTGCCCTACTTGCACAATCAAGAAAAATCCCAGCAAGACAGGTTAAAACTGTTTTGGGGATTGGTAGTGTACCAGGGAGGGCATCTAATAGTAAGTGAAACTCCATTTTAAAGTCTTATTCTTTCAGTCCAGACTGTTAATTATTGCAGATTAAAATTGATCAAATCATAAAGCCACAATAAAGATTACGACACCTGTGGGGCGCCTGCTGGACTTGGTTGAGCGTCCGATTCTTGATTTCGGCTCAGGCCATGATCCCCAGGTTGTGGGATTAAACCTTGTGTCGGGCTCCATGCTGAACTTGGAACCTGCTTAAGATTCTTTTTCTTCCTCTACCTCTGCTCCTCCTCTGCTTATGCTCACGCGTGCTATGCCCTCTCTCTCTCTCTCCCTCTCTCTCAAAAAAAAAAAAAAAATTACTGCACCCGTAAGCATTTAGGTTACCATGAGTGAATGTCAGTAGAAATAACATAGAACAGAATTAAGCCCTCAAATATTAAGACTCCAAATATTTGAAATTATCAATATGGAATATAAAATAAGTATGCTAATTTAAAAAAAGGAATTAAGGGGCGCCTGGGTGGCGCAGTCGGTTAAGCGTCCGACTTCAGCCAGGTCACGATCTCGCGGTCCGTGAGTTCGAGCCCCGCGTCAGGCTCTGGGCTGATGGCTCAGAGCCTGGAGCCTGTTTCCGATTCTGTGTCTTCCTCTCTCTCTGCCCCTCCCCTGTTCATGCTCTGTCTCTCTCTGTCCCAAAAATAAATAAACGTTGAAAAAAAAAATTAAAAAAAAAAAAGGAATTAAAATGTTCAAGGAGTAAAAACTATTCAAAATGACCAAAAGAACTAAACACAACATTTAGGAATAATTAAAAAATTTCAATAGATCTGGAATAGGTGACAAGAAAATCAGTAAGCTGTAAGATATCTGCAGTCACCCAGAATGCAACACAAATAGATGAGAAAAATGATAGGTTAAGGAACATAGGAAAAAGGAAAAGACTAACAACATAGAACTCCAGTGAGGAAAATAGGATGGGAAGAGATTATAATTTAAAAGGTATTGGCCAAGAATTTTCTGGACAAAGTTATGAATTGTAAATAGGATAAATGAAAAGGAGTCTACTCTGTGACACACCTTAAGGAGGCTACAGAACAACAAAAACAAAGGGGAGATTTTTAAATCAGCTAATCAGAAAAGAGATTACCTACAAAGGATTGTCAGGTAGACTGAAGTATAGTTTCCAGTACCATTAATGAAAGCTAGAAAACTAGAATCATAACTTCACAGAGCTGAGAAAAAATAGTTACCTACGCAGAATTGTGTACCTGCCCTAAATTATTTTTAAGGAGAAAGGTGCAAGTTAAAGACATTTTGATAGAAAACCTGAGAGAATTTACAATACATGGACCTTAATTGAAGGTATTTGGGAAAGAAAGAAAATGATTACGTAGACAAGTATAAGGTTCAAGAAGGAATGGTGAAACAAAATGAGTAAACATACATTAAGATAAATGTTGGCCATATAAAACAAAAATACCTTTTTGCGTGTAAGAAGGGGATTCAAAATAAAGAATTATTTCTACTTGTTTACAGATTAACCAACATGACTATAAGTCTTTTAGGTAAGGATATTAGAGAGTGTCTCACACATTTATTTTTAAATGTTTAATTAACTCTTTAATAACAAACTAATAAAAATTGTCTTTTTACACTTCCAGAATGCTTTATATATTTCAGTTCTTATAGGACTAACAAGTTACATTGGGATATAAGAAGCTTAAGACTCTGAGTATCAGGGTCTTTGGAATCTTAATAGCTGAGAATATTAGCTATTTTAACACCAGCTGCTGTAGCTCATACTGGGCTTATCATAGTAGAAATGTATTTTTTGTGCATGTAAAATCCAAAACAGGTGTTCTTCTTTGGCAGATGGTCTTCCATGTAGTCATTCAAGGACCCAGTTAGGCTCCCTCCATCTTGTATTTCTGCTACCTCCAGGACTTTGGGAACGTAGGCATTCAGCCAGCAGATAAAGAGAATGGAGATCATGTGAGAGATTTTTTGGGCCACACCTAGAAGTAACCCTCCCTCTACCCACATATCAGTGGCCACAACTCAGTCTTAGCTACATCTAGAAGTTCAGAAAAGTGTTGTGTGCCCCAGAGGAAGTTGGGGGTGGCTTTTATGAGCAGTCGGCCAGTCCCGGTCCCCCAAAGTATTTATTTATTGCTCTAACCACAGGTTAGAACCACTTACTGTTCTTTGCCAGTTAAACATCCCAAAGCCTCTTCCAGTCACCATCTAGTTCACCATCCAGGGTCTCAGGATGACATACTCTCCAACTGGTCTGGGTGTGGCCCGTTTAATTCATTTGGAAAGCAATTAAAAGGACAAGTTTATCTGTCACCTCTTCACCTCTTTCTCCCAACTCACACAATACATAATGGCAGAAAGACAGGACAGTCAGTAAAATTTCCACTGGGAAAAGAGAAGCATGGAGGCATATAGCAGTTACTGGTGTGTAGGAATGAAGTCCTGCATTGTCTGGTCCCTCTGCCCTGGATTTGTGAGCGTGGTCTTGATCTGACCTTGATTTTACCCTTGGAAAGGAACTCCCTTATCCATTGCTCATGACTCCAACTTTCACCCTTACCTAGACTCCTTGTGCATTTTCATACCACGTCAGACGTGGGTTTTGGCATAGACTGTCCTCAGAAGCCCTACAGTTTATATAACCTACATCCTGCTTATGTATGTAGATCTGGGGTCCTGAGGATTGTTGTTAAGACTCAAAACAATCAAACTTTTAATTAGAAACTTGCTCCTTTGGCAATATTAATTTCTTCAAAAAGTAGGTTTGTGATCTCTGGTTCCAGTCAGTTTCATGTGCCTATAACTATTACCAGAATTTTTTGTTAGGCAAAATCTTGAACCTGGTTTATTTGATTTCTGGCCACATCGCATTTTCTCAACTGAATAGTGGCACCCTGAAGCCGTTAAGTTTTGGTGGGAAGTACTCTCTTTTAATGTGTTTTTTGCTGCAGTACTGAGTCTTCGTGGACCTTTGTCAGTCTTACTTCCTTCTGTTTGGAATCTAGAAGCAGTCAGCTTTTGTAGTCCTTTAGGACCACAAATTATCATAGGAGACAGATTTTACCAAATGTTTTGCCATGTCATTACATGGATTTTTCCAGCCTCCAATTTTAGCTTTCATGTGCCTACTACTAAGCTAATATCAAATACAGTATATTAGATTTTTGTTACACCACCACCCACTTCTGTACCATTTTCTCATATTGGTTAGAGTGGCACTGTTATAATAGATAAGCTCTGAAATCTCATGGCTTTACAAAATATTTTTTTTTCCTTCACTCGTATGAAGTCCAAAATGAGTGTTTCTGATTAGTGAGTTTTTCACATTGGTGGCTCAGAATCCCAGGCTTCTTCTGTCTTGTAATTCAAAATCCTCTGCATGCAGTGGCATACGAGGAAAGAAGAAGGAGTAAATTTGTCTGTGGGAGATTTTTATGGCCAGGCTTGAAAGTGAAGTACATAACTTCTACCTACAATCCATTGGCTGGAATGGACGAACAGCCCCATCTAACTGCTCAGAAATCTAAAAAATCTAATCTTTTTGCCCAGGAGGGAAAGGAAATAGGGTCAGTGAACAGTTAACCAGTCTGGATACATTAGGCTAAACTAAAGATTCATATCTGTTTGCCATAAGATTAATAACAAGTCTGTAAACGTTTGGACCATGATCCATGGTAAGACATACTTCATAGTCTATTGTGTACATATTAATGTGTATAAAACTGAAACAACATACATGAAACAGTATTTAATCTGTTTGTGACACACTTTGGTATTTTCTATTCTATTTTTTAAAATGCTGTCATAGTCTACTGAATCAATTTTGTGACCTAGGTTTCCAGATCTTTGGGCTAGATTTTATGATCTATATTTTAAGACTAGGTTTCTGCCTGCAGCTTGAAAAACATGGCAAGGGGTAGATTAAGTTTAGGGTGCAAGTGATTTATGAAGGTATTGAAATCTATCCACTTTCATTTCAGGACACCATAACGTTGACCTAGAACTTTTTAAAACCCCATGTTTAATTTTGGCCCAGAGAGACATATAGTCAGGAAAGATCATGGAGATAGAGATGGAGATATCAAAATGTGGGTCTAGCAGTCTCCCTAAGAGAACTAGGTTAAGGTCAGTTAATCTTTGCTAATATTCCTCTGAACTGTTAAGCTGTTAGAGTGACCAGGAAGCATTTGACAGAAGTTGAATAGTGACATTTTGCTTAACACTTTCTGTTTCCACAAATGTCTCTTCTTTTTTTGTAGGAATCAAGTATTGGTCTAATAACCTTTGTTTTTGTTTTTTTGTAAACAGCTTGTTGCTGGTTGCAGGGGGGACAGTTTTAAAAATCTGTGACTTTGGTACAGCCTGTGACATTCAGACACACATGACCAATAACAAGGGCAGTGCTGCTTGGATGGCACCTGAAGTTTTTGAAGGTAAAATGACAAAAGCATATTGTGATTGATAATCTTCCTTCTTACTCCATATACATCCAGCATGTGTTTATGGCTTTACCCTGTTTCCATGGTTTTACTCCTGCATAGTACATATCATAAAGTATACAGTTAACCCTTGAACAATGCAGAGGTTAATGGCACCACTGCCCCATGCAGTTGAAAATCAACGTGTAACTTTTGACTCCCCCAAACTTAACTACTGAAAGTCTACTATTGACCAGAAGCCTTAGTAATAACATAAACATTTGATTAACACATATTTTATATATGTATTACATACTGTACTTTTACAATAAAGTAAGCTGAGAAAAGAAAATGTTATTAAGATAATAAGGAAAACACATTTATGGTGTTAAACTGTATTTGTCAACAAAAAAAATGTGTGTATAAATCCAGTATTCATGGGTTAGCTGTACTAAACTCTAAGAAGGTAGTAAACAAATACAGTCCTAGATCATAGTAAGATTTATATTGTCTAGCAACATTCTATGCAAATTCAAGTATATGTTCAATCCTCATTTTCATATTCTACCTATTGCAACTGTAAAAATCACCTATTTGTAACCCTAAAATCAGTATTCATGGTACTTTCATGGTCATTTGTGGTCATGTATGGAGGAGGGAAAAATTGTGAGTCATCCAACACACGTTCCCGGCTAAGGAACGAGACAGCACACCACCTTCGTATTTCAGCTCTCATGCTGTGTTGTCTTTATGATCTACATAGTACCACATTTTTTTCGTTCTTTATGTGCTTTTTGTTGGTGATTTTACTGTTTAAGATGGCCTCCAAGAGCAGCATTGAAGTGTTCTAGTGTTGCTAAGTATAACAAGACTGGTATGTCTTACAGAGAGAAAAATGCATGCTAGCTAATCTTTATTCAGGTATGATTTATAGTGCAGTTCCATGAGTTCAATAGTAAGAATCCACAATATATATTAAATGAGGTGTTTTAAACAGAAACACACATAAAACAAGGTTATGGGTTTTTTTTGTTTTTTGTTTTTTTTAATCTATGAAATTTACTGTCAGATTAGTTTCCATATAACACCCAGTGCTCATCCCAAAAGATGCCCTCTTCAATGCCCATCACCTACCCTCCCCTCCCTCCCACCCCCATCAACCCTCAGTTCTCAGTTTGTTTGTTTGTTTTTTAATTTTTTTTTTCTTTTTTTTTTTCAACGTTTATTTATTTTTGGGACAGAGAGAGACAGAGCATGAACGGGGAAGGGGCAGAGAGAGGGAGACACAGAATCGGAAACAGGCTCCAGGCTCTGAGCCATCAGCCCAGAGCCCGACGCGGGGCTCGAACTCATGGACCGCGAGATCGTGACCTGGCTGAAGTCGGACGCTTAACCGACTGCGCCACCCAGGCGCCCCAGTTCTCAGTTTTTAAGAGTCTCTTATGCTTTGGCTCTCTCCCACTCTAACCTCTTTTTTTTTTTTTCCTTCCCCTCCCCCATGGGTTTCTGTTAAGTTCCTCAGGATCCACGTAAGAGTGAAAGCATATGGTATCTGTCTTTCTCTCTCTGAGTTATTTCACTTAGCATAACACTCTCCAGTTCCATCCATGTTGCTACAAAGGGCCATATTTCATTCTTTCTCATTGCCATGTAGTACTCCATTGTGTATATAAACCACAATTTCTTTATCCATTCATCAGTTGATGGACATTTAGGTTCGTTCCATAATTTGGCTATTGTTGACAGTGCTGCTATAAACATTGGCATACAAGTGCCCCTATGCATCAGCACTCCTGTATCCCTTGGGTAAATTCCTAGCAGTGCTACTGCTGGGTCATAGGGTAGGTCTATTTTTAATTTTTTGAGGAACCTCCACACTGTTTTCCAGAGCAGCTGCACCAGTTTGCATTCCCGCCAACAGTGCAAGAGGATTCCTGTTTCTCCATGTCCTCTCCAGCATCTATAGTCTCCTGGTTTGTTCATTTTGGCCACTCTGACTGGCGAGAGGTGATATCTGAGTGTGGTTTTGATTTGTATTTCCCTGATGAGGAGCGACGTTGAGCATCTTTTCATGTGCCTGTTGGCCATCTGGATGTCTTCTTTAGAGAAGTGTCTATTCATGTTTTCTGCCCATTTCTTCACTGGATTATTTGTTTTTCGGGTGTGGAGCTTGGTGAGCTCTTTATAGATTTTGGATACTAGCCCTTTGTCCGATATGTCATTTGCAAATATTTTTTTCCATTCTGTTGGTTGTTTCCTTTGCTGTGCAGAAGCTTTTTATCTTCATGAGGTCCCAATAGTTCATTTTTGCTTTTAATTCCCTTGCCTTTGGGGATGTGTCAAGTAATAAATTGCTGCGACTGAGGTCAGAGAGGTCTTTTCCTGCTTTCTCCTCTAGTGTTTTGATGGTTTCCTGTCTCACATTCAGGTCCTTTATCCATTTTGAATTTATTTTTGTGAATGGTATAAGAAAGTGGTCTAGTTTCATTCTTTTGCATGTTGCTGTCCAGTTCTCCCAGCACCATTTGTTAAAGAGACTGTCTTTTTTCCATTGGATATTCTTTCCTGCTTTGTCAAAGATGAGTTGGCCATACTTTTGTGGGTCTAGTTCTGGGGTTTCTATTCTATTCCATTGGTCTATGTGTCTGTTTTTGTGCCAATACCATGCTGTCTTGATGATGACAGCTTTGTAGTAGAGGCTAAAGTCTGGGATTGTGATGCCTCCTGCTTTGGTCTTCTTCTTCAAAATTACTTTGGCTATTCGGGGCCTTTTGTGGTTCCATATGAATTTTAGGATTGCTTGTTCTAGTTTCGAGAAGAATGCTGGTGCAATTTTGATTGGGATTGCATTGAATGTGTAGATAGCTTTGGGTAGTATTGACATTTTAACAATATTCTTCCAACCCATGAGCACGGAATGTTTTTCCATTTCTCTATGTCTTCTTCAATTTCCTTCATAAGCTTTCTATAGTTTTCAGCATACAGATCTTTTACATCTTTGGTTAGATTTATTCCTAGGTATTTTATGCTTCTTGGTGCAATTGTGAATGGGATCAGTTTCTTTATTTGTCTTTCTGTTGCTTCATTGTTAATGTGTAAGAATGCAACTGATTTCTGTACATTGATTTTGTATCCTGCAACTTTGCTGAATTCATGTATCATTTCTAGCAGACTTTGGTGGAGTCTGTTGGATTTTCCATGTATATATCATGTCATCTGCAAAAAGTGAAAGCTTGACTTCATCATTGCCAATTTTGATGCCTTTGATTTCCTTTTGTTGTCTGATTGCCAATGCTAGCACTTCCAAAACTATGTTAAACAACGGCGGTCAGAGTGGGCATCCCTGTCGTGTTCCTGATCTCAGGGAGAAAGCTCTCAGTTTTTCCCCATTGAGGATGATATTAGCTGTGGGCTTTTCATAAATGGCTTTTATGATGTTTAAATATGTTCCTTGTATCCTGACTTTCTCGAGGTTTTTTATTAAGAAAGGATGCTCAATTTTGTCAAATGCTTTTTCTGCATCAGTTGAGAGGATCATATGGTTCTTATCTTTTCTTTTATTAATGTGATGTATCACGTTGATTGACTTGCGAATGTTGAACCAGCCCTGCATCCCAGGAATGAATCCCACTTGATCATGGTGAATAATTCTTTTTATAAGCTGTTGAATTTGATTTGCTAGTATCTTATTGAGAATTTTTGCATCCATATTCATCAGGGATATTGGCCTGGAGTTCTCTTTTTTTACTGGGTCTCTGTCTGGTTTAGGATTCAAAGTAATACTGGCTTCCTAGAATGAGTCTGGAAGTTTTCCTTCCCTTTCTATTTTTTGGAATAGCTTGAGAAGGATAGGTATTATCTCTGCTTTAAATGTCTGGTAGAATTCTCCAGGGAAGCCATCTGGTCCTGGACTCTGATTTGTTGGGAGATTTTTGATAACTGATTCAATTTCTTCGCTGGTTATGGGTCTGTTCAGGCTTTCTGTTTCCTCCTGTTTGAGTTTTGGAAGCGTGTGGGTGTTTAGGAATTTGTCCATTTTTTCCAGGTTGTCCAGTTTGTTGGCATATAATTGTTCATAGTATTCCCTGATAATTGCTTGTATTTCTGAGAGGTTGGTTGTAATAATTCCATTTTCGTTCATGATTTTATCTATTTGGGTCATCTCCCTTTTCTTTTTGAGAAGCCTGGCTAGAGGTTTATCAATTTTGTTTATTTTTTTCAAAAAACCAACTCTTGGTTTCAATGATCTGCTCTGCAGTTTTTTAGATTCTATATTGTTTATTTCTGCTCTGATCTTTATTATTTCTCTTCTTCTGCTGGGTTTGGGGTGTCTTTGCTCCTCTGCTTCTATTTCCTTTAGGTGTGCTGTTAGATTTTGTATTTGGGATTTTTCTTGTTTCTTGAGATAGGCCTGGATTGCAATGTATTTTCCTCTCAGGACTGCCTTCGCTGCATCCCAAAGCATTTGGATTGTTGTATTTTCATTTTTGTTTCCATATTTTTTTTAATTTATTCTCTAATTGCCTGGTTGACCCATTCATTCTTTAGCAGGGTGTTCTTTAACCTCCATGCTTTTGGAGGTTTTCTAGACTTCCATGTTTGACCAGTTGACATTAAGAGCCTCACAGGAACCCAACTCTGATTGCCCCTATGAGCAAATGATTCAGCATTCACTAATTTCAGTCTTTGCAGAAACTTTATAGAACATAAATACGAGGAATAGTAAGACTCAACTGTACTTTTGTATTGGTTTTCTAGCAATTAAAAATTGACATCTAAAGTTGAAATGAGCATGCCTTTGGAATACAAGTAATTTGGCAGAAATATGATAACTAAGAAAGACAAGTAAAGAAAAATCTTATGTTTAGTTTCTTTTTTTAAGTTTATTTGAGAGAAAGAACAAGTGGTGGGAGGGACAGAGAAGGAGAGAGAGTATCCCAAGCAAGCTCCAGTGCTGTCAGCACTGAGCTGGACGCAGGGCCCAATCTCAAGAAACGTGAGATCATGACCTGAGTCAAAATCAAGAGTCAGACGCTTAACTGACTGAGTCACCCAGGCACCCCTGTTCGCTTTCTTTTACATCTCCATATTTCACGCAAGTTCTAAAAGAATGGTCTATAAATTCATGATAGGTTTCTGTATGAAAACATCAAGCTATCTGTTAAATGAGTAAAGTTGAACTGAAGATGTGTGATTTGTATATTAGGAAGTAAGACTGTCCATAAAATTTAGATATGTTTAGTAATCAGTCAGGTTCTGCTTATGTCTTATGTCTTTTATTTTTGATGAATGTAAAGATTTTTGTTTCTTTGTTTATAGCCACTTGAGGGAAAGAGAAATTTGCTGTGCACATGGTCACTTGAGTGGACCTATTTTGCCTTAAAATTCAATCAAAAA
The DNA here is from genome assembly GCF_014898765.1 of Herpailurus yagouaroundi. NCBI lineage: Eukaryota > Metazoa > Chordata > Mammalia > Carnivora > Felidae > Herpailurus > Herpailurus yagouaroundi. The sequence continues at coordinate 49,989,072 of NW_024412394.1, read as the reverse complement.
GTGAATGGACCAGCAAATGTTAAATTATACAAAATTAAATAATGCCTCCTGTTTTTAAGTTCATATACAGAATACATTGTTTTAAAACTATTTAAAATACTTTTTTGTGTGTTAAAGTAACATAGTATTACTATAGTATGGAAAGCAAAAAGATTTGTTTATTCAAAAAAGCCCAGAAATAAAAGTTACTTTTAATATTTAGAGTAACAAAGCTCATACTGTTAAGCTAGACTTCTTCATTTCTGAAAGATGTCAGCACCTGTAGCCCAAGTCCGACTGTAATCTCATTTTAATGCTTACAGTGTGCAGCTTAGTTGCATGTGTAATGCACGTGCTAAGTACATGTGTAGCTATCACTATAATAATTGTTCGTTGTTACAGTGGGTTTTTTGTGGGTTTTGGCTGTTTATTGTGCTGATTCACCCACCAATTTAGTGATCCTACAAATTTGGCAGCGTAATCTGCTTACTATAAATTTGTTATGCATAATTTTCACTGCTTACAACTTTTAAGTTTGCAAATTAAATTTTATCTTGCCAGATATTGAAAAGAAAATCTTATCACTAAATTAGAAATTTCTTCTGCTTTGCTAGTAGGGTAGTTCTATCCATCAAAAGAATGAATGGGAGGGGCGCCTGGGTGGCGCAGTCGGTTAAGCGTCCGACTTCAGCCAGGTCACGATCTCACGGTCCGTGAGTTCGAGCCCCGCGTCAGGCTCTGCGCTGATGGCTCGGAGCCTGGAGCCTGTTTCCGATTCTGTGTCTCCCTCTCTCTCTGCCCCTCCCCCGTTCATGCTCTGTCTCTCTCTGTCCCAAAAATAAATAAAAACATTGAAAAAAAAATTTAAAAAACAAAAAAAAAAAAAAAAAGAATGAATGGGAGAAGAAAATTTAAGATTAAAAAATTACAGAAAGTAATGTACAAATGTCTCATACTGTGTCCCAGGGAAAGTATAAGTCTAAATAATAGAAGAAAGGTCCTATGCCTCTGAATGAAAAGGTAGAAAATGACCAACTTTCTAAGGTGATTTTTTTAGTGCATTAACACTCAATTCATTAAATAAATATATTTGTTGCAGAGACTTAAGGTATTTCACAAAGAGTAATTTCTCAGCTCTACATGCAGCATCCTCCTGTACACAGTGCTCACTCTTAAAATTTATGAAAACAGTTGTTTCTGTAAGTCATGTGGAAAAAAGTCTTGAAATTATACCACCTTTTTTTCTAGGTAGCAATTACAGTGAAAAATGTGACGTCTTCAGCTGGGGTATTATCCTTTGGGAAGTAATAACACGTCGGAAACCCTTTGATGAGATTGGTGGCCCAGCTTTCCGTATCATGTGGGCTGTTCATAATGGTTCGTAAAAAGAAATTTTTCTTTAATTATTTTGCATATTTTCTATCTGGAAAATTGTGTCTACCTCAAAGAAAATCATTTATCCCTAACATTAAAATGTCCAGTTCTTTGTTGCCAGAATACTTTGCTGCCATCAGTCTTCTGCACTCCTCCCCACACCCCCCAAATCAGTCAGGGCAGTGCCGAGACTGGTCCTATCCTTAGAACAAGGCTGAGGAGGTCTGCTGATTCTGCTGATTTGGGAAAGGCCATCAGTACAGCCAGAGCCAGCTACCTAGGATGGCTTTCTCCAGGGGATAGAAAAGCATTGGGTTGGACTCTGTGGAGAAAATAAAATTTAAAAATTAAATAAATAAGTAAAATCTCTTCTCATGATCAAGGTAGTTGAGGGAGGTATAACCTTTTCTCTTGAGGAAGCAAAGAATAATAATAAGAGTTGTTACTTAAGCTATTCGTAAAGACAAAACAGAGTTCCTCACATACTCTTTATCTCCTCATCCATCCGTATGAAGGGAGTACTATTCCTCATTTTACAGTTTTATAGGTTAGGAAACTGAGACCTAAACAGGAAAAGGAAGTTGCCCAAGGTCACTAGATTAGTAAATGGTATTGCTGGGATTCATATCCAGATCTTTGTGACTCTCGGTGCCCATATTTTTAAATTATATTGATATATGAACTCTTTCTTTGCATCCCTCCCGCTCCTTTTAGACCTGTAGTTATGTTTCTAACCACTTATGATGTTAAAATACATGTTCTTCATAATCTAGTTACTTCACATTTTATTTGGAAAAATAAACTCTTCATGAAGGGAAACCTTGTTTAACCTTCCTAATTTTTACATCACTCTCTAATTTATCATTTGGCTGTAATCATTCTGATTATGGTATTTTAGTTTTATTGGCATTTTAATACACTATTCCACAAATCATACAAATACCTGCCTAATTAGGTCATTAATAGACTTGTCAAACAGTGCCATCATCTGAGTAATCTTAAGTGTTTTTACCAGTTTCCTGTACTACCTTTCATTTTACTACCTTTAATGTCATTGTAGAGAGTACTAGAGCACTGACAAGACAGTGTTTCATGTTCTCTCTGTCAGTTGTCAGTAAATAATTGACAGTGAAGTAAGGAATAAAGACTAACTTGTTAGTTGGTGAAATTACAAAAATTTCATTATATTTGAGGCTTTCTTTAAGATAGGGACCTCACTAATAATATTACAGTCTTGGTAATTACATAAAAGTTGATAGTTTTCAGCTTGTGAAATGACAGATTCACAGCAGCCAAAAAATGTCTGCCACCAACAAAAGAGTCATTTGGAGGTCAGTGAGTATGATACCACAGTGATGTGACTTTTCTGCTATGGAAGATTTTTCAAACACATTTGAAATTTTTACAGTAAATCTGAAAATACAGTTCAAGGAAGATTACCTCAAGCCACCATTTTATTTTCTCAATAAAACACTAAGCCATTATTATTTGTTAAAAGAACAATATTAGAACAAATGAAATATTATTTCTCAGTCTCACTCTTAACCATAATGCATATAAAAATTTTAATTTAACTTTGCAAAAAGTATAGCTTCCCCTTTATGAAAATATGTTAACCTAATAGACCAAAAAAATGTACTTTTATTATTCCAAAATAAATCTTAAATTACAAGAACTATAAAATAACTACTGTATTGGAAATACATATAAAAAGCTTACACCATTCTTTGGGTAAATACATTCTTTCCCCCCCCCTCTAATTTTCAATTATAGGTACTCGACCACCACTGATCAAAAATTTACCTAAGCCCATTGAGAGCCTGATGACTCGTTGTTGGTCTAAAGATCCTTCTCAGCGCCCTTCAATGGAGGAGATTGTGAAAATAATGACTCACTTGATGCGGGTATAATCCTTCTCTTGAGGGGCTTTGGATTTAGGGGAATTTGATATATACTGAGTTTGAATGGGATTTTGAAGTAAAGAGACATTATTGCTTTTTTCTGCTTTATACTTTTCTGTATTGTCCAAGTTAGAATGGGTACTTATCACTCTTAAAGAAGAAATGTTATTTTGGAAAAGAAAAAAAGTCTAGTTCTTTATACTGGAAAGATAGCTAGACTAGGTTTCTGGACTTGGTTTTTCCTCCTGTGTAACTTAGTGGACAAATGTGTTTGTTTGGGGGGCCTGTTGCCTCATCTGTAATGTGAGAGAAGCTGAATTAAATGTCTTTACAGGACTTAGGTATATTCTGACTCTAATACTTGCCAAACTAAATTTTAAATTTTCTTGAGTGCAGATCTTCTTCAAACAATCATTTATCTGCAGGGCAATAGAATGGTTGCATTCCCAAACACCTTTATTTAAATGATTTTTACCTTCTGGTTTTTCATTGCATATTTTTAGCTTTTCATTTGCCATTAAAAAGTTAAACTTCTAGGATTTATGGAATTTTTAAATTTAGAAGAACCCTGTTAAATGATCATCAAAATGTCTTAGTCTATAAACAAACACTTTTAGAATTATTTGAATAATTTTAGGACTCTGGTTTTTGGTGCACTAGCAAAATCTACCAAGCGCTACTTTGACTTTTAAAAGTTCACATACTTATGAAAAGTCCCTGAATTTCAGAACAATTTGCTCACTAGAAGAACCCTTCAAACTCCTTAAATATATACTTCCTAAATGGCCAAAGATCTGTTTATTCTATTGAAACCAAGCATGAACTACTCTGATTAAAACTTCCCATCATATGTGGATACCAGCTATACATCAGGCCCTAAAGATATGGTCATAATAAAACAACTTAGTCGCCATAGTCAGATACTTGAAAACATTGGGATACATAAATTGTTCAAATTATAATTGTACTTATATTTGCTTTGTCTGATTTGAAAAGAAGACCTTCCTTTTTTCCCCTAAGTTCTAATATTTATCCAGCAAAAATTTCCAATATTACATCTCCAGTTTATAGAGAAACAGCCATAATCTATCTCTGATATTCAAAATATTAGTTCTAACAATTATTCTATGACATAACAGTCTCAGTTGCCAGACAAACAATAATTTCAGCAGTTCGGAAGTTTATATCACTACTATGAGAACATAAGTACGTTTTATATCATTGTGAGGAGTCATACTATTTCCTGTGTTCCTTTACAGAAATGTATGCTGTTTTCTTCAAAACTATCTAGGCTCTATGTAAAATAGATATTTAAGTAGATATATGGCATTGATCATAGTGGAAATTCAAAAGAGTAGCACATTATCATCATCTGTAAAATCAAAAACTTAAGGAACATGCTGAGTTTAAGTATCTGTAAATTCAGTGTATGCCTTACAGAAAATAAAGCAGCACTTTCCTACTTTCAAATCCCAGAACAAAGAAATAATTAATGTGTACTCTCCAAGTTAATTCTTACAGGATTTAATTTGTATTAAAGAAATTTTAAATTGTAATTTACTTTTTCATACATAGTACTTTCCAGGAGCAGATGAGCCATTACAGTATCCTTGTCAGTACTCAGATGAAGGACAGAGCAATTCTGCCACCAGTACAGGTAAATGGATAGATTGGAAGAGTAATAACCTAATTTTTTGTGTGTCTCTGTTCCCATGAAATTATAATCAAGAGGCAATGAATGATGTCTCTATTTGCATTTTAATTTCTTCATTTCATATGATTGACTGCAATTTGAGTTTCCTGGTGCATCACTCTTCATGAAGGTACCGAGATTAAAGAGTTACTAAAGACTTGCTTCCAAGTCTTAGAATTCTTGCATAGTTATATATAAAAAGATGGGATATTGTATTGCTGGGAATGTCATTCTTTATTTGAAAAATAAAAATCGTTTTTACACAGACACTGCTACATCAAAGAGTATTAGAAATTATTGTAAATATAAAAGACAACGTATTTCTTCATCATGAACACCCTACTTTTTGGTCTTTGTAGAAGAGTCTATAGAAACTCTTATTTAAGAACTCTTATTTTTAGTTCAAAGTTCCTTACTTTTCTAAATATCAAGTAGTAGTGGGATTGAAGTTCGTGATCATCAAAAAAGACCATAGAAATAACTCTCTTAGAAAAATTGTGCCTCTCAAATTATATGGCATTTTAAGCATTCATTGTTAATTTAATTAAAACCAAAGGGCTTGTATGTGTATATATACAATATTTATCCTGTACTTAATATTGTATTTTTACTGGCAAATATTTTTACTGATCTAAATAATTGCATTTATTTTAATCTGGTTTAATAGTTCCCAAATTCCATTTTTACCGAAAATCTTTTGAGTTGCACTGAATTCTTAAATGCACTTCTCTAAAATTCCATCATGTGTTTCTACCACTGCTTCCAAACCCTCTCTCTGTTTAAGCGCTGTGACCTTCAGTCCTTTGATTCTTCTGTTTACTGAGCCACAGTTCTCTTAGGTCCTTCCTTCATCCTCCCTTCACTTAATTCCAGCTGGTTATTATAATTTCTTATCTTAAGCTTGTTTGGCTAAACTTAATTTGTTAAATCTGACACTCAGTTTCCCCTTGTCTATAGCAGTGCAGCTGAATGTGTCTGGAGACAACTCATGTTTAAGGTCTTCAAATGCCTTAGTGATTTAATGACGTTGGATAGTTGTGCCATATTTTAGTCTATCTCCTCTCTCTTAGATGACTTAATTGTATACTTTAGCCTCTCTCCTCAAACTTCAAACATCTCTTCATTACACACTTTCAGCTGATCCCGTTTGTTATTTCTTTGAGAAAATTGGAGTAATCAGAAAAGATAGCTTCCAGAAGCTGCCCCACTACATCTGCTCACCTACCTCTATCTGGGCCCTTCTGCTCTCCATTCTCTTCTGTTAAAATGGCTAAGCTCTCCATGCTCTCACCAAAGGCAGGCGTGTCTGCTTGTGCACTATATCCCATCTGCTCTTCCCAGTTGTTCTTCCCTCAGTCTCTTGCCTCATCAGTGTTAGTCTTTCTACTGGAATCATTCCCAAGTCATGTATAGTCTGTACTTACATTCTGTTACCTCTTCCCATTCTTTCCTGTGCCCAGTCCATTCAGGCTTTTATTATACCGCTACTCCAGAATTGCTCTTGTCAAGGTCACCAGTTGTCTCCACATAACTAAATCGAAATGAATGATTTTTAGTTCTCTTCTTTTTTGACTTTCAGTAACATTTGACACAGTTCATTACTCTCTCCTTCTATAGCATGTTCTTCAGTTGATCATCAGGATACCATAGTAGCCTGGATTTCATCTTCCATCTCTGGCCACTTTTTCTGATGGTTTCCTAGGCTGGTTATTTTTTTATCTTCCTAACCTACACATGTCAGTATTCCTAGGGCTCAGTCATTGAGCCTTTCGCTTATTTCTCTACACTCATCTCCTTCATGATCTCATCCAGTATCGTGGTTTTATATACCATCTATTTGCTGGTATTTTGCTCCATCCCAGACCTGACCTTTGTACTCCTATATCCACCTACTTGCTTGATACCTGATAGGAAATCAAACTTATGTTTTCCAAATTAAACTTCTGATAGTCCCTTCAAACTTACTTCTCCCATCATCTTCACCATCTTGATTAATAGCCACTCTGATTTACCAGCTCAGGCTAAGAACCTTAAAGTCATCCTTGTACTATTAGAAGACTAATAAGCATTTTGGTTCCCTTTCTGTGCTATCCTTAAAATTCCATTTAAAATGGATTTGTTTGGATATCTTTATTGACTTGAAAAGTCTTATTTCGTTCATATTCATGTCTTGTTAGTTTAGAAAATAATTTACGTTGCATATTATTGAATAAAGCATCTGTATTATTCCAACCTGTAGTCATAAATGTTTCTGCTTTCCTAGGCTCATTCATGGACATCGCTTCTACAAATACCAGTAATAAAAGTGACACTAATATGGAGCAAATTCCTGCAACAAATGATACTATTAAACGCTTAGAATCAAAATTGTTGAAAAATCAGGCAAAGCAACAGGTTTGTTTTGTTACTAAAAGTAAAATTGTGTGATGACCTTACTAGTAGTCATAACTTTATGCTAACTAAAATTAATTATTTGGCGTCTTCCATTATACAAGTGCTGAGTCTTATTCTTGAAGCAGATAAGAATAGAGACATAAAGGGGCGCCTGGGTGGCGCAGTCAGTTAAGCGTCCGACTTCAGCCAGGTCACGATCTCGCGGTCCGTGAGTTCGAGCCCCGCGTCGGGCTCTGGGCTGATGGCTCAGAGCCTGGAGCCTGTTTCTGATTCTGTGTCTCCCTCTCTCTCTGCCCCTCCCCCGTTCATGCTCTGTCTCTCTCTGTCCCAAAAAAATAAATAAACGTTAAAAAAAAAAAAAATTAAAAAAAAAAAAAAGAATAGAGACATAAAATGAGATTCTCCTACTGTTTATTACCGATCAAATTGTTTTGTCTTCTGATTATGGCTGCCTTTGCCAACAGCGCAACTCCCTCCCTGTGATGTTCCCTAACTTTAATGGTTAAATATGTAAGATGCTTATTTCTTGGTTCTACTACTCAGTTAAAGGAGTTTGTCCTCAGTCTGTCATTTCATACTGTTCAGATTTATTATGTTTTTGCTGTTACTCGTTTAAAAGTATGTTAAGTAGTGATTTTATTCATCTTACATGATACATTTAGGTTAAAGAATAATCGTAGCATTTAACTTCCAACTCTAGTGACTGCCCTTTCCTAAAGGCAGTGTTTGTAGCTTGCTCTCCCTTAGAACCTCCTTTTTCCTTCATAACAGCACAGAATCTCTAAGAATCTCAGTTGATATCTTCCTCCTACTAGGTTGCCCAGGATTTTTAAACTTAAAGAACTTCAATAATTCAAATTGACCTGTAATTTTAACAGAGTGAATCGGGACGTTTAAGCCTGGGAGCTTCCCGTGGGAGCAGCGTGGAGAGCTTGCCCCCCACCTCTGAGGGCAAGAGGATGAGTGCTGACATGTCTGAAATAGAAGCCAGGATTGCTGCGACAACAGGTAAAAAGGAAGTAAAAATCTGCAGAGGAGTGGAAAGAGTAGTTTCAGTTGTTTCACCTCTGGCGATGTCAGGGGTTTTTTGTGTTATGAATTTTTTTAAAGCAGGAAGTGGGCTTACAGTAGACTTTCTAAGCTGCTAACAATAATTTATGTTTTTCTCCAGTTCCAAATAAGACAGGTATGACTTGTAAAATTATTTGGATCATAAATTATATTTTTATCAAATGTAATTCAACTCAAACATGAACTGAAAATTTAAGTGGGAAATTGAAATTTTGCCAAAACTAGTATGTTTCAGAGGATTTTGAGTGATTCTACTAGAATTTGTACTAACTTCACATAATGGCAAATATTTTGTTTTGAAATTAGCAGAAAAATAGATCCAAGTGTGGTTTGGCTTTACTGTCTGCTCCTTCTCCTTCTGGTAGCAAAAATAGATAAGTGTAATATAAAAGATCACGGTAATTTCATTCAATGTTGGAAAAGTTAGCATTTGAATTCCATTTTTTCACTTCTTAAAATGATTAATTACAGAGGTACTGGTCAGCACAAAAACAGTTACAGTTGACTCTTGAACATTGTAGAGGTTAGGGACATTAACCCGTCATGCAGTCAAAAATCCACATGTAACTTTTGACTACCCCAGAACTTAACCATTAATAACCTACCATTGACCTGAAGCCTTACAATAATACAATTGCTGAACACATATTTTGCATGTTATATGTATTATATACTGTATTCTTAAAATAAGCTAGAGAAAGAAAGTGTTATTAAGAATATTAAGGGAAATACATTTATATTACTATACTGTATCTTTAATCACATGTAATTGGATACATGCAGTTGAAACTCATGTTGTTCAAGGGTCGTAATACTGGTTTAATTTGTTTTCTTTCCAATTCTTCCAGGAGTAGAGGGGAGCTAATTATAAAAGTAAATACATTTCTTTTGTGGAAAATGTGGAAATGTAAACAAACAACAAAAAACCCGCAATTTTCTATAATTGTCCCACTCAGAAGCATTTAACAATTTTATATATTTACCTCTGGTCTTTTAAGCCATATATGTGTATACATGTGTATTTTCATGTATATTAGCATATATATTCTTTAACTTAGCTAACCAGGTTCGTGTGTTTTTTGTTTTGTTTTGTTTTTTAGGTATTTTTCTCATTTTTTTTTTCTAAATGGAATATTCTCATTTTGTGTGGAGCTTTTTTCAGAAAGAAGTTTTCCAGAGGAATGTCATACTGTACTTGTCTTCATCTAATTATGATCACTGACTGTATCAGCATTAGAATCAGTTAGATATAGCAGAATATTCAAAATAGCTATGTCTTTAACACCTAAGCTTTTTTTTTTTTTTAAATAAAGAAATTTGAAGGTAGGTTCCGTGATCATTAGGCAGCTGAATTTCTCTGTCTCTGTGCCACAAGCCATATTGCGTGACTTGTCTCTTCAAAGACTTTGTGGTGCTGAATAACTATTACAATTCTAGTCATCACATCCACAGTCAGGGCAGCAAGAAAGGAGAATTAGGGGAATGCCAAAGGGTATATGCCCAAGCTCTTTCAAAGATCTTTATCAGAAGTTCCCCCTAACAACTTCCATATATGCCTTTGGCCATCATAATATGGTCAGATGGCTACAGATGGCTGCACGGGAAAGAAGGATCTGTGATCTTTTATCTGGGAACATTGCTGCCTTGAGTAAAGTCAGAGTTCTGTTGCTAAGAAAGATGGGAAAGATAGAGATTGGAAGGGGACTCGGAGTCTCTGCCACATGGATGAATCTTCATAAATAATCAAGTTGAATGGAGCTCACTAGCCACTAACAAGCCTTCCTGGTCCCTGCGTCATAAGTGTTTTTCTGTCAAGTGAGGGCTTCTCAGTGTAGTGTCAGGTGAATAGCGCACACGGTGACATACCTTCACTCTTGGGGAACCTTTTCCCTTCAGGGATGTCATTCAAGTTAGATCAGCTAAGTAATGATGGCTAGTGGCATTATTAAGATAATGGCCTTAAAATAAGTGGCATTATTATAGTTTTGTATCTTTGCTAGTGTCAGTTTTCTAGTCAGGTACTGATTTATTATTATTCTTTACAGAAGTGATATTTCACTAGTTAAAAAACAACCACACACATTTAGATTATCTCACTCTCTAAATGTAGAATAGATGCTGTTGAACATCCATTGAATTCATACAATTCAGATTTTTTTTAATGAATTGTCTTACTTTGAAAGATTCGAATTCTCCAGCTTCTAACACTGTTCACAGGTAATGGGAATGCACCTTGAACTTTGAAAACTACAGTAAACATTCAGTTTAATAGAAGTATGTGTAACATTCAGTTTAATAGAAGTATGTGTAAATATTTATATTTATAAAAGCATATACATTTCATTCTTTGATTCAATAATTACTATTTAATCACCGAATTTTACTTTATAGCACACTTCAAGAAACGTCTATCTGGAATATATATTCCTGTGTTTGTGTAATTAAAAAAATATGGCAGCTTATTTCTTTTTAACTCCTCTCTCCCTTCCCACTTTCATCCTAGCTCCCCATTGCTTATCAGTGATTTCACTTAGGTAGATTGTTTCTATGAACATGTTTGAAATTTTGCTTCCTCATTATCCTGCAGCTTTGTTTGTCTCTGTCCTTTTTTTTTTTCTCCTAATTAAAACCAGTATGTGACACATCTTTATTGATAGTTTTCTCCTAAATCACGCCTTTTCCAAGCATGGATGAAAAGTTAGGCAGTCCTGCATGCCATTCTGCATGAAGTATTATTAACATAGCTATTTGAAAATTATTCTGTTTTTATAGTTAATCATTTTCTGTGTTACTGTTTGTGGTTGTTTGCATGTATACTGTATATATATGTTTTTGCAGCCTATTCCAAGCCTAAACGGGGCCACCGTAAAACTGCTTCATTTGGCAACATTCTGGATGTCCCTGAGATCGTCATATCAGGTATCAAAGACCACCTGAGTTGGTCTAATAGCTGTGGGACCGGAATAATGATCCCTGGTACTTATAAAATGCTTCTTGCTCCAATCTTTATAGGACATGAAAATAGACACCTGCATACAGTAACTAGGGAGACAGATTGAAAACTATACGTTTATATATAATGAAGCAGCTTGACAGGATACCTTAAATCTCCAAAAATGAGAGTAAAATAGAAGGCAAAGTAAACCTTTTCACACAAGGGAGAATGCTAGCCCAGAATTCTACCATCGTCCTCCCTGCTTTTAAGTGAGCACATGAGCTGAACCAAGACGTTTTCTCTCAGCAGAAAGAGGAAACAACTATTTAAAAATATTTGATGTCCTGGGCTCTTTTCCTTCCTTGGTTTCTCCTTTTTGGACTCTCTTGAGGCTTCCTATCCAAGCCTCTTTCTGTTGGTAGCAAGTGAAATACGAAGTTGAGAAAAGAGAATTGCTAAATACCATGTTGCCTTAACATAGAAAATAGAAACAGAGTAAAATTAAATGAGATTTGCTGTTTTGCATGGTGTCTTGACAAAGAATCGTGATCAATTCTGATTCTTATGTGTTATTAGGAGAATCTTTTTGCAAATTACATGTTTTTATACCTAAGTCACACATGGTACTTCAGTGTCTTAAAATTGGTAAATTGCTTTTATTTCTTCTCATGGTGATAATTTCATAGATGAATCTAAATCACCATTTTTGATAGAAATTTAAGTGGCATATATCGGTTAATGTATGTCACCAAAGTGATCCTGTATTCGGGCACCTGGGTTGCTTAGTCAGGCAAGCATCCATCTCTTGATCTCAGTGCAGGTTTCATGAGATCAAGTTGCACATCAGGCTCTGTGTTGATTCTCTCTCCTTCTCTCTTTGCCCCTCCCCACCTCATGTGTGCATGCCCTTGCTCCCCCCCCCCCCCGGAATAAATATATAAACTTAAAATAATATATATCCTTTATTTATTCCTCTGCTTTAGGTTTTCCTCCACCTCTTCCCAAAAAGAAACACAGTTTTCCCTACACACATTCATGGGTGTGATGTTGGTGAATTCTTCAGCAGTGTGTATTGCTTGTTATTGTATTTCTAGCATAGCATTGTAGTTGAATATCTAGAGGTCTTTTTCTCCCATAGTAAAATGAAAACAGAATAGACACCATGCCTTTGTTACTTATTATTGATTGTATCAGAGTTATCTGGCACGATGCCTCACACATTGCGTTTAATAAGTATGTGCCTATTAACTGAACAAACTATTATTGACCTCCCATGGCTAGGAACTAGGATACATATAAAATCTGTATAAATTATAAATATGTATAATACAGAAATTACACAATTCTTAGGATCCTGGCATTTGGTCTGTATAAAACTATATTAGAGTAATTAATGTTTATTTTTTCAAAGTGATTTATTTTATAATACCACTATTGCTGTTCAGAGAGGAGTTAACTCACTTCTCACATAGTAATTTTACTTATTGAGTCATGGCCTGCTTGCAGAACTTGCAATCATTTTACCTCCATACCAAAAGGTGCTATGTTTAAGGGAATAATATTTTGACTAAAAAAGTGGCAACATTTAAACTTTTAAACTGTGATTATCATTAATGTTTGAGTGAATCAGGAGAAGTTAGGTAAATGGCAATATAATCTTAATCCATGTCTTAACGAATAAGCATTAACAAATACACACACACATAACGAATGATGTAGCCAGTACTGTACACAATAATGAGGGAGAATGAAGAGAAAGAATAGTCTCAGTGGTTCTCAACCAGAATGAATTTGCTCCTTACACGTTATTTGGCAACATCTGGAAACATTTTTGGTTGTCAAAAGTGGCAGGGGGCATATAGTAGGCAGGAGCCCAGGATGCTGCTAAACATCCTACAGTGTACCAATCTTCCACAAACCAAGAATTATCCAGCTAAAATGTCAACAGTGGCAAGGCTGAGAAACTGGTTTCACATAGATGCTCTATGTGACTCTAAAGTAGTTTAAATAAAGTACATCATCTTAATTGATGTCCATAGCTGTCTTATAACTGGATTACCAGATAAAATTACAGCCATTTTACAAATGAGGAACTTCGATCAAATGGGTTTTGTGTGGTTTTCCCAGAAACACATAGTAGGGTCCCAACTTAGATCTGACACCAAATCACATCAATTTTCTCCTCTTTTGTTTGAGTAGGAGAAGATAGAGCAATTCTGCCTTGTTCCTCTTTAGTGTTCACATTAAAGAGAGTTCTTTGGCCAGCAGACCCTCTTTTATGGTAACTGAGTCCTTATGGAGTCAGGAAACTTTAATTCTGCTCTTAATTTGTCAGAGCAACAATGCTGTTCAAATAGAAATGGTATTCATTAATACATTTTATTAAATATTCTTGTTGATTCCCCCCCCCAGATATCCAAATATTAACTTAATCAGCTTCGCTTTCTTTAATGAAAGAATATAAACACTGGAATTACTACAGTTGAATATAAAAGAGAAACATTAATGTGTTCTTAGGTTTATTTTTAAATTGAATTAAATATGAAAATATAACCCATGCTTTGGGAATATTTCAAATGTCTTCATGGCCATTTTAACTATAAAGGAGGGCATTACTTAATTCCCAAAATTTCTTAGTACCTTCTAGAATTTTTTTTTTCCTCGAAGTCAGTTTCCCACAAGTTCTTTGTGGTATTACAGTGCCTCTTGATATACCCAATCTGGTATTCATTAGCACTGGATCCCAGTTGTAAGCATTTTTTTAATATAGATTTTTTTTTATCTTATCTGTTATGAATAAGTAGTTTGAATAATAACTTTCCTTTGGCCAAGTGCAGTATACTGAGTCTGATGCACTTCTTGGAATAAACTGCCTCTTTTTCTTTTTTTAATTCTGATTTTTTTTTTTAAGTTTATAATTTTGAGAGAGAGAAAGAGCAAGAGAAAGTACATGAGCAGGGAGGAGCAGAGAGAGGGAGGATCCTAAGCAGGCTCCGTTCTGGATCCCACAAAACATGAGATCATGACCTAAGCCAAAATCAAGAGTCGAGTGCTTAACTGACTGAGTTATCTAGGCATTCCTGAACTGCCTCTTTTAGTAAGAGTGTTCATGTAAGCATCACAAAAATTTTTATGTATACTTATTGGCAATATACAAATCTATCTTTTTAAAGCGTATATTGCTTCTTGAATTTTTTTAAAAGTTACCAAGTTTCGGGGCGCCTGGGTGGCGCAGTCGGTTAAGCGTCCGACTTCAGCCAGGTCACGATCTCGCGGTCCGTGAGTTCGAGCCCCGCGTCGGGCTCTGGGCTGATGGCTCAGAGCCTGGAGCCTGTTTCCGATTCTGTGTCTCCCTCTCTCTGCCCCTCCCCCGTTCATGCTCTGTCTCTCTCTGTCCCAAAAATAAATAAACGTTGAAAAAAAAAATTAAAAAAATAAAAAAAGTTACCAAGTTTTTAAAATTGTAAAATACACACTGTTACTCTAAAGAATTTTTTTTTTAAATACATCTTTAGAGTGACTAAAACCCCTAATCTAGTCACAGGTAAACAAATTCAAATCATGTTGTTTGCTTGCTCTTCAGCACTATTTTATACTTGCCATCATTCAAATGAGGAGGAGCAAGCAACCTATGGCTAACATTTATTAATTTAGTAGTCACTCAGGTCATGCAGAAATGGACCTTTAATACCTCACGAGTTCCTATGGATCAAGCTACACAATTTTCTATACCTCTTCCTGGCCTAGAGCCTGCTTCAGATTCTGTGTCTCCCCTTCTCTCTGCCCTTTCCCCATGTGCTCTGTGTCTCTATCAAAAAATGAATAAACATTTTAAAAAATTAAAAAAAAATAAAGCATGGAGTAGGAGACTCTGATAGTTATGCAGATAGTTTTGTTTGTGGCTCTAGCTTTGGTAATCAAAAAAGATGAACTATTCTGGAGTCCTTGTGTGAGTAGTTAGAGCACTTCAGGAAATCACCTGTGATAATGCATTTTGAAAGCCACTGAAAAAGGTACTAACAAATCCATACATATATATCCACCTGTAAAAGATTTAATTGAAACATTAGTCTTCTGCACTTCCTTTCTAATATGAAATTCCTTATACATAGTTTATACCAGATTAATTGCTACCGTGAAATGATACATGTTTCCAATATGAGACTTACAAAAGTAAAATTTTCCAAATAAACAGTTTTTATGCTGTTTTACTCAGTACTTCTGAATTTCTTAGTTCAGGCTAAATTATACAGCTTGACTTCATTTTAAACACTTGAAAATTCTCATTTATTCTGTAAATAAGAATTTGCCTTAATGTGCTATTTGAGAACCTTGAACAGTGGTACTTTAGTAGTATATGTATTTTAAAGCTAAAATAATGTGGCGTAACATTTTAGGATCGTAGAATGCTTTGACCAAAGATGATTTTCTTACATACTGTTTTTAAGGATATATTAAATAATAAAGAATATTGAATATACAAATGTCTTTTAGTCAATCATATAAAATGTTTGTACCCAGGTCCTTGAAGAGCCTGAACTTAATTGATATTTTTTGTTTGTAATATTATTCTTAAAGCTGAAAGATCAGGCTCTGAGCTCACAGCTTGCACACGCACTCTCTCACTCTCTTCTCTCTCTCTCTGTCTCTCTCTCTCTGTCTCTCAAAAATAAACACTAATAAAAGAGGGGGGGCACCTGCGTGGTTCAGTCGGTTAAGCATTCAACTTCGGCTCAGGTCATGATCTCATGGTTTGTGAGTTCGAGCTCTGCATCTGGCTCTGAGCTGAGAGCTCAGAGCCTGGAGCCTGCTTCAGATTCTGTCCCTCTCTGCCCCTCCCCTACTTGCATCTGTTTCTCTCTCTCTCTCTCTCTCTCTCTCTCTCTCTCAAAGATAAACATTAAACTTATTTTTTAATTTTTTAAAAGTGAAATTTTAGGTGTCCTTATGATTTCAGTTACATTCAGATATCAAAAATTTAATGAATATTCACTTTTAACTTCAATCAGACACATTTAGTCCTCTATTAGTTGCTTTTCAAGAATATGATGAGTAGTTAAGTAGCATAAGAGGAGTATGGAAAAGCCCAAATATATTTAACAAACATAAATGGGTAGTTGAGTTTCTAATACTAATGTAAAGTTTTTTTTCTTTTAGAAGTTTCAAATAACTTAGGTAATTGGCGAACAGATGAGGCAGGGTGCAGTAAGGGTTTTGTAGAATGCTGGACAGCTGGAGGCTGATACTGTTCAAGGACCCTTAGGCACTATCTTGCTTTCTCCCATCAGGTTAAGAATATAACCTTTCTAATACTGTATTTGGTTCAAGAATCAGTAGGTACTAATGTTTATAAACATCCTTTAGGGGTGCCTGGGTGGCTCAGTCGATTAAGTGTCCGACTTCGGCTCAGGTCATGATCTCACAGTTTGTGAGTTCGAGCCCCGCGTCGGGCTCTGTGCTGACAGCTCAGAGCCTGGAGCCTGTTTCAGATTCTGTGTCTCCCTCTCTCTCTAACCCTCCCCGTTCAACCTCTGTCTCTCTCAGTCTCAAAAATAAACGTTAAAAAAAAATTTTTTTTAAATCCTTTAACTGTAGTACATAAATTATTGGTGTAGTTTTTCCCCCTGAATAGTGTAGTGCTAATGTGTAGAAACAGTGAGATAAAAAGAAGTAAACTTTTCTAAATCTTTCAAGTTCCTACCTACCTTGGACATATGGTGTCATTAACAGCTGTAAACCTTTGAATTAGGGATTCTGAGGCCCAAGGAGAGCTATGCTGAAATATACCTTCTTCTCCATGTGTAGCCACCTCACCTTCAATGAAATTCTGTATTTGTTCCTAATTAAATAGGAAAGTTCATGTAACCAACCCCAAAGAGAATGTTTAGGTAGTCTCTTTATATTGTATCAAGATCACTTTTTGTAATATAAAAAGTTGATCTCTAACCTAATAACGGTGGTTTATCAGAAAGCAAAACTCATCAATAATACTTTCCTTTGATAGGAGGAAGAAACCCACCCTGAAGGGTGTTCCTTCTAAGGAATAAGCCAGAATTTGTAGAAATAAGTAAAAGAAAATGAAATTTGTGGCAGCCTAAATGAGAACGTATGTTTTTAAATTACATATTCAGTTTACCATGAAGCAGTGATATAATGCAGTGTAGTGCTATACAATTTTTTAAAATCTTATGTATTTTACACATCAAGAGAACAGTGTCCCACAATTTTCAATATTCAAAACTTATGAATGTCAAATTTTCCAACATTTGGTTAAGAGATGTCTCCAGGAAAATGTAGTGTTGATTTTTACATGAAAAGGGTCTCAGGAAGTTTGGGAGATAGAAAAATAAGAGTAGTTAAGATAAGGAAAACATTGAGCTTACTTAAACCATTAAGAAAAACCACAGAAGTGGCTGTCTGGGAAGGACTCTGTTCAAATACCAGTTCAGGAAATAAGTTGTACTTATAAGAGCAGCTTTTTGAAGAGACTGATTCTGTTTTTGTGACATTATTGTAAAAACAACTGAATTGACCTATAAGCTATTTCAACTGCCCTTTCTTTTGGGGGGTGGGGGTGGGGAATGTAGGTCTTATGATGGGCTAGGGATGTAGCTGTTTTGTTTTGTTGCTGTTACTTAGAAAAGTTGTTCTCTATCACTTGTTCTCTATCATAAGTCATGAAAGTTCCGGAACTTATTACACAATGAATACTCAGGACATCATTGGCAGGATTCAGATTCCTTGATCAGGCATCTGTTGACATCATATTGGCCCTCGATTCTACTGTTTTTTCATTTATACTACCATGTGTAATATAGGTATGTACATTTCAAAGAACCATAAAAAAAATGTAAAATAAGAGAGTTTCTAAATTAGTATTTAGTTGCAAAGAAAATTCAGCATTAAGTTAAATTTACTAAGAACACACCCAGTGTTCATTTCCAATAATAGTTTTATTTTTTTACATTCATATTTCTAAAACTTAAAAACAATATTGGAGCAACAAGTATTTGTTGATTGCAGTCCTTTTTTGCTTTGTCTAAACTATTTGCCAGATGGTTTCTGCCATGGCTCTGCTAATTAAAATGCATTGCCTAATATTGCTTGCTTTGACTCATGTTTTAGCTTGAAGATTTCTCATTTATGGCATTTGTTAACTGTGTCACCTCTTATTTACCCTACTTCCTTAAAAGTTTTTATTCCCCTTCTACCCCCACCTAGATTTGATTTTGTTTTTGGTGTTATTGTAGTGGTGATGTAATGATTTTTAGACACATGTGCTGGGTGGTTCCTGAGATTCACAAATGTTGCTAATCTGAAAAGAGAATTCCAGACACTTTTACAAGCCTGTCTCATCTAGGCTAATTTTAGAATGATTGTGTTGAATGAAATGTGCCTAAAATTGCTTATTACTCATGGTGGTGGGATCTTTTTGTCCCCGGGAAAAGGGGGTAGTTAAAAATTATCACAAAAGTATATTAGTGTGCCTGATTCAATAAAGTGCTATTTTTTTGTTATTTTAATTCGTATTCAAAAGTTGGAACTTGGATTAAAATGGAATTTGGAGTAAATTTGAGCTAAAATTATGCAAAGAATTCTAAAACATAGCTTAAAATGAAAAAAAAAAGTGATGATGTCCTTATAAATTTGAGTTGGCTATAAACTTGAGTTTTTATGCTTACTGCATATATTACTGCATTAAACATTATTCTTTTGTAAGGTCCTTTTAGTTTACATGCAAAATAATAATGGAGTCATATGGATTAAGATGCTAAGTTATATTGCTGATTGGTTTAAAATAAGAAACTTAGGATTAGAGAAATATAAAATTATAAGAACAAATTCTGTCTGCTAATCAGGCCAGAACTGTTAGAGCACATGTTCTGAGTGCTGCCTCCTCGCTAAGAAATTATATAATATAGCTTTCAGAGTCAAAAGAATTTTGAGTATTGTGTCAGCTGTTACAATATTTTGGTGTTTCCTTTTAGACAGCTGATCTCTCATCTTGGATATACCATATAAACAGCCCTATTCCCAAATAAAAGTGCTGAGTGAAGCTGTTGCTTAATTCATTCTATTTTGCTAAAAACTTACATTTGTAGAATTTTTTCATAAGCTAATTTTTAGATTAAATTATTATTTGCATGGAAGTTCCTAAAGCAAGATTAACACAATAGCCCAATATACAACTTTCAACAAGCTGTATATTTGAGAATGGAATGAGAGTCATTGATTTTCAGTAGGAAATTAAGAGTTGTTCTCCAATAATAAATTGCTAGGTTCTGACAAAGACTAATGGGATTAAGTAAGTGTGACTCTGTAATAAGTTTAAGCCTAAGCATCTTTTTTGGCCTTGAATGAACAAGGTACTGCTGTTGGTTAAAGTCAGTCACATCATACAACCTGCTGGCTAGCTGTCTTGCTGTAGAAACTGTAACGTAAGACCCTTGAAATAGATGCCATCATCAGCCCTGGCCCACAAGCATTTATCTATTTAAATACATGACAGAAGATGGTGCAAGAGAGTTCAGCAGCTATTCGTGTGGTAGGAGTGGTTATTGTATTAGAACCTACTTTATTGTAGACCAGCAATTTTTGAGTTAAAACTCTACAGCTGTTTCTCTTCCTTTCCTTACATCATTCTCTTCTCTCTCTCTTTTTTTTTTTTTTAAGCAATAAACTCACTTAATTATTTTTCCCACAAACATTTTGTGTAGATCCAAGGAGCAACAAATTCCAACTTCCTACATAACAGTAGCAACCTTGTTATCTGTTTGAATAGATCTCAGTATTCTATTTTTTTTTTTAATCTTTTAAAAGGCAACGGACAGCCAAGACGTAGGTCCATCCAAGACTTGACTGTTACTGGAACAGAACCTGGTCAGGTAAGACTTGACATTTGAATTCTCTGTCTTTGAAGGAGAATAATGGGCAGAAGTTAAGAATTAACTATAATATATATACAGTGCAAAAGTAATTTTATGAGTTCACCTAAAATTGTGGTAGAAAAGTTCATTGGCACTTGAATTTAAATACTTAGGAGAAAAAAGTATAGATGCCATTATTAGGTTAACTTGAAGGATAATTTATCAAACTAAGTTGATTAATGCAATAGTGCTCCATGTATATTATATGGTTTTTATATATGATTTAATAAGGAAGTATCAACTGTGTAATACAACACTTTGTCATTATCCCTGTCTCTAAAGTGAATCATAGTGACTCCTTTTTAGCAATAAGGTCAAAAAGATTTTTTTTACTAATTATTTTACTATAATTACTAATACTTACTAATAAATATTTCCACAACAAAATGTCACTCCTGTAGCATCACATAAGGCACTAACATACCTAGATGACTCTAACATCTTTCATTTTTGTAATATCCACTGGATTTTTATTTTTGTGAAATATGCTTAAAACTGTTTACTAAGCACATGGGTAAGTTCTAGAAAGGCTTCTATCACACTTGCTAAGATTTTCTTCATCTTACATTTCTGGATGCTCTTCTAAACTCCTCTTACCTTTTTATCACTTTCTTTCAAAATGATCCAGACAGTGCTATAATTTAAACCATTAGTGACTAGTACAGACTTTTAACCAACAAGTATATAAAAGTGGCAGCTCAGCCATTGTTTTTTCTGTTATTCAGATCAATAGACTTGACATATGTAATTTATATATTTTTAAAATGAATGAGAATTACGAGGTATTTGTTGATTTGTTTTCAGTTGTGTTCAAATAAATTTTATGAGTATGCCATATATCTGAAGTCATAAAAATATCACGTTATAGTCCATATTTATGTAAAATCACAGGATTATATATTATAAACAAAGTGATTTAACTTATGGTAAAATGTACTGGTACCTTTCATTCCAGAAAGGTGTTTTATTATTACTTCATTTTTTATAAATCTTTTAGAGAATCTTTGTAGTCATTAATAAAAATTTGAAAGCCCTTTATAGCCATCAACTTAACTAACACAAACCACTTGAGATATTTAAATGATAAAGATCCTTGATCTTCATTTATATCTGGAAATATTTTTATTTCTCACAATGCCTGTATACACACACATACATTAAACATATATGTTAACTTATTATATATGATAGTAAGTGACCCTAAATCTGAAGGTATTGTAAATGAATACAGTCATTTTATTTTACTTTATTTTATTGTATTTTATTTTATTTTATTTTATTTTATTTTATTTTATTTTATTTTATTTTATTTTATTTTATTTTATTTTATGACTTTTTCTATATATCTGCTTTTATGAAACTCCAGAACTTTTGGATGAAATTTCCCACTTTCTCCCCCTCAAATACGTCAAGTATTAATGAGGGCATTTAGTAACAGATAGTTCAGCCTCTGGTATTTGCTTTGATTCCTCAGAGGCTTGATGAGCTCAGCCTTTTAAACTCTGTTTACTATTGCCATTGATATTCCAGTTATGAGAAATTATAGCCAAGTGTTCTCCCTTCAACTGGGAATGAGAAGCCTGCTCTAAGGCAATTCAGGAGCATCTGCTAGTGCAAGTGCTTTTCTCTGTGCTCAACAGTAATGGCATTGGCTGTAATTCAGGACTGACCTCACCAACAGCAAGCCTTCCTTATTTCCTCTTAAGTTTTATATTTCTTGAGATTATGATTGTTACCCTTTTCATTTACAAGACCTTCAGTAGGAAAACCCTGGAACTGAGACACACTATGGTTGTTTGATAGTCATTTGCCTGAATGACACACACCGCTATAGATTTCGAGTGAGGGGGAATTTGGGGTGGCAGTGCAACCTGTTCTAAGACAGATGATGTGTAGCCATTGTACAGCCAGTTTTTAATATTGATCAACTCTTTCAAAATTATTTAAGTGTTATAAACTTAAAATGTCAGTTTGGGATGAGGATGGCAAATAATAATCCTAATGATTAGAAAATCCTAAACATTTTCCCCTGAAATGTTTAATGGCAAATGACCATTAAATGTTTTTAATTACTCATGAAAATAACATTCATTATATGAAAAGAAAAGTATGCACAATCTGGATTTTCAGAATTGAAGGTATACTTCTTTTTAAAGTCTGGCTACACAGTGATAAAACATACATGGGAGGTTTTGGTTGGTTGGTTCGTTGGTTGGTTGGTTGGTTGGTTGGTTGGTTTTAGCCATGGAAATTGATAAAGAACACGAAGAAAAGAATTTGCCCACCCCGTATAGTCATCAGAGGAAGAGAGAAAACTTACTAATAAAATTTAAGATTACATCTTATACAGAAAAGTAAAGTGAGTAGAGTTTATACTTTGGAGCTTGATTCAAGACTGACCTTAGAGCATCTGGGTGTCCCAGTCATCTGACTTCAGCTCAGGTTATGATCTCATGGTTTGTGAATTTGAGTCCCATATCGGGTGAGCTCGAGCCCTGCTTCGGGTAAGCCTGCTTCAGGTAAGCACGAGCCCTGCATCGGGTGAGCACCAGCCCCACTTCTCTCTCTCTCTCCCTCTCTCTCTCTCCCTCCCACTCTCCTCCCTCCCTCCCTCCCTTCCTCTCCCTCTCTCTTTTCTCTGTCTGCCCTTCGCTCATTTGTGCCCTCTCTCAAAAAAAAAAAAAAAACAACAACTTAAAATCACTTAGACTTTACATCTGTGAATTAAAATTAAATTGGTTGTTTTCATACTGCCATTTCTCTTGAGTGGAACAGTGAATGAAGCAAGCTTCTGAATTAAAGGTAGTTGTGAGTATTTGTGTAAAATATTGCATCCTTACAACTTACTTTTAAATTAATTCAGGTTTGTATTAAATCAGGAAACTTATTAAGGACGCATAATGGATCTGGCATCTTAGATACTTTGAAAACATACTGAGAAGGAAAACAGCAGCCCCAGGATGTCTAGGGACTGATCTGACACTGAGGCCTCAAGTACTGTTATAGAATCTGGACATAATAATTTCTCAGAACACCAGTAGACAGCGTTATGCTGAGACCATGATAAGATCAGGCAAAACAAGAACATATAATGTTGTCTCAGCACAGACAAAACCAAGGTCGCTGTGGCACACACAAAATACCAAACATTGCCTTCTAGCTGATGTGAGTGACTACTTTACCAGCTGCAGCTTTATCCTCACTCTAGTCTGCCTTCCCTGTAGAATTGCCTCTGCTTTCTGACAGTAGCCAATCTAGAGTGAACCCCTCCTTCCTTGGAGCCTGCCCCTAAATCTATAAGCTCTGTCTCAAACCCTCTCAGAGAGACCCCACAGTCCCCCATAGTGAGCCCTGTGCTTCATTGCAATGAATGTTAAGCCCATTGCATCCCACCATGGGTGTGTTCCTGGTGGTCTTTGGCTAGGAAACATTGACAATCCTAAGAAGGCCCAGCCCCCTGATGTTTTTGGGCACATCAGACTTATGCCCAGATCAATTAGAGAACTATAGTAGTAACAGCCACCATTTATTTGTTGTGCACCAACTTTGTGCCAGTCAGGCCATTATGTTATTTAAATCTTAACCCTGTAAATTTGGTACTTTTTATTTTCCTCATTTTGCAGATGAATAAACTGAGGGCTAGAGAAACATTCCTAAATGTCTTCCCTTGTACTGCCAGTAATGGGTATAACCAAGTTATGAATCCAGATCGATTCCAGAACACACAAACTATGCTGCCTTCTGTCTTGCATGCAAAACTGCATGTATTGTGTGCTAAAGTAATCCTACATCTCTTCCATTTCAAGTGTTTTGACTTCCAGTAGTCTGCATCATGATTTCTAATTTAAGTAGTTTTCAGTGATGATGAGTTTTAGCTTTACCATATTATTGAGCAAGGCTAATCCACCTTGATAATAAATTTCTACAGATGGCTGCACAAATTTATTTTTTATACATCTGGGTGAGCCTTTCTATGTTTTACTAAAATTAAATATTTTCATGTATGTCTGCATGTCCTTTCTAGAGTTGTATCCAATATAGATCTGTTTTCAAGATGTCTCTTGGAGGGGGCAGCAGTCAGTAAAAATCACAACTGCAAGATGATGTGATTATGATTACTTAGAGAACTAGGCATGCTGTATTTTTATATGGACTTTAAAATCTACTTTTATTAGTCAGATATATAACTCAAGGCAAGCTCTTTAATTTTCCTGAGGTTTAGCAATCTTGTGTACCAGCGGGGACCATAACACTCACCCCATGGGGTTCTTACAACATGCGAAAGTACCAGACACACTGTAGATGTTTAGCAATGTATACCCACCTCCCCATAGTATACTTCCCAGGGTACTTACCACTTCCTTGCTCTCACTATAGTATATTTTTGTTTTGGTTTAGTTTTTTGGTTTGGGGGGCTTTTTTTGGGGGGGGGCACTTTTTTAATTCAAGTTAGTTAACCTACAGTGTAGGCTTGGCTTCAGGAGTAGAACCCAGTGATTCATCTCTTACATCCCAAAAAGTGCCCTCCTTAATGGCCATCACCCATTTAACCCATCCCCCCACCAACCGCCCCTCCAGCAACCCTCAGTTTGTTCTCTGTGTTTAAGAGTCTCTTACGGTTTGCCTCCCTCACTGTTTTTATCTTGTTGTACCTTCCCTTCCCCTGTGTTCATCTGTTGAGTTTCTCAGATTCCATACATGTCTCACTATAGTATATTACTATCCAGAAATAAAACAAAAATAGCACTAAGAAAGAAGTAAAATCCCATTGGCATTCAATTATTTCTGTATCAAAGAGAAGCTTCTGTTAAGGATCATAGAAAGTATTTGCCTTAAAGACCTAATTTAATCACATATCAATTGTTATTTATTCAAGGGATATAATTTATTATACTACTTCTTTATCCTCAGTCTGCATCTCCGTCAGGATAATTTTCTGTTAAAGGTCTAAATCAGAGACTTACTTAATAGTTTTAAATAATTACTGGTTCAGGGGCGCCTGGGTGGCTCAGTTGGTTGAATGTCTGACTTTGGCTCAGGTCATGATATTGTTTGGTTTGTGAGTTTGAGCTCCACATCAGGCTCTGTGCTGACAACTCAGAGCCTGGAGCCTCCTTCAGATTCTGTGTCTCCCTCTCTCTCTGCCCCTCCCATGCTCATGCTCTGTCTCTCTCTGTCTCTCAATAATAAATAAATGTTTAAAAAATTTTTAAATAATTCCTGGTTCATAGTACACCTTTCTCTTGGAGAATTTAAAGACCAAAAGACCATATAAGAATAATAAAATTCTAAAATTTCCTTAATGGATTTCCTTATAGTGAAGCTAGAATTAGACTGAGCCTATACCTTCAGATTAGAAAGAATGTTATCAGTATTACCTGTCATGTATGGATTTAATTGAATTATCTGTGACTGCTATAATAGAGGAAGTACCCTTGTAAAACCACATCACCAACTTGATACCCATTTCTTTTTAATGTTTATATTATTCAGATGTTACTTCAGCAAAATTATTATATAAATCACTATTTAATCTGTGTTTTGTGTTTGTATAATCTTAGCAAGTAAGAAAATTTCTGAGGGTTTTAAGTAGCTTTTAAATTTCAGTCTAAATAGTATCTCTGGCCATAAATTCTTATAAAAACATTTTCCCAGTCGTTCAGGTGAGACATAAAAAGCAAAGCTTTATTTTTGTCTGTAAAATAATTCCCAATTCCTTTTTATAAATATAGCGATAAAGTTCTAGGCAAAGTCCAATTCTGTTTCATATCCACTGATGGTAATTTGCCCTCTGGTTTAATTTTGGGTTAGTATTCTTTTGCTGCCTTAAATTGCACTGTGGCATTTCTGAACTCCCGTAACCACTTTCATATCCAATCCTGTGGTAAGTCAAGTTTTTCTATCTCGCTTAAACTTTATAGTTGTATAAGAATAAAGTAATTGTAAATATCCTGAAGGAAGGAGGAACCCAAATGAGTTTTAATAGTTTGAGAGCATATATAATCGTAAGAATTTCACCAGTGATTTTTTTAATAGCTACTATAAAATAAGACTATACCTTAGTTTGCAAGCAGTAACATAACTTTAATCCATAAAATCGTTTGATTTTTTTCATTGTCAAATATTACCTGATCCTCTTACTTATATCTTGTATTTTTCACGTGTTCAAAAAATACAGTTATGGCTTGTTTTTAAATATTTCTTTCGTTTTTTAATATGAACATTTTAGCATATTGTTATTCTTTGAGATACCAATTTCTTGAAATAGGAAGGCTTATTTAGTTAATTTAAGGATATAAATTTACCTCATGTCTTTTGAAGGAAAGACTAGTTTTGAAACTTGACTTAAGAATATTAGTCTTATTTCTTAGTTTTTATAGCCATAGGAAATCTCAAGTACAACAAATGATTATGCACCTGGGGTGCTAAATGTTCTTGGAAAGTAGAGAGTGAAAAATAAATGAGTAGCAAAGGATTCTCCTGGGAAAGATTTAAACTTAAGGAATACGTTACTATAATTTGTACTAGGTCCAGATAGGAATATGTGTTTTAACATGACAAATGGTAAGTGGCTTTTTATTTTTTTATTTATTTTTTTATTTTTTATTTATATATGAAATTTATTGTCAACTTGGTTTCCATACAACACCCAGTGCTCATCCCAAAAGGTGCCCTCCTCAATACCCATCACCCACCCTCTCCTCCCTCCCACCCCCCATCAACCCTCAGTTTGCTCTCAGTTCTCAACAGTCTCTTATGCTTTGGCTCTCTCCCACTCTAACCTCTTTTTTTTTTTTTTCCTTCCCCTCCCCCATGGGTTCCTGTTAAGTTTCTCAGGATCCACATAAGAGTGAAACCATATGGTATCTGTCTTTCTCTGTATGGCTT